>NC_092125.1:72495677-72808177 GCF_043159975.1 Macaca nemestrina
GTTTTTTTTCCCCCATTATGTTTCTTAACTAGTAAATCTGGCAAGTTTTTCCCATTTATTTTCATTAAAGAAAATAAGAGGTAAAATCACATAAAATAGCCACATTTGGTTCTGGTATTGTAATCTTATTGCATATTTGTGTGTGCACGTTGCTGTTTCTAATATTTAACTTTAGTTTTGTGGGGAATTATTCTGTTTCTTTCTTTTTAAAAATTTTCTTCCCCAGCTCTGCTAACAGTATATTTGGAGACAGATACGTCTACTAGGTTACTGTTTTATCTCTCAATTATATAATAAACCTCTACTTTTTCTGTTTATCAACCAAAGAAAAGAAACTGGTTCTATTTGCTCAGCTCACAAAAGAGAAAACGAATTAGTGTATCTGTTCTCCTGCCATTCTACCCGATTTACTTCCATTTTCATTGGTCTATTTTGTCTATTATCATCTTTTTTAACATTATGTAGCCTTTCTTTCAATAATTGTAATTGCTCTGTTGCTACAGTCACCATAGAGAATTAAGTGTATGTTTAATGAGATTTGCTTGCCATATCCTTTCACCCCAGAGTGGCTTATTCTCATTTTTTTGATGTCAAACTAGTTGGGATCTCTGGTAGTTCAATGACCGCTTGTATAGTCGTGGGGGTAGTCAATGTGTTACTGGGAGAAGTTGTTATATTTTTCTGTTACTTACCAAGGATACATAAAGCATCTACCCACATACGAGGGGTTCACCGTGTATGTGCTGTGGCAGTTATTGGCTGAAAGTCTGGACGGGACAGCCACCTTTAAACCTAGAGACAAGTTGAGCTGTTATAAAACTGAAAGGCAAAAGTAAGAATTTGGATTTTCTACAGCAGCCTGGTTGGTGCCTGCCTTTTCCACATCAACAGTTTGGTACCTGAGTAAATGACAGTGGAGGAGGAGTAAGGAGGGGCTTGGAACTTAACAAGGCTTATTGCTGCATTTGTGAGAAAGACCTATTTCTATGTATTCTTCACTCCACTTGCCTAGTGATCACCCCTTTCAGGTTTCTTCTAACAGTGACAACCTTGGGAATTTCCAACTAAATCTTCAGTATGATAAGGTTATACATCACTAAAAAGTGGGTAGCAGTAAATGGGCTTTAGAAAACAAAGCATGCAGGTCTTCCCAGGCACTTTGAACTAATGCAAACATATACAGTACAGAAAAGAGAAGATGTAGCTCTTTTCTCTGAAAAAAAGGTTTATTGCATATGGAAATCAATAGATATCTTTTACAAAAAAAGGTTAGAACAAAGATCTCACATTTGTAAAGGCACATATGAAACATTTTATAGCAAGCACAAGGGCAGTGAGAACATCAACAAGGTTCAATATCTAAGACTTTATAAAAACAGATAGGAAACAGTGCAAAAAATACTGTCAAAGTCAGTTCTATACACCTCATAACTGTGTATACAACTGGCAAGCATAAGCTTATTTACTGATATAAAATAGCACATAGAATAGCATGCATAGTTTTATTTTAGGCTTTTCATATTATTAAATTGATAAGAAGTCTATACCAAAGTACAGTTGACATGAATATTGATAAAAACACTCCCCGCTTAGGGAATGTCCTATAAACATCTCAGCCCTCTCTCTGCTTACAACTACACTTTGGTAGTAAGGAGACTGGGCTTCCATCTTGCAAGGTGGCAAGCGGCCACCACAGGGGGAGAATGTGCTCTCAGGATCCCAAGTACACTTTGGTAGTAAGGAGACTGGGCTTCCATCTTGCAAGGTGGCAAGCGGCCACCACAGGGGGAGAATGTGCTCTCAGGATCCCAAGTCCCAACCTGGAATGCATTTCTTACGGCAACAACAGAAAAGATGGTGATTAAATGTCTGGGTCAGCCCACAAAAGCCAGCCACATCTGACTAACACAGCCCTCCATTTGGGCTGTGGTGGAGGTCAGTGGGCTCCTATGGGCTGGCCCAAGAACCGTAAGAACAAACCGGTTTCTAAGTTGGGGACTTGCCTGTACATTGTTTCAAAATGAAACCTAATAAATGTCATTTGTTTTGAATGACATTGTTTGATACCAAAATTCACAATATTTTGTGAAACAAAGAGCAAGGAAAGCATCAAAATACTGAAGTAGGGAGCACAAGCCTAGTCCAGTGAAACAAACTAGATTAGCTTGTTATTTGATGTAACACAAGTTACACAAGGTTACACGTTTATTAGTAATCTGCATATTTA
This sequence comes from Macaca nemestrina, assembly GCF_043159975.1. Taxonomy (NCBI): domain Eukaryota; kingdom Metazoa; phylum Chordata; class Mammalia; order Primates; family Cercopithecidae; genus Macaca; species Macaca nemestrina. The sequence continues at coordinate 72,497,905 of NC_092125.1, forward strand.
GACCTTTTTCCCACTGAAGTATCCTCAAGCACATTAATTAGCTATTGAAGGAACAAAGGACATACATAGGAACTCATCTCTGATGAAGTGTAACTTTATGTCAGAAAGGAGAAGGCTAATGAATTTTTAAGATTCCAAACAGTGGCAAGAAAGTTGAAAGGAAATTGCAATAAAATTGTACAATGTTCAAGTTGAAAAAAAAAATGGCTCTGAATTACACCATTCAGTTCTATGCTCAAGGTATATATTAGCTAACACTGCAGTTGTGAGAGGTGGGAGGCCCCTGAGAAATGCTGAGAACGCCAGGCACTCCAGCTCTGAGAGTCACCCTAGCTAAACTCAAAGCAGCATTCTTGAGATTTTAGCAAAAGGCTCCGCCCCAAGCCACAAAAAGATCCCAATCCAATCTTTTCAGCTTTATCCTCTAAAACCTTTTGTCAGATGAGATGGCATTTGTGTTTCCCACGAGGAGAAGGTTGGGGAAGAAAATGAAGATAGCTTACATACAGATTTTGGATGACCAGCTAATCTTACCCCTTCCTAGATAAGTGAAAACAGATAAAATGTTTCTGGGCGGGTTTACCACCTGTTTCACTAAAATGGCCAGTCTGTGTGAAGAGGCTATAATGAAGAAAACATTCTCCTTGCAGGGAGAAGCGAGAAACAAATGGGTCTTCCTACACATCACTCTGCCAAATGTAGCCTCTCTCAATCTATATAAGTTCACCTTGAAATAAATATTAAGCACTGCTGTCATCATTGTTTTAAACAGAGCTTCTTTCATTTCTTCTAACAGTAAGTGACTGATTCTATCAGCAAGGGAGCAACAGGGTGAGAAAGGAAGCTTCCTGCTTGCTGAGTTTTCTAGCTATTTTCATTCAGGTTATTTTCATCTGCCAGATCTTTTTTTTTTTTTTCTGAGACAAATTCTCACTCTGTTGCCCAGGCTGGAGTGCAGTGGCATGATCTCAGCTCACTGCAACCTCTACCTCTGGGTTCAAGCGATTCTCCTGGCTCAGCCTCCTGAGTAGCTGAGACTACAGGCATGTGCCACGATGCCTGGCTAGTTTTTTTTTTAATTTTTAAATTTTTAGTAGAGACAGGGTTTCACCATGTTGGCCAGGCTGGTCTTGAACTTCTGACCTCAGGTGATCTGCCTGCCTCAGCCTCCCAAAGTGCTGGTTTGATTACAGGTGTGAGCCACCACATCTGGTCATTTGCCAGATCTTATTCTTTGAAACTATACAAGCAATTTTTTAAAAATTACACTAAGATTCCCTAATTACATATTTTAGAGAGGTGTAAGGCAATGATTCTCTGATGAGGTTTAACTCTTTCATCTGGGTTGCACTCATAAGGTAGGTAAAGGAAAGAAAAAGTGTACTGTTGAGAGTTGATCCATAAAGCAGATGGGGAAATATGAAAAGGTAGCAGAGACTGGGTGCGGTGGCTCACACCTGTAATCCCAGCACTTTGGGAGGCCGAGGGGGGTTTTCTCGAGGTCTGGAGTTTGAGACCAGCCTGGCCAACATGGCGAAACCTTGTCTCTACTAAAAATACAAAAATTAGCCGGGTGTGGTGGCGCACACCTGTAATCCCAGCTACTTAGGAGGCTGTACTCCAGCTTGCGCAACAGGAGCGAGACTCTATCTCAAAAAGAAAAAAAAAAGAAAAGGCAGCAGACCCTAAGTGAACAAGGTGCTCATGGAATGAAGAGGGTGACAGCACACAACAATCCCACCCGTTCCCCTGAACAAGACAAGGAACACCAAAGTCACTGCATGTACATCCCAGTTTTGTGGCCTGAATATAAACATGACCTGCTCTAAAGGAGAGTGTGCTCTGCAGCACCTCTGAGATCACAGGGGAGAAGAATCAAGAAATGCAGGAGCCACATGGGTAAGCAGAATGCTCTGCTAACAAGTAAGGCAAGGAAAGGCTGCCAGTGGCAGATGAGGGAAGATGGTGCTTTTGAGCAGCAAATCCAGGCAAATATGATAAATCACGCATCACAATCCATGACATTCATCAAGCTCTACCTCAACAGTGAAGACAGTTTAAAAGCATGAGCTAGGGTAAAATAGACTCCAACACTGCCGCAGGGTTTCCCTAGCATGCCACTTGGTGGTTCCCATCATGCTGACATTCCAGAAAGGGAGGTAGGGGGTAGCAGAGGCATTACAGAGTTCAGAAAATTATTTGTGAAACAGAGAACTTTCAGATAGCAACTTCAGGACTGATCCAGAAATCCTTCCTCTCCCGCTCCTCATTTATAGAAATTCTTGGGCAAGTTTATGGCATTTTTGGGAAATAATGATCCTGATGGCCCAAAGTGTGGCAGAAGGAGCAATGACTTTCTATACAAATGCTGGTCACACTCAGGCTGCCCAGTAGCTCCAGCCCTTCTGCCTTGTAACTCAATGTCCTTGAATTTATTTTTAAAATGGGAAGGCTAAACAAAGCTCCAAACAGTAGGAACTGATACACATCCTCCTCTTTACTGCACCAAACAATCATTTTCCAGTCTATGAAATTGATGGATGCCAGATACTCAATGCTAGGCTCATGGACATTTTAATAGGGAATATCTCAGTTTGGCCTTGAGAAAGAAGATGCAGCTATATTAAGCTGGAAAGATTAAGAAAGGTAGTCTGCTGAATAAAAATACTTACCTATTTGAGTTTCTAACAGAAACACAAAAGCTGAGAGCAGGTAGGATAAAGGCTGAGTGTTGATGGGGCAAGCTGGTGGTCAAGTTTCACAGGGCCCCCTGAATAACACTGACTTCTGGATGACACATTTGAGATAGCAGAATCTGATGAGATTTCCCCCATGTTTCTCCCTGACATGTTGCTGTTACTTTCAACAGATGCCATCTGTAAGATCCTTTGCCCCAAAATATCTTAGAAGCTTAAGTAAAGGCAAGAACTATTTTGCTTCCTTGCTCAGCATTCAAGAGAAGTATCAAATGCTGTTTAATATCTTACAGCTTTATTGCCACCCTATAGGGCCAACTAGTTTGCCAACCATAAAGCTGTAGGCCATTGGAAAATTTGTGCGGTTTCTATTAAAGACCTGAATTTCTCCATTTGGAAACCATGCTGGATGAGCTGTTGCTCTGCTCATGAAAAGAAATCACTAAATAAGAGCATGATGAGTGTCTCAAAACCCATTGGCAAAACAATAAAACACAGCAGCAGAATAATTGTTGGTAAAACATGGGAACGCTAAATTCCCAAAAACGGCTACCCTAAGAGCCCAACAGTAATTATGTGGTGCTTCCAGAAATTTCTTATTCTAGGAGCTCCATAGAGTTATTTCTGATACTGAGGAAGAACACAGGTCTGACCCAATCCCATCCCTTGAATACGTGCTCCCTGGCACACATTCTAGAATGCCCTGTACCCTCTACCCCCCAAACCCCCCACCTCAAGGGATTGACAGATCTTCCCCAAATGAAAATCAGTAATGAAACAGTTGTCCTTTACCAAAGGGGGCAATCAAGGACCCTCTGCGAATACCAGAATATCATGGATGCTCAAGTCTTTTATATAAAATGGTGTAATATTTGCATATAACCTATGCCCATCTCTTGTATACTTTAAATCATCTCTAGATTACTTACAATACCTAACTCGATGCCTACACATCACTTCATTTGCGTGAATTCAATGTAGTATTCAGCATGTGGCAAATTCAACTTGCTTTTTGGAACTTTGTGGGTTTCCCCTCTTCCCCAAATATTTTTCAATCTGTACTTGGTTAAATATAGGGATGTGGAACCCACATATAGGGGAGGTCAACTGTATTCATCTTCATCATCAAATGTACCATTAGATGGGGAAAGAGAGACTAGAAAGCACATTCTGCTTTTTGACAAAGGACACTTTTGGGACCCATACGTCATGTAACAAGTAGGCTGAGGTCAGTTAATACAGACTGCTCATAGGGAAAGGACAGCAGCTAAAAACTCCAAGGTGATGTGCCTGATGGCCAATCCGGCTTAAGAGAAACTGCAGTGCACTATCTATCTCTGCGACTTCCATGTCCCAGGAGATGGCCCATTCACCAAGTGATGCAAGGATCCCTATGAGCAGGGCAGCAGGTTCACGAAAAGAGCCGGCCCACCCAGGGTACACCTTTTGTGTTCATTAGCACTGCTCTGGAGAAACGACATCTGGTGTTGGGATCTACACTGTATCGGGGAAAGATATAGGTGATCCATGCGAACACTGTCTGTTCGCAGAAAATATGGTCCATTATTGGAAATTTCATATGGGTCAATCTATATTAAGCTGGAAAAATAATCAGCCAGATGAAAAGGCCAGCCTGCTGTACCCGCTGGAGTTTACAACTGAAAAGCACAAGCTGAAAGAAGGCAGGATAAAGGTTAAGTAGGTGTAAGCCGTGGTCAAGTCCTACAAGGCCCACAGCAGTCTACATAGACCCTCTCTTCAGGCTGATGAAAGAGGGGGCCAGAGATAGCCAAGTGACTCTTGGGAAAACAATGGCAGTTTCGTTATAATTTTAAAAAGTGGTTCCTCTCTTCAATCTACAAAATTAAAAGTAAAATTCTCTCAATTTAAGCTCTTCAAAAGCTTATGATTCAAAATATTCCATATAGGTGTTTTTACCTTCCCTGATCTTATTGGTTAGCTCCGACTGAATAGAGCGGCTCATTCATCTTTACTCCTGTGTAATCAATGTGTAACATCCTTTTTTCATGCAGCTAAATCCTCCTCTACTTCGTATCTGGGGAAAGAAGTGCATACTAATGTCTATGCTATCTGTAAATGCTACCAGAGACTCTTGCTAAAAGGTGATATATCCAGTATATCCTTAGAACCCAAGGAAACCAAAGAAACCTCAGCAGGACATTCCTCAACTGAGCCAGCAGGCTCATCTCGTCTTAAGGATGAAGACATCAGATTCAGCCCCCATGATTCAGGGACCACAGTAAACAAGGATGAATACCTCGGGTCAATGTATCCAAATGAGTACAGATGAAAGAAACCAAAAAGTTCCATTGGAAAACCTCGAACACAGCGGCTGGGAAATGTTTGATGGCTTTGTTGTGAGATGGTAACTTTTTTTTCCTCCATTTTTAATTTTCTCCCTTCAAATCCAAACTGCAGCAATAGACACTGACAGCTCTAGCTTTAGACTTGATACATCATCAGGAAATCATTCCAAAAGCTCTAACTAGATAACTAATTTAATACACTTTGCTTCAAGGTTTATTCCTTGGCTTGCTTCCCAGATATAAAGCATCTCTGGGCAATTATTATGCAGATGCCACTGAAAGGACTTTAAATGGCTGCTGCTAATTTAATAGGAGATATGCTGGCATTTACTGGAGATGTGAAAAGGAATGCAAAATGTGCTAAAGAACCAAAGGCATTTGTTTTTAAAAGTGAAATATGTGGAACAACTCTTAAATGTTTTCTTTTGGGTTTCAATATAAACTTTGGCTAGAAAGTTGAATATTAAATCTACTTCCTCCCTGCATTTTGTACACTAATGAATATTCCCGTAGCATACGGCAGGGACAATGGATGAATTTCAAGAAAGCCCATGAGCTCTGATGTCCTCAAAGACACACCAGATCTATATGCTGTCCACATGAGACATTCTAACAGTGCCCACCTTGGGGCTTAGAGATAAAAGATAAATACTGATGTTGTTCATCATGCAATAAACCAGTAACTGAGACCACTTGCTAAAACATCCCTAACAGTAGAAATCCCAAGGATGGAAAAACCTCCAAGAAAAGGACACAAATACCTTTTTGCTATTGATGAGCTTCTTATAATAAGGGTTATAAGCTCTGTTCCACTGAAAATACATGTAATACTAATGGTTTTCTTCCCAGGATATACGATGAAACTCTAGAATCTACAAAGATCAGCAGGTTATACTCCTTCACTGAGTCTTCAGACCTTGAAGCAGCAGACAGAGGGGAAGCCCTCCATCCCCAGATATTCTGAGTCTAACTACAGAGTACAGCCACCACAACACCTGGCCAGGTTGAAAAGAGGATTCGTATTCCAAAGAACTTAATGGGGAATATGCAACCTGTTGGCATGTGGTGATGGGATGTCACAAAGGTCTACTTTTTCTGGTTGATTTGATGCCACTCCTTCATCTTTTTAGCTCGGGGGGACAAAAGCAGCAATGAAGAAAGGCATATGGAACTCTCACAGCAGTCAACTCTAAGAAAAAAACCCCTGCAATTAAATTTCCCTTTCTACTACATGTAGTTTTCCTTGACAACCTTTTTTCCTTTTTTTTGGAGGCAGGGTCTCTCTGTAGCCCAGGCTGGACTGCAGTGGCAAGATCATGGCTCACTGCAGTCTCAAATTCTTTGAATGAGGTGATCCCCCCGCCTCAGCCTCCTGAGCAGCTGGGACTACAAGGGCAAACCACCACGCCTGGCTAATTTTTGTACTTTTTGTAGAGACGGGGTTTCATCATGTTGCTCAGGCTGGTCTTGAACTCCTTAGCTCAAGCAATCTGCCCGCCTTGGCCTTTCAAAGTGCTGGGATTTACAGGTGTGAACCACCGTGCCTAGTTGACTACAGTTTTTAAATTGCAGGTTTGTTCTTTGCACTGATCACTGTGGGCGTTCCATATGCCTTCCTCCACTGCTGCCTTTTCCCCGAGCTGAAAAGACAAGGAAGATGTGGCATCAAATCAACCAGGAAGAGCACGCCCTCTGACTTCCTATCACCACGTAACAACATATCAAATTGTACTCAAGAAAAAGGTGCATATCAAAGTTGTACTCAAGAAAAAGTAGACATAGAATGATAAATCCCCCAAAATGCAGTAAGAGGAAAAATGTACAAAACATGATTTATTGTGTACCAACCTTGGAAATTCAGAAGGACACTGACCAATGAAGCCACAGGAAGAAACTAAGAACTGGGCTTCCAAGTGAAGATAACTGACCAGACAGTGGATTTTATGAAGAAAAGGAAAGCAGCACAGGGTTTTGCCAATGACAATTCTACAATTCTACCATCGTTCATCAAGTGGCCCCAAGTTTGGACTATGGGGTCCTGAGTAGGATTAATTCTGATCTTGCAGGCCAAAGCCTGAAGATGATACCAGCACAGTGGGGGTCAAATTTGATGTGTTTCCTGGCCAGGACCCCTGTTACGTAGCTAAATGCCATATAGTTCCCATAAATCAGCTTCCCCATCTGTTTCCTTGATGACCTTTCCAATGACTTAGTGACCTCAACTTTCGGGTCTCTGTCCAGCACACACATCTCATGTAAATAAAAAACAATGATCATCAAGGCCCTGCCTGAACAACACAATCCTCAAAGGCCCTGCCCAACTCCTTTCTCTTTCTAGGTCTGCTATTCTCTCTCAATCAGGATAGAGTCTTAACTGCACAGATGGCCTGGTCCAGAGCCTCAATGCCACCAGACAGGGTCCTACTGAGCAAACAGGAGAGGTAGCAACAAATACCCAGGGTACAGTCCCCAGCAGGGAAACACAAACTCCAGAGCCCAGAATAAGGGGTGGTCAAGCAAAGTGCAACACAGAGCTTCTCTTTCGGCCCCAAAGATGGCAGTTACTGCACTGTAAAGGCAGCACTGTCTTTAGCTGTTCTGTCTTTAACTCAAGCTTGGGGGGAAGTTGGTGGGGGAGGTGTTGGGGAGAGGAGATTACTGAGGATGAGGGGCAGAAATGAGGAAGAGAGGAAACTGTCTATCAAGGCTCATGAGTCCCAAAATATAAGAGAATCGTGCTTGTTCCTTCAGACCCTTTTCTTTATATTTCAGGATGAATTATTCTTCTTACCATCTTTGCTTTGGATATAAGTAATGAATGATGAATGAATTAAGCTGATGAATTTCAGGGCTGGTTACAAATCCGGCTGCAACTTCACAAGAGACGTGCTCCCTCATGCCTCTGTCCCCAAAATGATCCAGCAGGCAACCTTACCTACTGACATATATATGCAGATCAGTCAAAATGTGGTTCGAATGAAAAGTACTATATTATTAAGAAAACTGCATTATCATAATTCACAAAAGTTATTCCAAAGGGGAAAAAAATAAATTATCTCATATAAAATAATACACGGCATGTGTGAATAATCTTGGCTATTATCTTCAGAGAGCCTGCTTGCTGCCAGCCACCTGCACCCCCGCGGGGGGAGCAGATGTTTTCTGGAGGTGACTCTCCTGCACGATCCAGCTGGGTCCCTCCTCCAGGAGCTGGACTGGGGGGATTAAATGAGTCTGGAGTTTTGGAGGAACTGGATGAGGACTTGGTAGACAAACTTGTACTGAGCGATGGTCTGGATCATGAACATCCTCTGCTCCCTGAGGAGCCTCAGCATCATGGGCACTTCCACCTTCTGCAAGAAAAGAGAGAAAGCGCAAGGTCCTGAGACAGGAGGCTTCCCTTAGAGCATTCCTCATTCCCTCATTCAGGAAGCACTCACCCACTGCCCATGCCCAGGTCTAAGAGAAAGCAAGGGACTCTGCCCCGGCTGGGTTTGACGTGTCAAACAGTTTATACCAGCAACTGGAGAACCTGGTCATCATGTGTCACTGGTGGGATATTTTATTTTTATTTAATTTCAAATTTTCTGAGAGGGTCTTGCTGTGTCACCCAGGCTGGAATGCAGTGGCACAGTCATAGTTCACTGCAGCCTTCAACTCCTGGGCTCAAGCAGTCCTCCTACCTGAGTCTCCCAAAGTGCTGGGGTTACAGGCGTGGGCCACCACACCTGTCCTGGTGTATTATTTTAAATACAGACTAGTCTGCTGGATAAAACATAAAGGCTGGAGTGAGACCTGACTGGTACTCTCAACTCCACCACAACCCAATGACAGGATTTAAGACATCTCAGGGTCTTAGTTTCCTCATCTGTAAAATCAGGATAATAATGCTTTCCTCTAACAGTAGTGTGGCCTTGCCCTAGTTAGTGACATTTCCTCAGCAATAACATGGGGTATGAAATAACATCTGCCTCATGGGATCAAATGATGAAACACATATCAAGCACTTAGTGCACAGTGAGTGCTTAATAAATATTACTCATTATTCCTTTTTTTTTTTTGAGACAGAGTTTCACTCTTGTTGCCCAGGCTGGAGGTTAGTGGTATGATCTCGGCTCACTGCAACCTCTGCCTCCCAGGTTCAAGAGAGTCTCGTGCCTCAGCCCCCAGAGTAGCTGGGATTACAGGTGTGCACCACCACGCCTGGCTAATTTTTTGTAATTTTAGTAGAGACAGGGTTTCATCATGTTGGCCAGGGTGGTCCTGAACTCCTGACCTCTGGTGATCCACCTGCTTTGGCCTCCCAAAGTGCTGGGATTACAGGCGTGAGCCACCGCGCCTGGCTTCATTATTCCTTTATTAACATTAATAAATGTTGCTAATGCAATTATAATCTCACAGGACTGTGGTCATGATCAAGTGAGATAATTTAAGTGTGAACCTTTAAAATGTCAAAGCACCATTTCTGAACACCAGTCCTACTTGGAGTAAAAGCCTTTAACTGAGAACTTTTTTTTGTTTTGTTTTGTTTTGTTTTTTTGAGACAGAGTCTCCCTCTGTTGCCCAGGCTGGAATGCAGTGGCTTGATCTCTGCTCACTGCAACCTCTGCCTCCCAGGTTCAAGCGATTCTCCTGCCTCAGCCTTCTGAGTTGCTGGGATTACAGGCACGCGCCACCACGCGGGGCTAATTTTTTTTTTTTAATTATTTTTAGTAGAGATGAGGTTTCAGCATGTTGGTCAGGCTGGTCTCAAACTCCTGACCTCATGATCCGCCCACCTCGGCCTCCCAAAGTGCTGGGATTACAGGCATGAGCCACGGTGCCTGGCCGAGAACACCCTTTTTGAGACAGGGTCTTGATCTGTCGCCCAGGCTAGAGTGCAGTGGTGCAATCGTAACTCATTGCAACATCAACCTCCTAGGCTCAAGCAATCCTCCCACTTCAGCCTCCTGAGTAGCTGGAACTATAGATGTGGCACACCACACCTGGCTAATTTTTAAAATTTTGTGTAGAAACGAGGTCTCACTGTGTTGCCCAGGCTGGTCTCAAACTCCTGAGCTCAAGCAATCCTCCAGCTTTGGCCTCTAAAAGTCTTAGCATTATGGGTATGAGCCACTGTGCCTGGCCCTGAGTCTTAAATGAGAACATTTTGAGTATTAAATGAGATTGCCTATGTGTGAATTATTTGATAGTATATACAATGATATATATTATCATTAATGAAAGGAAATTAATACAGTGTCATGGATACTTGAGCAGACCAGAGGCCATCACAGTGTCCTCTCCCCTCACCTTCACCACGTCCATCCTCCTGGACCAGCCAGGACACATACGGCTGGAGCACCCCCGAGCTGTGGAGGCCACGGTGGCCTCAGCACACTCACTGTGCTCTGGGGGCTCTTAACCCCGGGCAAATGATGGCACCCAGGAAGTTTTCAAGGGCTAAGCAAGTGTTTAAAAGAAAATAATAAAAACTCAGCTGTATGCTTGACTTTGTAACCTTTGAACCTTGAAAAATAATTTCAGCTATTTCCAAACTGTGTATAGTTATGACATGACACGTGCCATCAGTCACTCTTGTTCAACACCAACTAAGGAATGCACATCACAAACTTGTGACGTAGCCTGGGCTAGAGTGCAGTGGTGTAATCACAGTGGTGCAAACGGACAAAGTCAAGTCCCTGCCTAGTAAGAAAAGAAAAAAAAAGGCATGTGAATCTTCGAACTATGAATCAAAATACAGAATCTAGGTTATAAGCTTCTGATGGTAACAAGTAGGTCTCTGCCTAAATTATACTGCAAAGTGACCAGTATCATGAGATGTGATCTAGAGCCACCTAATAATGAACTTAATTTCATGTTTGATGAGGATTACTCTGTGGTTGGGCACTGAAGTTAAAAGAATAGAGAGAATAAGGCTGTTCCGCTCCCCTGCCCAGCAAAGGTTTTAGTTGGGAGGCAGGATCACACTGGTGTTCAGAGCACAGGCTCTAAGTAAGGCTTCATCTGCTGAATCTCAGCTCTACCACTTCTTGGCTGTGGGAAGCGGGCACATTACTTCATTTACCTATGACTCAGTTTCTCTTCTGTTACGTAAGGATACTGACATGGTCTTGGCTCTGTGTCTCCACCCAAATCTCATGTGGAATGGTAATCTGCAGTTTTGGGGGAGGGACCTGGTGGGAGGTGACTGGAACATGGGGGCAGATTTCCCTCTTGCTGTTCTTGTGACAGGGAATTCTCATGAGATCTGGTTGTTTAAAAGTATGTTTTAACTTCCCCCTTTGCTCTCTCTCTTCTGCTATCATGTGAAGACATGCTTACTTCCCCTTCACCTTTCCACTATCATTGTAAGTTTCCTGAGGCCTCCCAGCCATGCTTCCTGTACAGCCTGCAGAATTGTGAGTCAACTAAACCTCTTTCCTTCATAAATGACCCAGTCTCAGGTAGTTCTTTATAGCAGTGTGAGCATGGACTAATACAGGTACTAACAGGACTTGGTGCACAGTGTCACTGCAAAGGCTACTTGTGTTAATACTATAAGGCTTTAGAATAGTGTGTATACATGGCAAACACTAGACACAAGCTAGCTGTTAAGATATTATTTTCAATGTTGTCACCATCACCACCTCCTCCACCACCACATCCTCCTCCTCCTCCTCCTCTACCATCATCCCCATCTCAATTACCTGTAGGACCGAGCCTAAATGACAGTATATTGTCTGATATGGAGAAGTCTGGGGACATGACAAAGAAAGTTCTCCTGGTCTTCAATGAAAGGGTCCCAGCTGGCTTAAAGATTCATTCACTCCCACAGGCTCTGCTCTTAACTGTCCCCAAGCCAAGGAAGCACAAAGCAGTTGACACTTGCTCAGTCTTGTCTAGAAGACATTTTCTCCTCCTCACTTTATGAAGGAGGTATAACTTATTCAGAAAAGCAGCAAGATCAAGACATCTGCCCTTTTGGCTACTGAGATCCTAAGTTTTTGTAATTAGCTGTAGCTGGAACAGACAGCTACATCCAGAGGACTGAGAGAGTGTACTGCAGACCATAAAACGAATGCTTTCTGAAAAACTCTATGCACCTTAAAATGTCTCAGCTAACACTCAGTGACCAAAAGCACTGGGCCACAGGGAGGCTTCCCAGAGCAGCCTGGGACAGTTGTCCCCACTCCCCACCGCACAGCTACCAACCTCATTGTAAGTGTCTGCGTTTCATTGTTTCTGCTCAACTTTTCTGTGTTTAGAATAAGACTGAGAGGGACAAGTCCAGGAAAAAGAAAGGTCGTTTCACTGACAGAATTAAAACTGCAAGAATTACAGACTAAAATACAAAGTATGTTAAATCCAGAAGCTGTGGAAAGAAGGCAGGAGAGTTTGGACAGGAGAAAAATGGGACCCACAATTTAATATATATTTGTTAAAATCTTTGCTTGAAAAACAAACAAACTAAACATGGTCTACTCTTCTCCTGAAATAGGGGCTTGGATCTTACTAGCCAGGCCTGAAACAGTATCAGAACAAAAGTAGAGCATTTTTTCCCCCAACCATCTACCAATAGCAACCATGGGAAATAGGACAGATAAGACTGGCTATATTTGTGCTAGGGGAAGTGAAGTGAAGAATATGAGTCATCTTGCTATCTTTGAATATCAATGGGAACAGAAGTTCTTTTTGGATGGACCACGTCCCAGCAAAGAATGTTCTGGCATGCAGTTGGGCACTGAGGAAATCCGCTATGTTTGGACACACCATAGAGCATTTAACCATTCTGAGCCTTCACCAAGTCCACAGGAGGCCACAATGGCCGAATCCCTCACTCCAAACCGTTCTGGCTTTGATATGCCTTGTCTGTGCTCTGCTGGTCCAATAACATCTGGTGTTCAGTGAGCCCCCATGTCATAGCCTCACTGAGGCTCAGCCTTTGACGGGTCTCCAAAGAGCTCAGAATAGTTTTTAATGTCAGACAAGACAGAATGGCTTCTTGAGTTGAAAAGGGGAAGTGGGGAGCAGAGCACAGGGAACGGGGAAAGAAGGGGAGTGGCCAGGCTCACAGCTGTAATCCCATCAACTCGGGAGACCGAGGTGGGAGGATTGCTTGAGCCCAGGAGTTTGAGACCAGCTTGGGCAACACAGCAAAATCCTTTCTCAAAAAAAAAAAGAAAAAAAAAGAAAACAAGCGGGGAATTTGGTGACAAAAGTGATATGAAGGGAAGGAAAGGACAATTAGGTGGGGGAGGTGATGATGAGGCCCTCAAGCCATGCACACACTGATTCTACCTCATCTTATTTTGTCTTCCTAGCAATGGATGGATTGAGACTCCATGGGCAGGTTACTCATTGTTCTAGAAATTTCTAGAGACCTCTAGTAGTGAGAGGAATAGAGAGGCGAACAATAAAAAAATCCTATGTGGGACAAAATGGTACAAACTCAGAGGGCAATGACATTTCTGTTATGTAGTCTCAACTGATTCCATGATGAGCATTTCGCTCAAGCTTTGTTTTATGTTTTTCTAACATTAGGCTACAGTTCGGATTGCCCCTTTTCCAATTTTTAGCGGCACAAACATTCATTCCCATGGACAGACTAGAAGATTCTCAAAATTATCATTTCACAGGCAGAAAGTTTAATGTCTAAGTTTAGCATTTGTTGTTTTCCTGGAAGACTCAATATGACAAACTTCATATTTAATCTGATTTTCAAACGATTCATGCTATTGAATAAATAGTATATTATCATATAAATTCCTCCACAGAATTGCAACAAATCATTCTATAATTTAAGAACTACCAAACCACAAGTTTCCTTTACTTTTTCAAGCCATATAATTTGAAAACTGAGTAAGAACCAAATCTTATACAGCGTTTGGAGGCAGAGTGAAGACAGGAAATAACTCCGGACTCAGACACAGAAGGCCTTGCTTCTGGCTTCAGTACCACTGCGTAAGAGCCACACGGCACTAGACGAATCACATAATTACTTCCGGGCCTCAGTTTCCTCTTCTGTGAAACAGGAGGAGTGACGTGCATGACTCCTCTACTTGGCTGGTATGGCAGGCAAAAGCCCTTAAAAATTCTAATGTCCCAGGTAGCTAGAAGGTAGAAGAACTATTCCTTAGCTTTTGACTGCTGTTTGTCTCACCTACACAAAATTCAAAGTCTCTCAGTGTAACTCCGTAATCCTACGGCAGCGAAGGGATGCCATGTACCTTGTGTGCACAGGCTCAGCAGCACCCCACTTCTGCAGGAAGAAGGGGTAGGGCGATCAGCCGATGCAAAGACGGGGATGTTTGCATGCTCTAAGTATCTCCTCTGCTCCGCTACACCACACAACTACCAGACTAGATAAGCAAACAATCCCCCAAACCTCACTCTGAAGAATGAAAAACATTTTCCAAGTAGACACATCTTCACCTAGGATTTATGCCAGAACACATCCTAGAAATGCAAGACGCATCTAAACTATATGGGGTCAAATAACTCACCATGGAAAATTACCCACAATGAAACCAGGCTATCTGCAAAATGCCAAAGACTTCTGGAAGTAGATGCCGACTAAGATCACATTTTCTAAGTGTTTTCTATTGCACGCCCTCATTTCTCCTCTTTTATCTGGATATCTACACGGAGCAGTGGGAGGGCAAAAAGATAAGGAGGACTGTAAATGTCAGAGTCAAACTAGGAACCAGGAGCCTGGAAAACTCTGGTCGGGAGAGAGGAAATTAACCACTGAAAAGGCAAGGGCGCGGGCAAAGGTTTGGCAAGGGTGTAGACTTGTCCCCAAGGTGGAGTATCCGGAGAGAAGCCCAGAATGACTCACTTCGTTATGCTCCAAGCAGTAGATCATCAGCTCAGAAAGAATGAGCACGCCGGTCCTTCCCACCCCAGCACTACAGTGGACCACGATGGGTGGGTGCCGGTTCTTAGTGCCTTCCAGCATGCTGTTGGTATGGCGACGGACCGACTGGATCTCCTCCAAGTAGGCTGCAGGACAAAACGCAAATTCTGTCACCAAAGTCTTCCATGGCTTTGCATATAAGTTGGGGAGGGGGGAGCGGAAGAGAACTGATGGTGAATGTGTGTGTGTGTGTGTTTTTTAAGTGACAATAATTTACAGTTCTTACAAGATACTAATTATTTGGCTGGTACCCAATGTACAGTCCTGGATCCAGAAAGGACCAGCTGGGAGTCAATTAGTTCATGGGAGAATTTGTTCTTTAAATTAAATAGTTCTTTTTTAAAAATTAAATTCTGTTTTCCCCTCTGCAAATCCCTAAGTCCCCCAAGCAGATGATTCTAGACATTACTTACAGCAATTCCTGCTATTAACAGACTGGGATCAGAACAACTGCTAAGTCCCCTTGAAACGCCCGCCTGTCAGAGCCAATTTCTGGTAGGGAGAGAGCATCCATCTGCCCCTTCTTCCTTCCCCTCACTGATGAGTGAATGTCAACTGAGGCTTGACTTCATTTTTGGATGTTAAAGTAGACTTTGGGGAGTCTGCTTTTCAGCATGGATTCCACGGGGCTATGTGAGTAGCCCAAGATGAACCCCCTTTCTGGAGGCAATATGTGTGTGAGGTGGAGGGGGCCATGATGCCCCCCATGCCTTCTGGCACCTGCTTGGCCCAGCAGGGCTGTACAGGGAGGGCTGTGTTCATGACTCCAACTGGGCACAAAAGAAAAATCACAGGATTCCAAGCCTTAATGACTTTTTTCACAACCATGACAAAAGAGAAAAGTATAGAAATGTAATCCTCAGACACTCCAAAAACCCCCAAAATTTAATTAATAATTTAGATTTTGTAGTAGCTCAGGAGAGAAACAGATTTAAAGGTTCTTGATACTCAGTGAACCTCATCCCAAAGCAAAAGTGTAAACCAGACTATAGGGGAAATGTTTACATTGTTGAAGAGAAAAAAGTAGGTTTGAACCATTCAGATAATTTCAAAGCACCTGTTTACAGACATATATAAATAACCTGCACTTTCCTTTATAATCTTACCTAATTACAAAATAATCTGAAGTAGTTTACCAAAAAAGTAAACTATTATTATCACTACTACTACTACTAGGATGATGATGACTAGTAATAGTTATTAGTACTAGTCAGAGCAGTACTAGTAGTAGTAGTAATGTACCAAGAGATAGGACAAAACAAAAAAGAAGGGCCGGGCGCGGTGGCTCGTTCCTGTAATCCCAGCACTTTAGGACGCTGAGGCAGGCGGATCACCTGAGGTCAGGAGTTCAGGACCAGCCTCACCAAGATGATGAACTCCTGTCTCTACTAAAAATACAAAAATTAGCCAGACATGGTGGTATGCGCCTGTAATCTCAGCT
This sequence comes from Macaca nemestrina, assembly GCF_043159975.1. Taxonomy (NCBI): domain Eukaryota; kingdom Metazoa; phylum Chordata; class Mammalia; order Primates; family Cercopithecidae; genus Macaca; species Macaca nemestrina. The sequence goes on from NC_092125.1 coordinate 72,514,267, forward strand.
AGTACTCCTAGCTACTCGGAAGGCTGAGACAGGAGAATTGCTTAAAACTGGGAGGCGGAGGTTGCAGTGAGCCGAGATCCCACCATTGCACCCCAGCCTGGGCAACAAGAGCAAAACTCCGTCTCAATTTAAAAAAAAAAAAAAAAAAAAGGAGATGGTGAGATGAATAGAGGGAGTAGTTACTATTAGGTACCAATACAAGCTAGATATTGTCTGTGGAATCTTCTTTACACTTTTTCTGCGAGGGGGAAAAGACGTTAGGCAACTGAGTATTCTGTCTGACCAAAGGCAATATTTACATACAAGAGACAAAGCTTTACTTGAGCTAAATTTAAGAAGAAAAATAAAAGGAATGTTGGGTAATACAGTAGATGCCACTTTCAAATAGAGCTTTTCATGTAATGGAGAGGTGGATTTAAAGGATGTTTCCTCTATCAGTCATATTACTAAAGTTCCTTACGCCGTAACTCAGTAAAGACTTCTGGAGGGCAGTAAACAATTTGGCTTAGGTACTCTGCATCCAGGTAACCTAATTTAAACATGGGCAAAAAAATCTTTTAAAACCTAGGAGAAACAGATTCAACATTTCTAATGCCCTGCACAGAATACGTGTATTGAGTTTCCTAAAAGCATAATACATACATTTACATTCTTTAAAACTACTATGTATTTTTTGGTAATTTAGACGGGCTTTCCTTAATTGGTTCTGATTTAAAAGGCTATTCTTTAAAGTGCTTTATAAGCTCACTCTTTCATCAGAGCTGTTAGCCAATCAACAAACTGATCTACTTATATTATTTCCCTTTTCTGCTTCTTGGAGAAAATTTTAATCAGTCAGTTAGCCCGTGATCAGCTGAAAGAAATACGATGAGCACTGCTGGGAGGAAGGGAAGTTCTGCAAGGGTCACTGCCCTTATTTCAAGCTACAGATAACAAGCCATTTGACCTCAGGCAAATCACGAATCCTCTCTGGATCTTACTCTAGATCCTCTGACTCCAATCATCTTTCTACTCTCTGCTTTCAGTGCCAAACCCCTCAAGTACCATCGTCACTTTCACGGAAATGAAATGCTTGTATTGCTGGATAAGTACACATCAGAATATTTACTGGAACTTGTAAATCAGTATTTTTAGGTCTTGAGAACCTGTTCTCTCTCTCTCATTCCCTTTTTCTCCCATTCTAAATGAATACCAAAATAAAATCAAGGTTTTGACATTATCCAACATCTGGATGATGGTCCCTTTGTGGTGGTCACAGGTCTTCCACTAGCTACAGAGTCAACAACAGAGCAGGCACAAGGCTACAGGGAGCATCTGGGGCTCCTTCCCAGTTGGATGAGTAAGGAATGGGGTTTCCCGACAAGCACAGGACAGTTAGGCAAGCATGTTCAAATAAAAATACTGCACATAATCTGGTGAATTAGTTTCTAATATAACCACATTCTAAAAATACACATACACAGAAATTAATTAATTAGCCATTGAGCAAATTTCAGTTTCGAAAGCTACAAGAGGGTTTCAATACTTCTTAGTGTCTTCATAAAAATATGAGAAACTACGAGAAAGTACTGAGATTTACGACTGTAGGGAAATACAGGGCTTGTGAGATGCAAACCTTCATGAAAAAAATTTTAATGTTATTCATTTATTTATATCTTTATTTATTTATTTATTTATGAGATGGAGTTTCGCTCTTGTTGCCCAGACTGGAGTGCAATGATGCAATCTCGGTTCACTGCAACCTCCGCCTCCCAGGTTCAAGCGATTTTCCTGCCTCAGCCTCCCCAGTAGCTGGGATTACAGACATGCGCCACCACATCTGGTTAATTTTGTATTTTTAGTAGAGATGGGGTTTCACCCTGTTGGCCACACTGGTCTCAAACTCCTCACCTCAGGTGATCCACCCACCTCGGCCTCCCAAATTGCTGGGATTACAGGTGTGAGCCACCATGCCTGGCCTATTTTTACATTTTATTTCTCCTTTTTTTTAATGTGCCAAAGTGGACACAACAATTTACCAGTTTAACCATTTTTAAGTACACAGTTCAGTGGCATTAAGCATATTCATAGTTGTGCAACCATCACCATCATCCATGTCCAGTACTTTTTCACTGTCCCAAACAGAAATACTGCACCTATCAAATGGTAATTCCTGGCTAGGCACGGTGGCTCACACCTGTAATCCCTGCAATCTGGGAGGCTGACACGGGCAGATCACTTGAGGCCAGGAGTTCAAGACTAGCCTGGCCAACATGGTGAAACCCCATCTCTACTAAAAATACAAAAATTAGGTAGACGTGGTGGCTGCGCCTGTAGTCCCAGCTACGTGGGAGGCTGAGGCAGGAGAATTGCTTGAACCTGGGAGGCAGAGGCTGCAGTGAGCTGAGATCGTGCCACTGCACTCTAGCCTGGATGACAGAGTGAGACTCCACCTCAAAAAATAAAAAATGTGTAATTCCCGAATCCCCCTTTGCTGCAACCCCGGTAACCTCTCACCTACTTTCTGCCTCTGACCTTGCCTATTCTAGGTACCTCATATAAGTGGAATCATGCAATTTTCGTCCTTTTGTGACTGGATTATCTCCACTCAGCATCATTCCTCAAGGTTCATCCTTGTTGTAGCATGTGTCAGAATAGTTACCGATTAAATGAGTAGCTAAAGGTCTGAATCAAGGTAGAGCCAATATGTTGATCACAGTCTTAGCTTATGCGTTTGAAAGGCAAACAGAATAAGTGACATGTATTATTCTTCTCCGTTCTACATAATAAGAAAGGAACATATATTTCAATGTTATAATACTTTTGCTACTTAAGAGAAAGCATCCTCTTTTTCCATTTCATCTCCAACGGCTGGATTATTGACACAGTAGGTAAAAGTCAGTCAGGTAGCAGACTGGGAAGAAAAACACTTACATAAAAATCCTTGGACGTCCTCTGGACAGCCGTGATCTGGCCAGTCAGTATATTGTAAATGCCACACTGTCCTTTCTTGCCCAGACAAAAGGTGCTTGACTTTCAAGCCTGTGGTTGCATAGCAAACAGAATCTGTTCGAAACTTCGTGGTCACCTTGAACTTGCCATAGGTGGCTGAGCTGTGCTTGGAACCCAGTTTGGGCCAGTATCGGTGGCTTTTGGTTCGCCCACCCTCCTAAATCACATATAAAGCAAAATTGGAAATAGGTCAAGGGAAGCTCTCATCCTTTTAATCCTAAGATGTGAAGACAGAAGAAAATGCAAATAGCTTCTAAATCGCTAGTTCAGTAGCACTCTGCAGTGTCTACACTGTACAGGGTAAATCCTATACATGCTAGTTAAGACCAATAACACAATTTACAATGACAGTTACATCAATGGAAAATTTAAAAGATTCACAACGGAGGTGCAGTGGAATGTTAGAGAGAAGTGCAAGTGCAAAGTCTAGAAGCAGGAACAAGCTTGGTGCATTCAAGAAATGAAGGTCTTCAGGGTGGCTGGAGTGTGACATGTGAGGGGGCAGGTGGTCGGACAGGAAACTGGAAAGGCCTCACAGTCCATGGTGGAAAGTTTGGATTTCACCCCAGGGGCAATGGGAAGTCATTCAAAGGTTTTACACAAGTGGGGAAGGGGTTCCAGCAATCGCTCTAGGTCATGCTACTCCTTTTGGATGTTCAGTGCAGAGCTCTTTCTGTTACAGCACAGACTACCGACATTGTCTTTATCTAGTGTTGATCTCACATTTGTTTCAGTCTGACCAATGCGTTCTGGTTCCATCTACAACTAGAACTGAGAACAGCTGGTTAAATCACCATTCTTTCTCCCTTGATTTTATAATCTTTTCTGAGAATATGTACTCTCAACCATTTACACAAGGTCTATGTTTCAGTTTTGCAGTTTTAAAATCCCTGGAGAAGGGGCGGAGTGTGGAGGAGGCGGTAGCTGAGGAGATTCAGGGCAAGGAGTAGGCGGTGAGAGAGAAGGAGCACTGAACACACAGAGCTGCAGTGGTGACAGGCTCTGGGAACCCTGACGGCTGTTTAGAGGAATATTAGAGTTCCTCTTGTAAAGCCCACTTGTAAAGCAACACATCTTTGGGGAATATATAAATTATATATTTATATATAATTTGGGGAATATATAAATTACCTTGCCTGGCTTCATTTGGTTTAACTGAGTCTCCTTAAGTTGGAAGCACACCTTCCTCTTTTATTTACCAATCCTATGAAAGCAGATTTACCTCGAATTTACATTTCTGCTGAGTGTCTAAATCAGTTATGGATTTTAAAAGGCTGTAAGTCCCCAGCTGTCCCACAGATCACTAGATGCTACTTTGTCTTGGCAAGGCTGGCCCTTTGTCACTCCGGTCTCACCTCCAATGCCACTTCCTCAGAGGGTCCTTGGCCATGCCCTGATCTCAAATAGCCCCCAGTCACTCTCTTTCTTAACCTGTTTTCCATTTTTAAAAATTTTCTCCCTTGAATTTATGCTCCTATTAATAAGGTTTTCATTTCCAGCCTTCCAGCAAGTGTGTGACATGATAGAGAGTCTGGACCTCAGGGTTGCACATCGTGAAGCTACCCTTTAGTAGGAGTCCCCTAGTTTGAATGACCGTTTTGCGGCTGAAACCCACACAAAGAGGAGGAGGGATGAGGCAGGAAGACCTGTACTCACCCCGACCCGCTCTGGACTGTAGTTTTCCATTTTTGCCATGGCACTTACTGCTAACTGCACTTATTTTATTTGTTCACTTCTGAATGTCCCTCCCACTAGGACATAAGCTCTATGGGGACAGGGATGGTGCCTGTCTCGTTTATTACCATGTACTCCTGAAGTTAGCACAGACGGTACGCTGTATTTAGGTGAATGAATGCCTTGCAATGGTGTGATCTGATAAGGTGATAAATCTATTCTAGAAGCTTTAAGGAGGATTCATTCTCTTTGTGGGAAGGTCAAACAGGTCAGCCCAGGGAAGTACAACTGGCTTTAAAGAGCCTGATGTCCCTTTCATTATTTTCTTCTAATGGACTGTGCTGAAAGGCCAATGCTCAAAACAGTCAATGAAGAAAAATATGACTTTTTCCTCCCCAGTTTTCTTTGTTCCTGACCCCTTTAACGTAGCTAGGAAAGGCCATTGCAATACCACGGATATTGGTAAACACAGATGAAACTAGTCCCTTGAATGATTTCAAAACATAAACTGGAATTTAATGAAAGAAATAAAAGAAGGTGGTTAAAGAAATTTTGAGAATGTGACAAGAGAAGAAACACAACACTTCTCCCTGCAAAGACAGCAAGCTGAACACTGACTGGATGGACTGGCAGTGTAGGCTGGTTTTTTATAACATCACATAGAGTTCTCTAGTTACAGCAGAAAAACTATGTTTGGCTTGGCAAAAGAAGAAAAAGATATTTTTTCTTCCACCAAAGAACAGAGGCCTCTCCAGGAACAACAGCTTCTGGTCTCTTTTCAGCTGATAAGCATGGTGGCATGCGGAGCTGGGTGCCTGGAGTTGGGCATCTATGTCGATTTGCCCAGAGCAGCCTGAGACTCCCAAATTCCAGTGGAAAGATCACTGTTTTCGTTTGGTACACAAAGTCAGCGGGTTGAACTAAAGTCTGGTCATTTTTGGTTTTCTGTTGTTTTATTTTCAGTTTAGTGCATTACAATCCAAGGAAAAGAGTTAAAAGCAAGAAGAAAATGGGAGGAGGGAAAACTACAACAATCAATTATCTCCGGGGGAAAAATATCTAGCTGGAAGTAAGAAAACAGATGTATACCAAAGAGAAAAGCATTTGCAGAGAAACAGCACTGCAGGAAGAAGGATAGTGTAGCAAAGTTGCCAGCACAAAGCCCATCTTCTGGCCACCCTTTCCCTAGGGAAAAGGACGTGGAGTAGGCCATACTCCTTACCTCCTCTGCGGTGACCATGGCAATGACATTCACTCCTTGCTCCCACACCATCTGCCAGAAGTCGTGGCACGTGTGTGGTAGGGGCCCCTGGGTGGCTATGTAGTGCCATTCTGCCCCTCCAACCACCACCTAAAAACCAAGAAAAGTATCGGTAAATAAACCCCAAGTCCAGGACAACATTACCTGCTCATCACCTGTCCATCTGTATCCACCTTAAAACCTTGGATCTATTTTTGGGGCCAAATGAATTAGTTCAATTAACAAAATCCCTGAGACTATAGAGGCTAGTGTAGTGACACATTCTCACATGAAAATATTTTCTGCCACTCAAGCCTATTAAAACATTTACCTAATCCTGGTTTTTGAGACTGAGTCTTGCTCTCTTGCCCAGGCAGGAGTGCAGTGGCACGATCTTGGCTCACTGAATCCTATGCCTCCTGGGTTCAAGCAATTCTCCCGTCTCAGACTCCCAAGGAGCTGGGGCTACAGGCACCCACCATCATGCCCAGCTAATTTTTGTATTTTTCTAGAGATGGAATTTCACCATGTTGGCCAGGCTGGTCTTGAACTCCTGACTTCAGGTGATCCGCCCATCTCAGCCTCCCAAAGTGCTGGGATTACAGGTCTGAGCCATTGCGCCTGGCCTTTACCTGATCTTTGTTTGTAACTCACAGTATATGCAAACTAGTGCCTATTAAAAACCATACACATACACACACGTATATATGCATACATATGAACATGTATAACTTAGGATTTGTCACAGAAATAATAGTTATGCTTACTATGTGCAAGGTACTCTGACACTTTCCATTCTTTTCTCTTGTCTATTTCATTAAAACACACACAGACACACACACACACATACACACACACACACACGGTCATGACCACTAAACTGATTTCACATTCTACCACTGTGTTGTAATCCAGTTTGAAAAACAGTGCTTCATGGTATCCAATTAAACAATTAAAAAAAAAAAAAAAAGGCCATGAAACAACATCCCTTTTGGAGCACTATCTTTCTCCTGTGGATCTGAGATGAAGTGTATCATAAACGTCGCTGTCACTGCTGCTCTGTGGTGCCATGCACGGCAGAGATGCTACGAATGCTCTTGTCAACAGCATATAATATTTTATCAATAACTTCACCTTGGTAGTATCATGGCATCCAACTGAACTACAGTCATGACATGACTTTGGATAATAAAATTATTACCCCTGCGGCTCAGGGTGATCAGGGGAAGATAATTCTACAGCTATAAATACTAGCTGCAGAGAACCATAAATAAGAAGTTGTACCCAAAGTGTTAAAGGTCATGCTGTCAAGGTGAAATGGTGGCCTTTGGAGGAATTCTTTCTATTCTCCCTTCCAGCTCTGTGCCTTGATATTGCAAAGGCAGGCCCCTTCTACATCTATGCAATGCAGATCTCTGGAGAGTTCAAAAAGCAATGAAGTCATCATTGTTTGAAACTTCTTTCCCTCATTTATTTGATAAAACTGTATGCTAACTCGATTCAAACAAAAACAATGTAAGTTATCGTCTCATTACACAAGACATGTTTAGGTCAAAGCTGGCAAGAAAAATCCATTTTCCAAATACTGGTGGGAGATAACATTCATATATTTGCTGGCTAGGAGTTTGGTTTATCCGTGGAATTGTGATTTTAAACATTAGCCTCTCTGGCACCCAACGTATAGGAAACATAAATACTTCCAGAGAATGCTGCTGCTGCCTGGGGCCTTTCAGCATATTCCAAGTATTGACAGGAGGGTATTAAAAACTGCATTAAAAACACAACAAGCAGTGCTACTGAGGTAGATTTCACAGATGTGATTCCACCTCTGGAGCAAATAAATCTCTGTTCTGTGTTAACGGCTGCTTGGAACCCAGGGGGGAAAACATTGGCAAAACATACACCTCTATTCCAAAACACAGGGACAAGTTCTTGCAAGCTCCATGGGTCTATTAAATGCACCCATGTCTAACCCGGATCCACAGGATGAAATGTGGGCCACAGAGAATACCAAGGAAGGGAATGTTTCTCAGTTAACAATGCCCAATGGGCACAGTTTATACAAAGTGACAGCTTTTTTCAGAGAGCAGATGGAAAATAGTCGAAGAGATCTGGCCAAAAGAAGAAGATAATATAATATTGCTATGTAAGATCTTCATAGACACTCTATCAAGAAGCAGCTGTGTGATCTGCATCCTTGTTTGAATACATTACGTTGGTCATTGTTTCATAATCTAAACTAAGCCCATGAAACCCACCACTGACAGTTTATTTAAGAGTTTCCTAGAGTTCATTTTTTACTTCTCACTCTCAAAAATCCAAGTAAAAATTAGCAATATGATCTATGATAGTTACTCTTTTATATTTCTTTTGACAGTACTTTCTAATTATTAAAAACTATGGTTATCTGTGTATATTAATAAAAATACTATATACCCAACCATGCTATACTTTTCACATTCTGTATCAAAATTAGTTATAATTGACACACAAACTAGATACCTAACTAGCCTTTAGAGGCTCAATAAAACCTGTTAATAATTCTGCTACAGTTGAAAAGTCCAATGAGGAAAGCAAATAATTCTAGACAAGGCCGAAAATAGGTTTCTAAGGCTATTGATCACAGTGGACTATTAATTGAACCTTGTATTATTTAACAACATCCTATAACAATGGCTTTAACATTAATAGATGAACAAATCTCCCACTTCAGAGTTCAGAGCAAATGGTGACATTCTAAATAAGTGTCCTCTGTTAACAGGAACTCTGAGGAAGGTAAGCTATTTAAGAAACATTTAACTATATGTATACATGTATCCATAACTCAACTGCAGAAGTGCTAAACTATGTAATACCGACATACAAAGGTTTAAAGTATTTGAAATAATAACAAAAACTTACTAACACAAATTCATTGACTAATGTGGCACATCTTTCAAGATTAACCACACTTTTAGAGTGCAGGTGCAAATTATTCCACTCTTCTAAATACCATGCAATAATAGGACTTGTGCTTTTATAAAATGCATAACCCGTAGTATTATAAGGGAGAAACAATAGTTTCTGTTGTTATTGAACATAACACCTTAATGTCAGTAACTCAATACCTGTGACTTCCAAAGTCTCCATCTCTGCTAATTACAAACCAAAAAGGATAATCCTCAGTTTTTCCTGTGAGTATAGATAGAGTTACAGCCCACAGAGAGAAGGAAAAGTTAAGGCCTCTGTCATGAGTGAGCTTCAGAAATCCCTGACCGGAGGTTCTTCCTGAGGCTGCTAGACTTCCTTCTCTCTGCAGTGAGAGACATGCCCTTCCACCTGACTAAGAAAAGCACAGGAGTTCAAAAACAATCCCTGAGGGTCTGGGGACAAGCCAAAAGGTACAGCTGCAGCCCACACATTTTCTTCTCCCCGCATTTTTACCTTTAACCCAGCCATCTTTAACAAACCTTCTAACAGGCTTGCCTTCCTACCTTGATGTGGGAGGCGTTAATATATCCCGTGTTATTTTCTTTGGTTGGTATCAGCTCTACTCGATTCTCCTCATAGGGGACAACTTCACGGATTCGGCTGCGCTCGGCATTTTCTGGCAGAGCTGCTGTGCTGAAAATGCCATTCGCCTTTTTCTTTGGAATTTGCTCATATTCTGTGAACACCATTCCCTCTTCTAGTTTCTTCTTCAGGGTTCTGAACTGCAACAGAAATTGATCTTCAGCTCTCTAAATTATCTGATCCAAAAACTCAATGAAACAACCAAATTTCTTTAAATATTTAGCGATTGTATTAGTAAGAGATTTCAAGTTGTACAATCAATACTTGGTTTGTCTCCTTATCAACCATATTGATTGTTTCCCTTGTCTAATAACCATTTTCCTTCTTACTCATAAGTAGAACAAATCTGCAAGAACTAGCAAGAGTTAAAATTCAAAAATCAGTATTTTTGCTATTAACAACTCTGTTTAAAGTCCTAATGATAAAAAGACTGTTCATTTTAATTATCCAAACATCCTTTTCTCCACCTATGTAGCTGCTTTTAAGATGACACTGGGTCCACAGTTCTATAGCTCTGAGGATTAAATCTCTCTCTTTTTACCTCTTCCCTGGCCAAACTAATAATTACAATAACATGGTATTAATTGGGTTAAATGATTCCTCTAAAGTCCCTTCTGGCTTTAAAAACATTCTAATTCTGGATACATACTGGCAGAAATCAAACACCCTAATGTTATTAGTACTCTATTACATTTATACAACCTGTTTATTAACCTTCTGACAGCAACTTCAGGAACTAAGGATACACCTTTCTTCACCTCTAAAACACTACCATGCAGCTGCTTTCTGCTTTTCAAAACCCATGTTTTCACAATGCATTATCCAGACGATTATAAATCAGCCTCATTTTATGGTCATATGAGGGGACAGCATTTTTAAAGAACTCTATAAATGCTTAGATACAAGGTCATGTCTTTTGCGGGAAACATGGAAGGAACTGAACGCGATTTTCCTTAGCAAACTAACGCAGAAACAGAAAACCAAATACTGCATGTTCTCACTTATAAGTGGGGGCTAAATGATAAGAATTTATGAACACAAAGACGGAAACAACAGACACTGGGGCCTACTTGAGGGTGGATGGTGGAAGCAGGGAGAGGAACAGAAAAGGTAACCATGGGGTACTGAGCTTGACACCTGGATGATGAAATAATACGTACAAGAAACCCCTGTGACACGTGTTTACCTATGTAATAAACTTTCACATGTGCCCCCAAAACTAAAAGTTTTTAAAAAATTAAAAATAAAAATAAATGATTGGATAAAATAATCACTTCCTAAGAAATGGCAATTGCTCACAAAAATCATAGAAATTGAGAGCTATCGCAAGTGTTTAACTTGTGCATTTTACAAGAAAGGAAGCAGGCCCAAAGAAATTGAGTGACTTGACCAAGTCATACAGCATGTTAGGGGCTGCTGGTTTTAGGTAACCAATGATCCGCCAACTGGACAAAGCAGGAAGACCGGAATGGAGAAACAGGAGATGCTGGAAGGGACTGATTTAATGCAACACAGTTATGCCTGATCTTCCTAATCTCAGATTGAAGAAATAATGCATCACACAAATCTCAGTGCTGGCATATTCGAGCAAGGAGGGTGTTTTGGGATCCTCAGACTACAGAGAATGAATCACATTTGACAAGCCTGCCACTTACCCTCTCGTCCATGGGAACCCGGGTGGCATCAACTCGATTCTCTTCCCGCCCTGAGACTCGAGCCACCGAGAGCCCGTTCAACGCTGCCAACATCAGCGGCCTCTTCTGTGCCTCCAGGCCTGCCATCTTCTGCTTCTCCAGATTCTTGCGGCAAGAAAAGGCATGTTCTCATTGTTTATAATACTAGTAGAATGTTGGAATGTGTTTTAATCTCCTCAAATCTGTAACTCCCCAGCCAAGGAATGCAGACAATCACCATCAGTAGGGCAAATTCAAACACAGCCTTCCCACTATTCCCACTGGGCCCCCGGAAGCCAGTTCCTACAGGACTCCTGAGCTTTTATTCTTAATTAACTCCTTAGCCAGATAGACCAATAAATAAGAAAAAAGACTCCCTAAAAATACACCCTGCCATAGGGCAAAACAAAACAAAAACAAAATAGGGTACATGCGATACACTTTAGAAAGATAAGGATGACAAGACAAGGAAAAGAGAAACAGGGTTATGTGAATCATCTAATCCAATCACAGTGATGGACCTTTTGCACAGATGGAATGGAGCAAAACTTGTAAAACACTTCGTTGTTGATTGAGAGATTCACACACATAAACTGTAGAGAAAAATCTTCCTAAGCTTCTGTCCTGAGGATGTTAATTCTATAATTAATCTCTAGTCCTTGGAGTACCTAAGGGTGGTGTCATGCCCAGAATTGAAAGCTGATGTGGTTTAGCAAACTCACTAACATCAAAGCCTGGCTGGGGTCATCTAAGATGATCCACAGGCCTTACCCTTCAGGCTTCACCCAGAGAGCCCACAATAACAGAGACTGTGCCTGCCAACACAGATGGTGGGACATCACTGCATGCCACTGAGCTATGGGGGAACATGGACTCCAGAACTGAGCAGACCACTTAGGGAAAGGTTTCGATGTTTACACCTGGCCCAGTTTGGGGCTTTTTGATTTCCATCCTCTCCACCCTCAACTCTAAATTGAAATTGGATTTTCGCAGGGCTGGTTTTTAGCCTCCTGCTGTGCTTCCTCAGGTCCTTGAAACTGACCAAGTATGAAAAAGCTCTTTATGCTCACTTCAAGCAAGCCACAAAGGGCCTTTCCTAAAATTAATTGTGTCCTGGAAGTTAAGGGAAGAACACAGGCACTCCTCACAGAAGCAGATGAGTTTTGCAAGGTTTAGGATTTTGATTCACACTGAAGGGCAACCCATTTGCAGATTCATTTGACTGCCACAGATGAAGAGCCATTGAATCCCCGGTTTCTTTTCAAGCCTTGAGAGACTTTTTTCCTTATCTATGATGTATAAATTCACTCCCCAGGAAGAGGTCTTGATGGCGCCATCCCACAGGGTTATGAATTATTCTAATTGCGGGTGGGGGGACTGCATTACGCCCCTTCCATGTGTTTCCATAATGTCACCTACAATCAGAATGAAGCCTGTGTGAGTGACACGGACAACAGGATGCCTGTCCTGGTGATGGCCGACTCATTAGACAAACCAAAGGAGTATCTCAGAGGAGGTTACTGGGAGAAAGTGAGAAAAGTACTGTGAAAGGAAAATATCTTGGGCCCCAAATCACTAAGCTAAAAGGAAAAGTCAAGCTGGGAACTGCTTGGGCAAACCTGCCTCCCATTCTATTCAAAGTCTCCCCTCTGCTCACTGAGATAAATGCATATCTGATTGACTCCTTTGGAGAGGCTTATCAGAAACAAAAGAATGCAACCATTTGCCTCTCACCTACCTGTGATGTGGAAGCCCCCTCCCTACTTCGTCTTCCTGCCTTTGCTTCAAGTTGTCCCGCCTTTCCAGAGAGAACCAATACTGACTGATGTCTCATGTCTCCCTAAAATGTATAAAACCAAGCCATGTCCCGACAACCTTGGGCATATGTCATCAGGACCTTCTGAGGCTGTGTCACAGGTGTGTACCCTCAACCTTGGCAGAATCAACTTTCTACATTAACTGAGACCTGTCTCAGATTTTCTGGCTTTACCGTACCCAAGGACTTACCGCCAAAAGATGTAATATTCTTACAAATGGCCCTGGTCTGTCAATTCTTGGGAACCCCCTGGGGGAAGATTCTGGATTAAAATGGTTAGGTCTTTGTTTGCTTGCTGCTAGTTTTGGGGAGAAAGAGTTTTTCTTTTTTGTTTATTTCTGTCACCTCTTTCACTTGGGAATCTATTTTCACTGCTCTCCAAAGTTTTGAGAAGGTAATAGTTCTGGAAAATGGGTCCTGAGCTCCTCTCAGCAGTCCTGCTTCCTTTCTACCTGCAGGGCAAGGCGACCCTAACTGGGTCTAAGACAAAAAGTAATTGACTTGTCTTTATTGGGAAAGGATTATTACTTAGTGATAAATCAAAGTATGTCTCTTTGATCCTTCTCACTCACCCTATCAGCTTGCTACCAGAGATAAAAAATAATAATAATAATAATTCACAAGCTCTGATCTGGCCTTTTCTTCTCAGTGCATCAACTTCTGGCTAGGGGACTACAAGCAGGGAAGTATCTTCAAGGAAGCAGTAGGAGCCAGAATGAGGAGCTACGAAAGCAGCTAAACCATCCATCAAATAGACAAGCAGGTCCAGGAGAGCTGCCCAGAGGGCAAATTCTCACCATACCTGCACACTCCACCCCGCCCCTGAGTTATCTTTTGCTAAAAGTTTCTCATTGTGTTCTGATCAAGAGGGCCCTTAGAATGGCCATCACCTCTCATGAATTCCCATCAAGCTGGCAAAAGTTGCCCATAGTGAGGAGAGCAGAGAAGTATCTGACCTGTGGGGATGCTGCTTAGGCTAAGGGGTGAGTTTTTGCATTAAAAACAAAACAGATGGAGACTCATCTTGGGCTCAGAGCCACTGGCATTGTCACCACCTTGCCTGGCCTCCTGGCTCACTGAAGAAGCTCCTAATCCACCTCTAAGGTCTGCTGGTGTCCTTGAGCTCCTGAGTGTAGCAGATTTGGGGGGAAAAAAAATCAACAGGGAAAATGAAGTAGAAATGGGATAATTATTTTCTTGAACTAAAGGTTAATGGCTAAAATTTGCTAGTCATTATTACCTACATGAATGGAATGGAAAAGCATCTGGAGAAAAAACAATAGTGAAAATCCCCTTGTTCCTTTGTGATAATGCAAGGAGCTACGAGGAGGAGACCCTGCCAAGATTTTGGCTACAGGCTATTTGTTTAATACGAGTAAGAAGAGAAGAGGATGAATACAACCAAAATGAGGTTAAGGGACCATGTGGACATCATTAAGTATCGAGTTGGCAGGGGAAATAGCTAAATTAAATGCTTAGACTGAGAGGTTCTTGATGCTAATGTTGCTTTTAAGTGGTGTGGAAGTATTGAAAAACTATTTTCTACCAATAAATTGCTTTCTTTCATGTTGGGAAAACTCTCTCCCAGCGGCACCCACCCACACATTTCTTCCATTCCAAGCCAAAGGTTTTCTTTGCTAGAGGCAAAGGTACACCTTGCACAATTTCCTTCTAGGTTTGCAAACAGTCATGTCTGTATAAGAATCTCTTAGCACTACTCTAGTGGGGCTAGCCAAAACTGTGAAGTTGAGAATGTTCTTAAGGTTTTCCAAAAGTAACAAGGTTGCTATAGATTCAATTTCTGACCCCAGGAACTTGGCTTCCTTAAATCATTGGGCCTTGATTGTTCTTTTCAGGTTGAATCCCAATGATGGGTTAGGAAGACCTGGAAATGACGATGGCCAAATGGATTCCATCAAGGCAAATTTTAAGTTACAACTGTTTCAGAGTTCCTAAAATTAGGCTTGGCTACCGTATGGTACAACCGTGGTGAATGAAGAGAAGTCAATCTGGCTTTGATTAGTTCTAATTAATTGGTTTTTTTTAAGGGAATGAAAATGTTCATGGCAAGCAGCAATGGAGATTTTTTTTTTTTTTTTTTTTTTTTTCCCTGAGACGGGGTCTTGCTCTGTCATCCAGGCTGGAGTGCAATGGCGCCATCTCGGCTCACTACAACCTCCGCTTTGCAGGTTCAAGTGATTCTCCTGCCTCAGCCTCCTGAGTAACTGGGATTACAGGTGCGTGCCACCACGCCCGGCTAATTTTTATATTTTTAGTAGAGATGGAGTTTCACCATGTTGGTCAGGCTGGTCTAGAACTCCTGACCTCATGATCTGCCTGCCTCAGCCTCCTAAAGTGCTGGGATTACAAGCGTGAGCCACAGCGCCCAGCCGAGATTTCTTTAAGTAGCAATAATCCAAACATTTTCTCACTAGTAAGAACAGATTCACTTCATTGTTCTATATGTACCTGCATAGTCCTGTTCTGACAACATAACTGTCTCCCCAAGTTGTACAATTTTTTTTTTTTTTAAGCAATGAGGTCTAGTCCTGTCATCCAGACTGGAGTGCAGTGGCACAATCACAGGTCACTGAAGCCTTGAACTCCTGGGCTCAAGCAATCCTCCCACCTCAGCCTCCTGATTAGCTAGGACTACAGGCTCCTGCCATCATACCTGTGGTTCCTTTTTTTTTCTATAGAGATGAGATCTCATTATATTGTCCAGGCTGGCTTCATACTCCTGGCTCCAAGTGATCTTCCTACCTCTGCCTCCCAAGTAGCTGGGACTACAGGTATCCCCCACCATATGTGGCTCTGTACATATTATGAAGAAGAGCTATTCATGTCTAATACTAGGATGGATCTTCAAGTGGTAATATGTATGTATGTATATGTATGTGTGTATTCACATACATGTGGGTGAATTTTTGATAGAATAAGTTCAACGGATAATTATTTATCCAATTACTGAGTTATATATCTAATTGCTATAATTTTCTTGAATCTGTGTGAAATATCTATTGAAAGAAAATCTCAATATAAAGTTAACATATCACAATCAAGACAATATTGGCGAGTCTGGACTTATGGATCTATACAGAAGGCGGTATAGGGATGTTGCTTTTAATATCTAAATGGAGGTGGCGGACAGCTTTCCTTCAAGAAAACAAAACACTGAAAGACACAGAAAGGTGAGCTTCCATAATAGCAGCTCACACAATTGGAAGTTTGAGCCTTGAATAAACAGCAAAATCCTAGCTGAGGCCATTGGCCTCAACAACGTACCAAGTACACCTGTTAGAAGCCACGAAAGAGAATGGAAGATTTATTTGAAAGGGCAAAACCCAACATTTTGTGTAATAAAATACTACCTGTTTAAATGCTCAGTGACTGCTTAAAAACCTACCACATTCCCTGCATAAGGTTTGCCCCTTGCTCAGTGCCTGAAGCATGTGCTTTCACACTGGGAAATGCCCCCGGAGAGGAGGACACTCACCCTGATCATCATCTCTCTCTCTATAATGCTGTCCTCCAGGGAAAACATTTCAGACACAGGTCTCTCCTTCACAGGCTCTTTTTTGACCCGCTCCTTCACGCTTGTCAGGTCGGGTTCTGAGATGGATGGGCCGAGAGAGGCCCCGTTGACAGCCGGCGGGTCGGTCCGGGACACGCTGATGGCCTTGGCCGGCCCGTGCCTCAGCACCCTGGCTCTAGCCATGCCGGGAGGAAGGCCGGGTTGTTCCTGCCTCAGAGCCCCATTGCTCACACTCTTCCTTGGGCCGGGGTACTCAGGCGGGGGCTTGTTGGGGATGCGGGCCAGGGCCGCCTGCAGCTGGGCGCTGTACTCCATCTTCTCCCGGAGCACGGGGATCTGGGGCACCGATTCTGGAGCCTCATCCTCCTCCTCCTCGCTCTCGCTGCTGTGGATCAGCATGGTGGCATCAGAGAAGGTCTTCTTGTGGTGATACTGAGGGAGCTGGGGGACCTCGTGGCTGCCTGGCCCCTCCTCGGGTGGTCCCTGCTCCCGGAGCGTGTTGCGGCGAGCCATGGGGAGGTGGAGTGACTTGAGCGTCATGGCCTCCATGCCCCGCACCATGCTGTTCATCACCTCCAGGCTGTGGCGCTTGTTCACCGTGCCATGGTGCTTGGTGGCCGTAAGAGGCTCACTCACCTCCTGGAGAGACTGATGCACCACCGGAGAGCTGTCCTCTTGGAAGGTCTTTACCGAGAGCTGCACCTTCCGGGTCACCAGGTCTGGGCTGCTGCCACTGATGTACTTGTGGCGGTGGCTGGCCAGGTCTGGGGTGCTGGTGGCAGGTCGTGGCCGTGGGTAGGGGGGCGGTGGCCTGAAGAGATAGTTCTTGAGCATGTGGGCCGTGCTGTAGTTATGGTTGCCCTGCAGCTGCATGTTGGCCAGCTCTGGGGTGCTCACCGTGTGCGAGATGGCGCTTGCCCCCGGCTTGCTTGGTACCACATTATTCTTTGGGTTCCTCTGGTCAGATGGACTGACAAGTTTGTTGCTATAGACCCCCTGTGGCCCATAAGGGACAGTGTAGGGGTGCCTCTCCCGCATCTCTGGTTGGCTGTACACCAGATCCTCTGGCTGGTTATAGGCATGGGTGTTGATGATGTTGAGGTTTCTCAGAGACTGGCTCTGGCTGTCTGTATGCAGTATCCCCCTCTTCATCTGGCGCATGACTGTCTCATAATCGGGGGTTGGCCTGTATGAGGGCACGATGATCGCGCTGTGCCGGTGGCTCGGGATGTAGTCGGCCCGCATGATGTCACTCCCAGGGATACTGAGGTTGGAGGATACAGGGGAGGCCTGGATGAAACTTTGCGAGCAGTTGAGGGAGTTGACGCTATGAACGCTACACACGCTGCCATTGGTGACGGTGCCATTTAAATAATTTAAGTCCAGGCTGTTGTGAGAGTTGCAATACAAGGCTTCTTCATTCCCATGAAAAATGCTGTCTACGAGAAGTCAAACAAAGGCACGTGAACCTCCAAGCCATCCTGCCACAACAAAGTACATCCTCATACTTATGAGCTGACTTTTAATTTAAATAAGTCATAAAAAGTGAAATCCCATGGTCTCCACCCACATGTTCTACAGAATAATGGATACCATCTTGGATGAAATGCCAACATACAGAAAGAACACCTTAAGACATATTGAAAAGAAAACGGGAACCTAATGGAAGAAGGCATGCACACATTTGGAGTAAGTGTCGCTTGGGGAAGTTCTCAATTTTACCATAAGCTTTAAAATCAGGCACCAACAACCGCCCTCCAGTTGGGGAGACCTGTCCTCTTGTGCAGGGCTCAGCAATAGGACTGAATATTTAGACCAGACAGTCAAGAACTTTAATAGGGCAATAGATTTCAATTACTAAGTATTTAGAGCTGCTCTTCCTGACGGCAGTGGAAAAAGCCCCTTCACCCAGGGGACTGCTGGGTATTCTAAAGGCACAAAACAAATGATGTAGCCAGGATGTCAGCACAGCTAGTTCATCCTGAGCAGCAATAAAGGCCAAAATTAGAATCAAGAGTTCTTTTCGGTAATTTCCCAAATCCCCTCTAGATCTGGTTTCATCACTTAGGTCAATTCAAGTAAAAATTAATTATAGTTTAAAGAGGTCCCTAAAGAGAGAAAAAGCAGATTTCTAAAATCAGGCCCATTCTAGGTGTCCGAAGTTCTCTTACATACACACACACCCCTCCAAGGAAGGCAACCTCTTGCCTTTCTGTGGCCAAGATATATTCATTTTTTCACACTACAGATTTAAACATGAGCAAAACAGATAAGCATAAAATCAGAGAAGGTGAAAAACAGAAAAGGTGACTGAAGACATTCAACTGTCTGAAGAGGAGGAGTGTGTAAAGAGATCTGATCAGATAAGATAGGCAGAAAAAACAGGGGGACACAGAGACAAATGTGCCACAATTTATCCGCCTCCCGTGGGGTTTGGTGCCTTCCCATAGAAATGTGGTAACTTTGCTAGTCTCCTTATAAAAAGTACTACTTTTATTAAATTAAATAGTCTTGACTGTCTTGGTTTTCATGCTCACACTTTCAGACAGCAGAGGATTCAAAATGGCCAGGAGTTGATAACATAGAAACTAATTATCCATTTACTACATTTCCAACATCCAAGGTTTTCTACCATCTCTCTTTTTGAAATGCAGTTAGCATAATGATTACGAGTTACCGATTTTCATATCTAAGTTCCATCATTAATCTCTCTGTATTCCAATTTCTATAACTGTAAAATAGAAATAATAATAGTACCTACAGGTTTATTTTAAGGATTACATGAGACAATATATAGCAAGTACTTACAGCAATACCACAATTGCTCTATGAATGTTAGCTGTTATCATGAAGTCATTACTAAAAGAAGCTTTTTCACACATTTTGCATGGGAGATGTTTTGGGAGAAAGAGAGGAATAGAACAGATTTACCTTACTCTGAGAAGAAAAAAGCAAGTGTACCAAGAAAGGGGCTGGAGAAAGAGATGAGAAAAACAGCTAAAAGAAAAGGCTGACTTTGTTTATTTCTTCCAATTATTCTGCATGCCCATGTTCTATGTCACCATGAAAACCTGAGTGACTGCCACAAGTTTTCGGATACTGGCAATGAAGGTGAAGTGCATTCACTTGGGCTGAGCTGTCAAACTCTCTTCCCTAAGCTCCCTTAGGAAAGGGAGGAGAAAAGGACTTGCTTGCTGCCTTGGCCCGGACTCCCTGAGCAGCCAATAATGGGGAAATTTTTTGATCAGAGGTAACTGATAGTCTAGGCCATCCACAAATTGAAGCTGTTAGCTACTGTCATTCAGATGAGGATGAAGTTAAAAAGAAAGCATCCCTGTCATCTTTTTTTTAAAGGCTTCTTTACTGCTTACTGGTATTCAACTTTTTGTCTTAAGAAGAGAGAACGGCAAGCCAGAGTTACCTTGCGAGGTGTGCGTTTCCGAGTAGTGCTCACCACACTGGACGTGAACGGGAGGCAGGATGTACGGCTGCTGCCTGGGCTGAAACAGAGAACATAGAGGAGGTGGGGAGGCCTGGCAGACACGGCCGATGACTCACACAGCCGGCCCGGGCACACGGCAGTCCCGCCACGTCGTCAGGGAGGCTCGTGGCAGCCGCTGTCCCTGCCACCCCTTTGACTCAACCTTCTTCTACCCATCTGCACTCCCATCTCATCACTAAGTTTGGAACTGGAGAAATGGTAAGGGAGAAATGAAGTTGGTTCAAGATCAGAAAGAGAAAGAGGTTACCATCAAAGACTAAATGTAACCATTTACTATACATGTTCTAGTATACTTGCAAAGTTCCCTATGCCTTCTTTCACAAGAATAACTTAGAAAAGGTAAATTATTCAAGGCAGGCAGACTGACTGAGCTCAGGAGTTCAAGACCAGCCTAGGCAACACAGTGAAATGCCATTTCTATTAAATATACAAAAATTAGCCAGGCATGGTGGCACATGCCTGTAGTCCGAGCTACTCGCGAGGCTGAGGCAGGAGAATCACTTGAACCCGGGAGGTGGAGGTTGCAGTGAGCTGCGATCACGCCATTGCACTTCAGCTTGGGCAACAGATTAAGACTTTGTCTCCGAGAAAAAAGAAAAAAAAAAAAAATTATCTGGGCATGGCAGCGTACACCTGTAGTCCCAGCTACTTGGGAGGCTGAGGTGTGAGAGTTGTTGAGCCTGGGAGGCGGAGGTTGCAGTAAGCCAAGATCATGCCACTGCACTCCAGCCTGGCGACAGAGCGAGCCTCCATCTAAAAAAAAAAAAAGGAAAAGAAAGAAAGGAAAGAAAAAGAAAGGAAGGAAAGGAAAGAAAAAGGAAGGAAGAAAGAAAGAGAAAGTAAATTATTATAACCCATCTCAGAAATAAGAATAAGAGGGACACCTGTTTTGTTCTCAAAATTCCATTCACAAGCTCCTACACGTCAGCAGAGCTGTGCCTGAGATCCCAGTTCACAGCTCCACATCAACCTTCAATAGGAACAGGGTTAGTGTTAAGCTGAGCCCAGGGTGAATCTATTTAAATATCTCAAATGCGGCCCACAACAATGAGTGTATAGCTCTCCAGACCACTTGCTGATCTTCCCCACTGCAGAACCAAGGGTGGAAAGGGCCCTGTCTACCCGCCACCGCAGTGCAGAATCCTTTCCACAGTCTCTTAAAGATGGCTATTTAGACTGAACCTGAATAACTTCATGCTGCGGAAGAGGGACAAGTTTTCAGAGAAACAAAACAGAACAAAAAAAAAAGCACAATATTTGGTGAGCCAACAAAGGAACGACGGTTATGCGCTAATGTAATCTAGAGCAAGCCATTTAACTTCAGTCAGTCTCAGTTTCCTGTCAGTCAAATCAAGCTCTTCCCTCCCCTACCTCAAGTATTATCCATTTTATTTATGTATTGAGGTTCCAGGTAAGAATTTGTTTGAAGTAAGAGTTTTGATTTGCAGGGGAAAAAAATCTTCAAAACCCTTAAGCTTATAAGCCACCAAACAAAATAATATCTTATATTTCTTTTTTCTGAGACATTGTCTCACTCTATTGCCCAGGCTGGAGTGCAGTGGCACAATCTTGGCTTACTGCAACCTCCGCCTCCTGGGTTCAAGAGATTCTCATGCCTCAGCCTCCCTAGTAGCTGGGATCACAGGCGCTGCACCACCACGCCCAGCTAGTTTTTTTATTTTTAGTAGAGACGGGGTTTCACCATGTTGGCCAGGCTGGTCTTGAACTCTTGACCTCAGGTGATCCACCCGCTTTGGCCTCCCAAAGTGCTAGGATTACACGTGTGAGCCACTGTGCCCAGCCAATCTCTTATATTTCTATTAGCCTTATAGATTTTAAAGGTTACTATTTTGAGAGAAGAATCTGAGATCAAACCAAGAAACCCAAATCCAGCAGGGGTCACACTTTCTCAGCATCCCTCAATGGAAGAAATACACTGGCCAAGAGCTTGAAGCTGGGTAACTAACTCACCTATCATTTTCTCTGACACAAACAATGCTTGATCTTCAAAGTGGCAATAAAAAAGGGATCCAAGAATTAAAAGGAATCAAGACAGAAGAAATGAAGAACCGAAATCAATCTAAGAAAGCAGTTCGGGCTACCAAAGAAAAGGGGCTATATTCCCAAGTCTCCCTTTGGCTGATTTTTGAGTTGCAATTTAAAAATATTTTTCCTTTTCTTGGCAATACATAATTCAACTCAAGTTTTCCATGGTAGCACAACCATTTTCAGGCTTTAAAGAAAAACACAGTGGGGAGGGATTTGTACAAGGGAATAGAAATACACCGCAAGGCAAAGTGGGTTTACTGTCTTTACTTGCCTTATTTAAAAAAATCTAATAAGTAAGTTACGGTTTATGAACTGACATAAATGAGCAGACTTACGCCAGTTCACAAACAGCATTGTCAAAGGACAATAATAGCTAATCCCTCAAACATCATTTCAGGATTTTATTATTTATTGCATCTCTTTATATATTCTAATTCATTATTCCATTTCTTTCCAGACGTGCTAATAGAGAAACAAATTTGATGCCAAAATACAGACAGAAGAGGGCAGGTGAAAAACAGCAATGAGAAGTTCTGGTTATCAGCAAGGAAGCCAAGAGACAATGTTATCTGGTCTTACTCACTCATTGTAAGAAACTCTTGGTGTAATGGTTTAAGCCTAAAGGACAGGAGAAAGAGGGAAGCCATTAATTGGATCAGACTTCCTATAAACTGTCTTCATCTGAATAAAATAGGTAAGCCTCTGCATCCTCTCTGGATATGAGGACAAGATAAGATCACAAGAGAGCTTTCAAACACTTTGCCTCCCATAGGGTTTCAAGGATGTAAATGAAAAATTATTTTGCTAATAAAGACATCTATACTCTAAAGAAGGGAAAAGGAAGATAACATTCATAAAGGAGAAGAATAAAGAAATCAGTGCCATGAACAAATCTATTGGTACTCAGGGAAAGCCCAAGGTATCTCTTAGATCTCCAGGGCCCAGGATCCCATGTGAGGTATTGTGCATAATATTGAGAGAAATAATATTCTCACAGGCACTCAGGAATTACTGCGATGTCATAATGGCTCAACTCAAGAATTCAAAGAGTCCACATCTAAGCATTTTCCAGAAAATATTTTTTTTCTCAAAACGTTCCCTTCAAAAGACAAGTTAAAGACATGCTATCATGTATACATTGAATATGAAGAAAAACTTAATTGCATTCTATCAACTTGAAGGAATTGTTGATCTAGAGAAGTTCAAAGGTCATATGTTTATTTTGATTTTGTGTAAAAAACCATAACCTAAAATAAAAGAATTGTGAGTTAAAACAAGCAGAAAACATTAAAGGAAACCAATTCTTAACATCTGTTATCCTTGAGTAATCCTCAAAACATAGCCTAAGACAGAACACATGCACTGAAATTAATTGTTTCCTTATTCACATGATGAGGAAAGCAACTTAAACAAAAAAGCAGTGGCTAAAGCTAGATCAATTCAAACTCTGCTGGCTAATTAAAGCCTAAAATTATGGAAGTGCTTTGGAAATCTGATTTTTTTTAAAAGGCCTAAAATTAGGAACTATGCAATCGATTTTCCCCATCAGATACTCTGCCTGAGACCATCAACCAGATCCGTTCAGTTTTTGCTCATTTAGAAGGCATTTTCTCACTAGTTTATCAAGCTCTCTCTATGGCAGTGAACACAAAAGAATTTGTGGGGCTCATAACTGAAGATGTATCTTCACACAACAACCAGAACAGATAAGCAAGGGGATGAAAACACACCATAGGCTGTATGCTGATGGAACATGGTCCCACAGGCCTGGAATAAGACCTACTCTCAGGGTAAACCCGCAGCCTCAGCCACACTTAAGAGTAGTGGTGGGCATGGATGGATCCAAGGGGGACAAAATGGGTGTGCATCGCACCTGCTTGACAGAATGATGCCTCTGTGTTCTCACAAAATTTCACCTCCTCATGATGCCCTCATCATCCCCCTGCCTCAAATTAACAACAAAGAATGCTCAACAGTCAGATCACTTGATCACTGCAGCTTCTATACATACCAGAGAGGACCGGCTCCAGGTGGGCTGGCGTCTGATGGGGGGTGGAGAATTTGACTGTCTACATGAAGAGGTGAAAAAATGAGAATGGTTATTATTATTGATATAAAAAGACCAGATAGACAAGGGAGGGAGAGGAAGTAAATCAACAAGATTGGTAATCGTTACATCAAGACATAAACATGGCTTATTTCCGGTGGTAACACTAAGAACAATTTTGATTTCCTTTGTTTTTCTCTATTTTCAAAATGTTCAGATAGGATACTTTTAGAATAAGTTTTACAAAGTAATATTAAACAAATGGAGGCTTATTTCTATAGAAAGACTGGAGGGAAATAAGCAAGACTGAAAAATATCACATTACATGGATTTTTAAAAATTGTACTCTTTCTACTGTTGTATATATGTAAAATCCTTCATAGGTTTTTTAAAAAATGCAAGAAAAAATATTTTTAAAATGCTTCCAGTCAAATGAAAATACGAAATAGATACAATATTTTCAGTGTGACCATATAAAAGGTACTTTTTATTAAGATAATACATTTTACAAACATTTATCTGATCAGATATTTTCCAGACTAAGAATCAACATATTTTTTAATGTAGAGATTAAAAAATGAATTGGAAGTATTAGCAAATTCTTGAGAGTTGAAATCAAAGATGCCTTCAAGCCATGCGTCCCAAATGCTGTAATAGTTTCCCTCATTCTCAGTGCTACCATAAAACAAACAAACAAAAAAACCAGGACTTGTACAGTTTTTTATTAGGGTAAGTTCTTCAATTCAAAGGACTCTCCTTATTCTGAGATTTCATCCTTCCTACTTTTTTGGTGATAAAATATATTTTATGAAATGATGGAGGCAATATAGCAATGGTGGATTTTTAAACGACTGGCTAAATAATACAATATTATCAGACCTATGTTATATATACTGCCCCCTAATTTTTCTCCCTATATCAAGAAATTGAGGAGCCACTCAACAGAGCTATACCTCCAGACGACAAGCAGCAGCTCTGCAGGAGCAGAAAAATCAGTAACGATCTTTTAGAGGTCAGAGAGTCTCGCCCTCTGGAGAAGGACACTGCTGTGTGTGCGTGGAGAAGGATGCTGTTAAGATTATGCCAGTTCACAGAACTCCAGAGGGATGCCCCAGGCCATAACATCGTGCTGGGACGCTGAACTGCATATGGAATTTAATGGGAGTGTGTGTGTGTGTATAATTTTGAGAGTGTGCCCCAGGTTTTAATCAGGTAAGATGTTAGGAACCTCTTATACTCGGTTAGGAAGAAGAAAAGAATGGTTATTACAGAAGCAGAATTGAGAAACAGAATTTCTTCTTAGTTTTCAGACTAATATGTGATGTTCACTAATACTGGAGGAAAAGACCACCAAAAAAAGTAATAATAATAAGCACTCCGTAAATTTGATAGTAAAACCATTTGCTGAGCTGTGCTTAAATCAGAAGACGAGAGTAAAATCCAGTTCTCAGTTTTTAAATTCACCCTAGAGAAGTCAAGGATAGCATTCTTGTTCATGTCAAAGATACCCCGAGAAGTCAAAGGCAACCGCAGAGTAGAAATACACAGAAGTGACCTATCAGGAACCTGCTCAAGAGAATGGTGTGGTGGGGCACATGGGAGAATGTGTCCGGAAGAAACGTACAGCCGCTTCACTTGCCACTCCCCGATCAGGCCTTCTTCTGATTTACATTTGCAAACCAAGCGGGTAGGCCTAATACTATCAGACATACTTTCAGACCCCGACAGTGACCAATTGCAGTGACTGGCTTGAAAGAGCCTCCGTGGTGTGGAGAAAAAAGTCTGCCATGACCTGGCGCTCCAGCTATAAAGCGGCCGCGTTCTTCAGCAGGAACTGCTCTAGGACAATACTCTACATACTCTCGGATGTGTCCACTGTGGGAGTGGAAACGCAGTTCTTCTCTTGCATTTATAACCCTGACGCTCTTTGAAACAAAATTAAACACATTGGGCGCCCAAACTGCTGAATGTATTCGGCTGAGGAACGTCTTTTGAAGGTAACCAAGAAAAAGACAACGATAGAGTGAGCCCCAGCACGCTCCATCTGAGGTCAGGTCGCATTTAAGTGCCCTCATCACACGCCTCTTTATCATCTTTATTTCCAAATTAAATTAAAAAAATACACACGGATTTGTGACACCTATGAGTGTCTTCCACATCTTCCTCTAATTACCCTGGCCTCTCATTTACAGTCAGATGACATGACCCAGGAGAACGCGCAGGGTTAGCCAACTGTGCAAGCGACACGGGGCTGAGGATGACAGGAGTGCCTTCTCTTTCAAGCTAGCTCGTCACTCTGTTACCCACTTCTGAACACACTCCGCGTCTGACACGAAGGGGCACCCTGGCAAATTGGGAACTGCTCTGCTTCTCCAAACTCCTAGCAGAGGGTTGGAAAGGCGCTAATGCGGGCCACCCCATCCAGGCAGCCAAGCATTCACAGTCAATTTGTGAATTATTCTCTCTCTGGGCATATGCACTACACTAGACAGTCTTCATCATTAACGTTTTCATTCCTGCCCTGGCTTTAGCTTACTTCTTTAGCTTCTGCAAGGAACAAGGAAAAACAGTGAATAGGAAAAGCAACCTACAGCACCCCAAAAAGACATTAATTTAGTCTGATAAAGCCATCCCGTTGAGGGGGGGACTAAATGTTTACTTACTCAGTGCAGATTTTGTTTTGTTTGTAAAACTTGTGTCGTGTGGCAAACAACCGAGAAATATACTTGGCATTTTCGATATCATCCTTGGAAAAGAAGAGACAGAGAAAAAAATAAACATTAGTTGAATTAGTTATACATTTCATTAAGATTCTTCTGAGGAGGGACACATCCCTTCCAACCTTCATCTCAAGCACAAAATAATACATGGGCCAGCAAAGTAAACTAGCCTGCTGAATTTCAGCAGCAGCTATGCCTACAAAGCCTACCAAAGAGTGGCAGAACATGCCGTCTGCCAAGGAATCCCTATGTCCAAAGTGCTGGGGTTACACTGATGAACCGGCATGTCTTTACGTAATTCCCGACCAAGCGCTTTCAAAATAAATAACTGAATCAAGGCACAGCATAGAATAAACACCAGACTTCATTAAATAGGAGGCAGTGAGATGCCTTGGCTCTCGAGGAGGCACTTAACAGAAGGTCAGTAGCTTAGCTTACTTCAGATTAAGCTTGGGCTACGATGGGAAAGAAAACTCAGGTCCGCCAGCAAAAGCAAATGGAATGCAATAGAAGAATCAGGGGTCACTAGATGAGGGCTGTAACTAGAGTGCTGAGGAAGGCGGCACACCAGACAATGTGATCCATCACACATAAGGCAGGTGGAGGGACCAGAGTCCTAGAGTCAAAAGGACAATACTTTTACAATAAATACAATACTTTTACAATAAAAAAAAATACAATTATTTTATTATTTTATTTTTTGAGACGGAGTCTAGCTCTGTTGTCCAGGCTGGAGTGCAGTGGCACGATCTCAGCTCATTGCAACCTATGCCTCCCGGGTTCAAGCGATTCTCCTGCCTCAGCCTCCTGGGTAGCTGGGACTACAGGCACCTGCTATCACGCTTGGGTAATTTTTGTATTTTTAGCAGAGATGTGGTTTTGCCATATTGGCCAGGCTGGTCTCGAACTCCTGACCTCAAGTGATCCACTGGCCTCGGCCTCCCAAAGTACTGGGATTACAGGCATGAGCCACTTCCCCTGGCTGGAAACCTGGTATTTTAAACATGGGTATTTCATCACCACTATCCTGGAATGAGTAATGATAGCCTTGACCAAGTATTAGAAAGCATCTCTTCAAGAGAATATTTACTATTTCAAGATAGGGACAGCAAGGAAAGGACATGAGGAGTTGAAAAGTCCAAAAGCCAGTGTCTTGTCAGACCCTGCCTCTGTTTGTCTGTTTTGCTTACCGTGTGAAAGAGGGCAGTCTCTTCTTTGTTGATGAGCTCCACCAGAATGGTCGACTTGTTATGAGTGATATTCCCCATGTCATTCCACCTGGTCAAAAGAAATGTCACTGTGAAAGATGTTCCAGGCATTTACGACACAGCAGAGGAGGGCTGTTTGCTGCTATCGAGTCTCATTTTTACAAATTATGATTTAACTATTTTTAAGTGAAATGTTCTTGCAAAGGATAAAAGTAAAGAAAATGCAGCACGTATCCATTCAAATAGCTAAAAATTCTACATAACATATGTCTAGATATTGCTATTTATAAATTATAGTTTTCTTTGTGACTAGCAATGAGGAAAATCTGCAAGGGACTTTTGCTTCCCCCTCTCCCACTTTTTTCACACTTCCAAAGGGACAAAATATTTCCCATGACCACCACTTTTTAATGATGGAGGAGCATATATTATTAAAACGTCATGTGTTTCCAGGAACCTAAACAGAAGAATCCACATATTCTGTATTGCAATATGCACTACAGATTCATGATGCCACCTAAGAAAAAACACCTATTGAAGCAGGAATGACAAGAGAGATCTTTCAGACTATAGAATAAACTTTTTGACTTTTGGACTTAGTGTCAGCTCCATATGCCAGCCACTAATTATATATTAATTGTCTGTTTAATGTGCCTACACTTTTGGGAACATACACACACACACACAGAGTTTCCTTCCCTGTCTTCATGGAGACCTTATCTAAAATGAGATACACCAAAACAAGCACCAGATGAGGAAAGATAAGCTACTGCTTCCCACCCTACTTGGAACCAATTTCTAACCATCTTTTACCACTATCTACCCTTCACCTATAATTCCCTGCCACCGCCTTTTCACTCATATGATGCATCTGCTCATTAATACTTCTACCATCCTCTGTTTGGACAATAACTTTGAGACTCAGCTCTGGGAGTCACCTTCTCTAGGAATCCCTTCCTCATATCCCCCCTACCCACACGTGAGGAGAAGAGCCTGCTGCAGTCCCCTACCAGTCACCACATTGCATTACAATTTTTACTTCTGTGATGAGATCTCTAAGGAGACCAAGTAGACCACAGGCCCCATACCCAATGCAGGGATTCTGCCTTCTTCGTTTCTGTGTTCCAAGCACTGAATCGAGTACCTGGCACACAGCACTCAAGAAATGTTTGCTAGAAGAATAAAAAGCAATAATATTGCCTCTCAGCTGTATAGAATTCGATTCTTACATCAAATCTCTATGGCAGCTATTTTTGCTCCTACTTTAAAAATGAGGCAATATAGACACAAATAAGTACCTGACTTAACAAGTTTACTCTGTACATCAGGGATGGATGAGTTCTTTACTTGGGGTTTCCAGCCTTTCCTCCAGTCATCATTCCCTTATACCAGTACCAAATGTTTTTAGGTGCCTCTGCTGGGGCAATACTCTCTACAAGTGCTGCACCCAGCTTGCTTCGCAACCGACAGTTCTATCAGATTACATCTGCGTGGACTCACAGCTACATGCTCCTTAGTGAAGGTCTCTAGAGATAAGAGATATTTGGTTTCGTCTGGCTTCATTCCTTCAAATCAACTGCTGAAATCCTAGATACACTTGGAGCCCCACCATATGACTTCATCTGTGGTATAATTAACATGACGCTATAGTAGATGTGAATTCTCATCTCGTAGTGGTTTCAAGATAAATGAAAAGGGCTGGAAACAGTTTCTAAGGAAACTAAGCATAACCTGTGAGTGGCTTATGCTCATGAAATTTCCAAATTGCAATTTTCTTCTCTTTCACTTCAA
This sequence comes from Macaca nemestrina, assembly GCF_043159975.1. Lineage (NCBI taxonomy): Eukaryota > Metazoa > Chordata > Mammalia > Primates > Cercopithecidae > Macaca > Macaca nemestrina. The sequence continues at coordinate 72,544,065 of NC_092125.1, forward strand.
CAGCTGGTGTGCAAGACTTGTTTACTTATCTGCTGTGCTGTAGGTTCAAAGAGAAACTGAAACATCATTTTAACTATGGAGAACTCGTAGGACACAATGTCTGGATAGCTTTGAATGGGTATAAAAATTTAGTTACAACTCTGCACATATTTACATATTTTCCTCAATTAATTTATACTTTGTGGCAGATATATGGAGCTGACACTAAGTCCAAAAGTCAAAAAGTTTATTCTATAGCCTGAAAGATCTCTCTTGTCATTCCTGCTTCAATAATGTCTCTATTTAGAGGGCAAGAGAATATCATAAAAACAATGACAGAGTGGGGATCTAGGAAAATAAAATCCTATCAGGAAGCTTTTGGTTAGAAAATTGTCTCAAAATGGCCCTACTGTAGTTGCTGATCCAGAGGGTACATGGCCAGTTAAGAGTCACTTCCAGAAGGTGGGCTATGCCTGCCTCCAAGAGCTATCTTTGATAGTGTGCCCTGGATACACAGATCCGCCTATCAGACACGCATACAAGAAAGCTGTTCTTCCAATCATGGGCCATGTTGCCCTTGTAAATGAAAGCTAGAACACAGTTTATCAGATCGTTGGCATTATGATAAAATCTATGAGCACCAATACAAAGCAAGCATATTGACGTGAAATGCAGGAGGAAATGGCTGCATCTCTATACTGATATCTTTCCTGATAAATGGAAAAGAGGACTGAAGTGTCAAAATAATTAAAAGTACCAAAGCCCCCTAATTCATCATAATAAATAGATTACTTTTTCAAAACACATTTTTAAAAATAATCGCCTTTTGTTCACATAAAAATCAGTTTGCACTCTTGTGGCACAGGTGGTTCAGAACAATGGAAAGAAGTGTTTAGATTTAATGACTGACTGGAGAGCCAGTTTTCAACCAGACTCACGAAGTTTAGTTTCACCCTTGTAACTCAATAGGGTTTAACAATGTATTTCTTGGAGTCAGGTGGGAAGGGTTTCTACGAAAAGTGAGATGAATTTAACGCTTAAATCCTGCAGAGGGCTCACCTTATATGAGCTGAGAAAAGTCAAATCTTATCCACTGTTTGGCTCTTAACTCATTTGGATGTTAATGTAACATTAACATTACAGTCCCTCAAGGTGAAAAAGAAAAAAGAAAAACAAACAAACGAATAAGACTACCTGTGTATTACTGCTTGTCTTCCAATTCTGTTCCTCACGAAAATCCCCATAAAGAAAATGCCAAGGTGTACACAGTTTCCATGATTGTCCTGGGTTAAGACCAACAAAAGATACTTGTGATGACTCATGTTCACGGCAACATTAGTCACAACAGCTAAGATATGGAATCAACCTGAGTGTCCATCCACAGATGAATGGATAAAGAAAACGTGGTACATGCGTACAAGGGAGTACCATGCCGCCTTAAACAGAACAAAATTGGCATCTGCCACAATACAGATGGAATTGGAGAACACAATGCTAAATGAAATAAGCCAGGTACAGGAAGACAAATAACACACGTTCTCACTTATACGTGGAATCTAAAAATCTGAACTCATAGAAGCATATAGTATAATGGTGGTTACCAGAGGCTGGAGAATGGGAGGAATGGGGAGAAGATGGTCAAAGGAAATGAAGCCTTGTTAGACAGGAGGAGTATGTTCAATATATCATGGTGACCATAGCATAGTTAGTAACAATATATTGGTGTTTTGTTGTTGTTTGTTTTGAAACAAGGTCTCACTGTTGCCCAGGGTGGAGTGCAGTGGCATGATTTTGGCTCACTGCAGCCTTGACTTCCTGGGCTCAGACAATCCTCCTACCTTAGTCTCCCAAGTAGCTGGGACTACGAGCATGCGCCACCATGCCCCACTAATTTATTTATTTATTTATTTATTTATTATTTATTTTTACAGACAGGGTCTTGCTATGCTGCCCAGGCTAGTGATCCTCCATCCTCAGCCTCCCAAAGTGTTGGGATTACAGGCGTGAGCCACTGCGCCCCGCAACAATGTATTGTATTCTTAAAATCACTAAAAGAGTAAATTTTAAGTGTTCTAACCACAAAGAACTTACTCCTCCTGTCTAACAAGGCTTCATTTCCTTTGAACATCTTCTCCCCATTCCTCCCATTCTCCAGCCTCTGGTAACCACCATTATACTATATGCTTCTATGATTTTAAGTGTTCTAACCACAAAGAAATATGTGAGGTAATACATATGTTAACTGGTTTGATTTAGCCACTCCATAATATACACATATTTCAAAACCCGTAGGCATCACATCCCATTTCTCACCCATGAGTAGAACGAATCATACACAACATCATAGCAATAAAGTGAACAGCTGTGTTGGGGTCAGGTCCTACAGGAACTCACCCACCACACATCCTAGTGAACTATATATAGAGAGAGAGAGATTTTTTTTTTCCTTTTTTCTCAATTTGTCACAACACATTTCCATTTTAAAAGAGAATCTCTGGATTTTCTCAGATTCATTGGGATTTGGATTTTCTCTTTCATGAACATCTATTAATGTCTTTTATTTTTTAACCTTACCAAAGTTCTTGTTTTTTAAATCATTATACATGTAATAGTTTGAAGAGTTGAATATCCTTGAGGGCTTGCTTAAAGGAAGCCAAAAGCAGACCTAGACCTACCACTTCCTCGGTCCAGAGGCTGAAACTTTCACCTCTTAAAGCCCTCGATGTGTCCCTTTGCAGCTATCATCTCTGGCCCTTTCAGTGCAGAACGTCCCATTCCTCAGTGAAGGGATATTTTCTCAAATAATTACCTTTTGTTTCCCTTGTTCACTCTTTTTAGAACTCCCATTATTGAAATATTGGACATTCTGGACAGGTCCTCTAATTCTTTCATCTCCCGTCCCCGACTTACCATTACTTTGTTTTTTGGTGAGACTTTCTCAGTTTTATCTCCTAACCTGTCTATTAAGTTGTATACTTCTGATATCACATTTTTAATTTCAGAGTTCATTTTTGTTTTCTAAATGCATCTTTTTGTAAGTACCTTATTCCTTCAAGGAGGTAAAATTAAAAAAAAAAAAATATCCTGAGGCTCACTGAATAGTATTTTGAGCAGGGGGTTCTTCTTCCTGTACAACATCTGCATCTGCCAGTCAGTCCACTGCTGTTCTTATGATGTTGATCTCTGTCATTCCTAGAAGGACACTGTGTAGAGTGATGCTTGACTGTCTGTTCGCATTTGAGAATCGGATGCTAAATGCTGGCTGGGAGCTCTCTAAGCACAGGAGGGGCTTATGGACTTCACTGGCAGGTGATCTGTTGAGCCCTGTCTTGGGGAACCCCAGATGTCATATTCTTATCTTCAGTCTGGCCTCTTGGTCCAGTCAGGCGCTTCCAATCTCCTGTCTGGGAAAGCATCACCTGGCTGCCAGGGTTCTGAGAGCGGAGTGGGAACCAGACATCTAGTGGACAAACTGTCAGTCCCTTAAGTGAAATCCTGCTTTCCCATGGGGGAGGTCTTCTTTCTGGAGCAAGAGTGGAGCCACGCACAACTAGAACTAAGATGGAAAAGAAGGACTTCTACATTCCCTAGAATACTTGATCCCATTTAAGGCACAAAGAAGGCAGAGACCTCTTCTCAACTCACCCTCTAAAGCTTACATTCGAATAAGAGTCTTCTAACAGAGACAGAGAAGGAGTACAACCCCTGTTGGTCGCAAAGCAAAAAGAGTGTTGAGAGACAATGAACCGGCAAAGACAAAAGAGAACCATCCCGTAATGCTGATTCCAGGAAGTTGAAAAAGTAACAAGAGGTATATGTGAGAAAAGAAGATAGGAGGAGTGGAATTAGAAAGAGAAGGGGAATTCTGCAGAAAGATTTCCCTGGGCACTTTACCTGCAGAACTGTAGGGATGCAGATAAGGGAAGAGTTATTCACCAAGATGGGGCAATGGCAAAAGCACAGCAGGGATGTTTCTGGAAGCCAGTACGCTGGGGACACTGCACTGGTCAAAGCTTAAGGGCTCTAAATCCAACCTAGCAATGGATAAAGGCTCCAGACTCTGTCTTACCCATCCCAGAAGCACCCTTTGCCATGTCTATGTGCTCTGACAATACAGGACTGACTCAGGCAGTGCCCATACCTGTATCTGTGGAAGGAGGGGCAGACTTCTTGGGAAGGTGACTGGTCTTCTTCTACTCTTGAAAATTTTTGAGGAACCACTCATGGAAAAGCCCATGCTAAATTCATGTATTTTTCCTAGGATATATCATGACATGCTTTTATTTTGTCAATAAGAACCTGTACCAATCAAAAGAGAATCCAGTCCCACTCACAGCCTTTCCCTGCATATTTTCTTGTCTGCTTTTTTACTCATTGCAGAGCTGACCACATCACCACCCCCACTGGTACTGTTGCTCCCACCCCCATCCTTGGGTCACCAGGAATCATGCGGTCTATAGATGGTCACCTTAGATATGCACAGGTATGTGGGGAGAAAGAGGAAAAAGAGGCAGTGCAGCTCAGTTACCTGAGCTTGGCAATGAGTCAGAAGCGCCTATCTTCCAACTCAGAGGAAGGTATTATAACCCTTGTCGGTCCCACTAAAGAAAGAACATACTAGAAAGCACATCAGAACCAACCACAGCAGATTTCAACATATCCTCAACTGCCCCTGTTTTCCGCAGTCCACATTAAAAAACAACACAAGCAAATTGCCACAACGAAACCTCCAACTTCCAGGGATTGAGAAGTCAGTTTTCTAGAAGTGGAGAAAAGTTTACTCTGATTTTTCAATGACCCAAAATATGACTATATATGGGGTGCAGAAATGTAAGTGGGATGCAGATGGCTTCATAAGGCATTATTGCAAGGAAAATGGATTACAACCCTATGAAGGGCAGCTATTAGAGAAGCAAAAGAAAATTAAACAAATCTAAAAAAGAGCCATTTAGCCCTTTCTGAAAGCTGCGGCCACCCTGCTCGATTCTACTTGATGCACATGGGCAGTTCTCATTAAGGCAAATTGCAAACGTGCAACAGAGGGGGAACTGAACACTTATAAAACAGCCAGTGGAGCCAGTCTGGAATGAAATGTTTGTGATGAAATTGCAGGCGTCTCCCAAATTGCTAAAATGTGCCAGTTGCTTTACGTTTCTGATCAATCTCCGTTTTTTGTAAAGTTGGTCAGCAGAGAGCAGAAAATGAGTTTGGATGATGGGCTCAGCTCTGTAAATGACTATGCTCCATGACCCCCCCAACCACACCCACTTCAGGAGGTAGATGTGCTGCAAAGGATGTGATGTGCTGTAGCAGTTTCCTAGGCATAGTTTCCATAAAACACCAAAGGGGCTAGGAACCCACAATGGAGGGCCCTACAAAGCTGGAGAAATAAAACATGATTGCATACAGGGAACATTTCATTCTACCTCACAAACAATTATCCCTGTATTGGCTCAATGAAGAGAAAAAGAGAATAAGAAAAGTATCGGCTAGAGTCTTCATTAAGGTTTCACATGACATTGGCTGTTGACTTGTCTTGTTATAGGACTGGAATATCAGCCTTGATACCTCCAAGGTGCCGAATTGGCTGATGCTTGCTACTCAATTAGATGGAGTGTCTTATTGAACTATTCTGCTGAGGACTATGGCAAACTTCAAAATGTCTTGGTTAAGAAAAGCATTTGTTTATCTATAATAAATTGGACTTGTCAACTAATGCTGCATAGTAAAAAGAAGGCCAAGTCATTCTGGCCCACTGCTATCAACACCGATTTTCCAAATGCCAGTACAGGTAAGAGAAGGTTAAAGCCAGCACAGGGCACAGCACGTTACCTTTACAGGGAAGATTTCCTGTCCAAATCCATCCAAACGTTCCACTTCATTGATGTACATCAGTTCAGCTTCTGCTGGCAGGATTCCACTAAAATCAAAATAGCATCGAAGGAAGAAATGGTTAAGGGCAATCAGTGGAAGATCCCACTCTCCTGATGGCAAATTCCAGAGCTGTGGTTTAGCTCTAGTTTCTGGGAAGAGCAATCATTACCCAACTGTGAGGGTAGGGTGCATTACTAAGTAATTCATTAACATCTTTCCCAGTAGCCTTTTACTCAACAGGGAATAATAAGAGGAAGGTAAAGTATTTAATTAAGAGCCACAGCCCTATAAACATGAAATAATTATTCCAGACATCCCTTCGAATATGTTGCCTACTTTAAAAAGAAGTTATTTTTCTCTCATCTGGGAGAAATCTTCATTATGGGAAAAAAAAAAAAAAAGGAAAAAGTTTATAATGAGGATAATATTTTGGGAGTCAAATGGCCATGGCTCATGCCTATAATCCCAGCATTTGGGGAGGCTGAGGCAGGTGGATCACTTGAGGTCAGGCATTCGAGATCAGCCTGGACCACATGGTGAAACCCCGTTTCCACTAAAAATATAAAAATTAGCTGGGTGTGGTGGTGCATGAGCCTGTAATCCCAGCTACTCGAGAGTCTGAGGCATGAGAATTGCTTGAACCCTGGAGGTGGAGGTTGCAGTGGCCCGAGATCACAGCACTGCACTCCAGTCTGGGTGACATAGTGAGAATGTCAAAAAAAAAAAAAAAAAAAAAAAACAAAAGCCATGATGAGAGAACTTAGGATCACTCCATAGGCCTTGATACCAAACTCTTGGTGCTTCCTTGAATTAAAGTTTCTCTCTTTTTCTTTCCTTCACCTGCCTACCACTCAACACAGCACTTTAGGTCTTCACTCTCTCAGCACAGGCTTCCTAGATTCTCTGAGGAAGGAAGGAAGGGAGGGAGGGAGGGACGGAGGGAGGGAAGGAAGGAACCGAGCAGTTTTCAAGTCGACATTCACCTTTTCAGAACGGAAGTACAGAGCTGAGTCACGTGGTGGAAGAAATACAAGTGTGTTGGCTCAAGCCCAGAGTTGCTGATAGGGAGATGGATGCCTCCTGCCCCACAGGCAGTAAACATCTGTTGTGCAGGCAGCCCCTTACCCTCTGCCTGCCTTACCTGTGGGCTTTGTGTTCTTGGGCTACCTTCTGGGTCAGCTCCTCCAGAACAGCCTCTTCCAGGGCCAAATCCTATAAAAATAGAAAGTGCTTAAGGTCACACGAGGGTTTGGGCATTTGCTATTTTGATTGTAAACCTTAAAAGCTCCCTTCCTCAGATGTTCCTGATTAGTCACATTTCCTCAATATCTCCTTTACTGCTGTAGAATTAAAGGTTGTAATTTTTAGATGTGAGTTATGATTTCTACTGTTATAACATGGCTCTCCATTATAACAGGTTATTTCCAGGTATATTTTCGGTTGCCCCCTAAGTTCTGTGGTCCCGGGGATGAGCTCTTTTCATTTATTCTTCTCTATCCACCTGCTTCTCAGATGTACATTTATAAAAAATGCTTTGCATGTGCTTACATATTTCTAATGCTTGGGGTATAGGCCAATGAGTTCCCAAGCCATCATCCCTTCAAAAGTTGAGCCTAGAAAGGGACTGTGCCAGTCCTTTCTGTATACCAGGAAATGCATTCAAAACCGCTGAAGGCAGAGTAGGCTCATTCTGATGTTACTTGATGGTCATGGGGGCAGAGGAAGCCATGATGGCTAAAACATCTCCAGAGAGCTCTGTAAGGCAACAGGTGTGTAGCTCACTAGTCAGCTGAACCCCAGGTCCCTGAAACCCGCGATGTGCTGACTACTGTGGGCTCAGAAGAACCGATTACACACATCTTTTCCCAACTCCCCTTCTGAAACACCACGGTGGGAGGATTGACATCATGGAAATGGGCTTGCTAAACACTGGCCAGGGAAGCACTGCTTAGGATGGTGAGATGGAATCAAGAGGAATAATCCAAAATGAGCAGACCAAAGCAATTCATTCTTGAGAAGTCGATAGGGGTAGAGATTCTAGAGTTTGTCTCATGCCTGTGGTGGTCTGGGGCTCAAGTCTCAGGCCAGCTGCTTCTAGCTTTCCTGGGCAGCAGATCCCACATATTCCAGGCTAGTAAGCACCAACAGGGGCACAGATGGGCACTGTTTTCCTGTGAGCTTCAGAGGGGATGTCAGAAGGAAGTCTGAGCTACACCCTGATGTGGGTACCATCCTACTAGGAAGGGAGGTAGGGACTGATATTTTGGCAGAAATCATAACAAATGCCCCATTCCCTTGATTCTAAAATACGATTTATATAAAGATTTCATCTCCAATTTAACTTTTCATGGATGACAACACTACCCCTAAAAATGTACACCTCAAAACTGTGAAAAACATCCCATCTCAAATCGTTAAAATGTGAAAAATCAATATATTTTAAAACTGGAAAGCAAGGGCATAATTATATGCTAAAAATTCCATAGCTCTGCATGTCCTGCTAATTCTAGAGTTCATGAGAAACTTTAGAGCAGACAGGGAATTATGGCAGCTCTTACTTTTCACATAACTGATTAATTTGTGGTTTCCCATTTAGCCATCCATTGAAATGACTCAAGTTCATGATAAGAAATAAGCTCAACATTTTTAGTTTCATCTTGTGGAGTAACAAGGATACCACAAGACTTACAAAGTTAGCTATGTGTGTGCATCTAGGTATTGAGTAAAACCCCATTAATTTTGAAAAGCTAATGAAGGGCATGTGGCAAGAGAATAAAGTGAAGATCAAAAAGTGTTCCATTAAATCTCTATTTCCTACTTTTAAAAAAGAAGAAGCCCAGAGGTACCCCTTCTGCTATTGTTCTCAACTTAACCGCCTCCATCTGCACCTGGGGCCTCCCTGAGGTATGTGCCCCACCAGGGAGAGTGTGAGTGTGGCCCTGTGGGAATGAAAAATGGCAGAGCGCATGCCTGTACACAGCCACACACCTGTGGAGCGCTCTGTGTACTTGACTTTGTTCTTTTCTCTGCTGAAGAAATGCCATTTAACAAATTTGGTTACATTGTAAGATCAAACACAGCCATTCATCCTATCTTCCCTCCCCCACCAAAGGAATGCATTCTCTTTGAAAGTTCCAGTGGAACCAAGCAGAAAGTTTACACCCTTCTAAGACTACCCCTGGCCTACTCAGCAAGGTCAACAGCAGGGCCTGGCATGCAGACCATTCTTCAGTGTGATTCAGCTTCCCCTTCCAGACCTCCTTGCCCAAGAGGTCAAGTCCCAGGCCAACGCCTCTTCTAACACACACTGCTTTTACATTTCCATTCGGAAAGGATGGGCCTTTACATGCTCATCCCCCCTGGGAGAACCATCCCGTCACATCATGCGGTGTGAAATGCCACATCATCCTTAGGTCATGTCTCAGCTACCACTTCCCTTAATAGGGCACTCCTCTCTCCCCAGCTGGACATAAGCATTTTCGCCTTTTGACCTACCTCTTCCCCTTATGCATGTCTCCTCTCCTGTTCTGCCCACTGCATTTCTTACACGGTTATGTGTATACTCGTCTTATCCTTGATCCTTGTCTCCCACCCTCTCTGAGAGTATAGGCTCCTCAAGGGCAGCAATTCTTCTTCATATCACTTAAGGGGCCTATCATAGGGCTTCTGTGCAATGACAGCTTATAAGGGCTAAATATATAGTAAGTGATAAATACATGCTTCTTGAACTGAACTCACTATGCAACATGTAAATTTCATGTTGTCAAACAAAAGTTTAATTACACAGAGCTGATTAACAATCACTGTACCTTCTGCCTGTGCTCTGCTTACATAACAAAAAAAAAAAAAAAAAAAGCATAGAGTGATGTTACCTGGAAAGCACACCCTTCAACGGCCTTATATTTGCAAGACATAGAGACAGAATAATAGTGCTAATAACAATAATAATATGACAACTAAACAAACAGTTGTTGAGAATTTACCATGTGGCAACTTATATTATATATTTCATAGTAGGTATTTCACAAGTATTATGTCCTTTAATGCTCACAATGAAATTAGGTTATTCTCATTTTTAGATGAGAAAACTGAGGCTTGGAAAGGTTAAATAACTTACCCAAAGTCATGTAGCCAATAAGGGGCACAGCTAGGATAGGGTCACAGCACTGCTCAGCAAAGGTGCCATGAAATTGCCAGCCACAGGCCACAGTGCACCCAGGATACAATGGGGCAGGGGTAGGGGCTGAAAGTGGACAGCCAATAACTAAAGTCTAGGAATATTCACAACTCAGATAAGGCCTCTGCCACATCACCTTCAGTGTTCAACAGGGCTTTTTGGGATGACGAACATGTTCCATATCTGAGCTTTCCAATACAGTAGCCTCTAGACACATGCCGCTACGGTGCACTAAAAATGTAGCCAAGGCCGTTGCAGTGACTCAGCCTGTAATCCCAGCACTTTAGGAGGCCAAGGAGCGCTTGAGGCCAGGAGTTCAAGACCAGCCTAGCCAACATGGCGAAACCCCATCTCTACTAAAAATACAAAAATTAGCCAGGCGTGGTGGCACACGCCTGTTGTCACAGGAGGGACTTAGGAGGCTGAGGCAGGAGAATTGCTTGAACCCGAGAGGCGGAGGTTGCAGTGAGCTGAGATTGCGCCACTGCACTCCAGCCTGGGTGACAGAGTGAGACTGTCTCAAAAAAAAAAAAAAAAAAAAAAAATGTAGCCAATGCAATCAAGCAACTAAATTTTTAATTTTATTTAACTTGCATTGCTTTAAATTTGAATGTAAATATCCACACATGGTTAGCGGCTACCACCCCAAAGAGAGCCATTTTATTTATTTATTTTTTATTTTTTTTTTTTTTTTATTTTTTTTTTTTTTTGAGACGGAGTCTCACGCTGTTGCCCAGGCTGGAGTGCAGTGGCGCGATCTCGGCTCACTGCAAGCTCCGCCTCCCGGGTTCCCGCCATTCTCCTGCCTCAGCCTCCTGAGTAGCTGGGACTACAGGCGCCCGCCACCGCGCCCGGCTAATTTTTTGTATTTTTAGTAGAGACGGGGTTTCACTGTGGTCTCGATCTCCTGACCTTGTGATCCGCCCGCCTCGGCCTCCCAAAGTGCTGGGATTACAGGCTTGAGCCACCGCGCCCGGCCAAGAGAGCCATTTTAGATCCAAGAATAACAATGTCAACATTTGTCTGTCCAGTGACGAGATTATGAAGTCTATGCTGTTCACGTATCTGATTTGCCTATTGTTTAGTGGAAACACAGTCTTATTCTGAAAGAGGTATAATGTACAAAATAACTCCTTTACTATTTCATAGCACTTTAACCTGTCAGAGCATTTTACCATCTACAAACTCATAAATATCATGCCAGTAATCACCTTTGAAAATTCTGAGAAGCACCCAAACCTGGTCTCTTCCTAAAGGCAATGTAATAAAGGCCTTTAATGAGAGTAAGGTGAATAAAATGTGCGAAATTATCAACCCACCCTTACTAACTACCCCATTTGACGCAAAAAAGTACACACTCTAAAATTCTAAGTTTGAGCCTCACTTTCCTCCCACCAAGCACATTGGGAAACACCCTGACTTTTGGGATGAGCTTCTGAGACATTAGAAATGTTGACTCAAGCATACTGACATTAAGCCCTATGAAGAATTTCTCTGCTAAGTAATATGTTAATCTCTTTGGAGTTTCATTTAATGAGTAGAATTAACAAGGTATGAAAACAGCAGGCACAGCAGATAATACTACTGTTTACTTGGAGGGAAATAAAATAAGAACGGAGGCTGGACACGGTGGCTCACGCCTATAATCCCAGCACTCTGGGAGGCCGAGGCGGGTGGATCACCTGAGGTTAGGAGTTCAAGACCAGCCTGGCCAACATGGTGAAACCCCATCTCTACTAAAAATACAAAATATTAGCTGGGCATGGTGCTGCACACCTGTAATCCCAGCTACTCGGGAGGCTGAGGCAGGAGGCAGAGGTTGCAGTGAGCTGAGATGGCGCCACTGCATTCCGGCCTGGGCAACAAGAGTGAAACTCCATCTCAAAAAAAAAAAAAAAGAATGGAGTTATTCATGAAAAGTTAGAGATGTGCAATATTCCCTAACCATTAAGAACAAGGTCAGCTTTGGACCAATTTAGACTGACCTCATGCACTAATATGGATAATTCTAGACTTACCTATCCTAGTCTCTCAAAACCTAAAACCTTTGTCACCAGACAGTCCAATTTCTCCCATATGCCATCACCGATAAGTTGCCAGATTTTGCCTATTTTACTTCAAAATATCCCTTGCTTTGCTTTCTTGTTTTTCTTTCACTAACACCTAAATTATATCCTTTGCCCAAAACACTAAAACGGATTCCCAGCTGGCCAGCTCAAATCCAGCAGTTCTCAAAGTGTGGGGTCTGCAGACCTCAAAGGTGCCCATGCATTCTAACTCCTCAGAAGTTTCCAGTCTCATCTGCCACAACTCCCCTCCAGTAGCTACAGTCAAACCACCCAGTGGATGCTTTCTGAACACCCAGGCCACACTGCCTCTGCTCCTTCTCTGTCTAAATCATTCCTTGCTCCCTACCTCTTTGCCTAATAGCTCACATGCCATTGGTCTTTCAGCCTTCCCTAATCCCCCAAGGGCATGTGACCTCTTCCCACATAAAATTTATCAGACACTTTATCACACTTGGCTCTTTATTCTGATTTTGCAAACTTCCTATTTAACCAACCACACTGTAGTCTCCTTGAAAACAAGCACCATTTCTTATATAATTTCATCCCCTGGGTGTTAGTCACTCAGGTCAGTGCTTGGGGTGAAAGAGTTGACCAAAAAAATAAGTAGTGAATAATCATGATTTCTGAAACCAGAGCCAGAATGTTGATTGGTTATAGCTGTTCCCTAAAATGGCTTTCAATTTTTTTTTTTTTTTTTTTCCTGAGACGGAGTCTTGCTCTGTCGCCCAGGCTGGAGTGCAGTGGCATGATCTCGGCTCACTGCAAGCTCCACCGCCTCCTAGGTTCACGCCATTCTCCTGCCTCGGCCTCCCCATTAGCTGGGACTACAGGCGCCTGCCACCACGCCCGGCTAATATTTTTTGTATTTTTAGTAGAGACAGGGTTTCACTGTGTTAGCCAGGATGGTCTTGATCTCCTGACCTCGTGATCCACCTGCCTCGGCCTCCCAAAGTGCTGGGACTACAGGCGTGAGCCACCGCGCCCGGCTCAAAATTTTTTAATCCCTCCTCATTAACACTCTTCTCTTTTACTCTGAAGCTACCAACCAACCAACCAACCAACAAAAATTCCCTAGGGGTTAAAATCTAGTCTACCTTTACTTCAACCCAGGAATGGGCATTTTAGTTTATTGATTCATTTTATTTTATTTTATTTTTTATTTTTTGCGTCGGAGTCTTGCTCTGTCGCCCGGGCTGGCATGCAGTGGTGTGATCTTGGCTCACTGCAACTTCCGCCTCCCAGGTTCAAGCAATTCTCCTGCCTCAGCCTCCTGAGTAGCTGGGACTACAGGTGCATGCCTCCACACACAGCTAATTTCTCTTTTTTTTGTATTTTTAGTAGAGACAGGGTTTCACCGTGTTAGCCAGGATGGTCTTGATCTCCTGACCTCACGATCCACCCGCCTCGGCCTCCCAAAGTGCTGGGGTTATAGGTATGACCCACCGCACCCACTCTCATTCTAAAATTTTTATGCGCACAGGCTGTGTGCCAGATGACAGTGAACAAGACAGGATTCCTGTTTAAACACCATAGAACTGACCTTCTAGCTGACAGTAATAAATACATACCTATGTACATACATAAGAATGAATAATGTCAGATACAGAAGTACACATACGAAAACTGATTTAACAGGAAGGATGGTGAGGGTGTATGAGACAGGGGGTCAAGGAAAGAAAGAGCTCTCTGGGAGGTAATATTTGAATTGAGACGTGAATGTCATAAAGATCTGCAGCGGGGCATTCCAGGCAGAGGAAACCCACATACAAAGGCTCTGGGGTGAGCAGAAGCTCAGTACGTTCAGACAAAAAAAAGAGCCAGCATGCCAGAGGGTAGAGAGTAAACGAGGGAGAGAGAGAAGCAAAGCAGGGAAGTGTCTTTTTTGTTAAAACAAAACAAAACTTTAATTCTATTGACAAATAATAATTGCATCTATTTACAGTACAATGTGATGTTGTGACCCACGTATATATTGTGGAATGGGCAAGTTAGTCTAATTAACATATCCATCATCTCTTATAATTATCATTTCTTTGTGGTGAGAACATTTAAAATCTACTCTTTTAGCAATTTTGAAATACACATTATTATCAACGATAGTCACCTTGCTGTGCAATACATCACCAGAACTTATTCCTAACTTTGTACCCTTTGATCAACATTTCCTCCTTCCACCCAACACTCAGCTTTGGGAACCACCATTCCACTCTCTACATCTATGAATTCAACCTTTTTTGATTCCACATACAAGTGAGATTGGGCAGTATTTGTCTTTCTGTGCCTGGGTTTTTCACTTAGCATAATGTACTCTACACTCATCCATCTTATGGCAAATGACAAAATTCTGTTCTAAGGCCAAATAGTATTCCATTGTGTGTATACACCACATTTTTACCCATTGATCTGCTGGTGAGAGCTTAGGTTGTTTCCATATCTTGGCTATTACAAATCATGTGGCAATGATCATGGGAGTGTAGACATCTCTTTGACATACCATTTCATTTTCTTTAGATACATACCCAGAAGTGAGACTGCTGGATTATATGGTAGTTCTATTTTTAATTTTTCAAGGAACCTCTAAACTGTTTTGCAAAATGGCTGGAAGTTATACCTCTTTTACTCCTCATGTTCAGTAACACTTGTTATCTTTTACCCTTCATGCTCAATACTCCTGATGCTCAGTAAGACTTTACTCCTCACGCTCAATAACTTTACTCCTCATGCTCAATAACACGTGTTATTGTCCATCTTTTTGATAACAGCCAATCTAACAGATGTGAGGTGGTATTTCATTGTGGTTTTAATTCGCATTTCTCTGATGATTAGTGATACTGGGCATTTTTAATATGTCTGTCGGCCTTCTGTGTATTTCCTTTGAGAAATGTCTATTCAGGTCCCTTGACCATTATTTAATAGGGCTATTTGTTTCCTTGTTGAGTAGTTTGAGTTCCTTATATAGTTTGAGCCCCTTATCTGATGTATAATTTTGCAAATATTTTCTTTCAATGTGGGGGTTGTCTCTTTATCTCTGTTGTTTCCTTTGTTGTACAGAAGCTTTTTAGTTTGATGCAATCTCATTTATCTGTTTTTACTTTTGTTGCCTATGTTTTGGGGGTCATATGCAAGAAATCGCTGCCCAGACCAATGCCATGCAGCTTTTCCCCCATGTTTTCTTCTAGTGTTTTATAATTTCAGGTCTTACATTTAAGTCTTTTTCTTTTCTTTTTTTTTTTTTGTTAGATAAAGTCTTGCTTTGTCACCAGGCTAGAGTGCAGTGGCACAATCTCAGCTCACTGCAACCTCCGCCTCCTGGGCTCCAGTGATTCTCCTGCCTCAGCCTCCTGAGTAGCTGCGACTAGAGGCGTGCGCCACCATGCCCAGCTAATTTTTGTATTTTTAGTAGAGATGGGGTTCCACCATGTTGGCCAGGATGGCATCCATCTCTCGACCTTGTGATCTGCCACCTAGGCCTCTCAAAGTGCTGGGATTATGGGCGTGAGCCACTGTACCTGGCCACATTTAAGTCTTTAATACATTTTGAATTGATTTTTGTACAAAGGGTGAGATAAGGATCCAAATTCAATCCTCTGCATGTAGATGGCCAGTTTTCCCAGCACCAGTTGCTGAAGATACTGCCCTTTCACCAGTGTGTTCTCAGCCCCTCTGTTGAAAAATCTATTGGTTATAGATGTGTGTGATTTACTTCTGGGCATTCTATCCTGTTCCATTGGTCGTTGTGTCTATTTTTTTGCTAGTCTCATATTGTTTTAATTACTATAGCTTTGAAATACAGTTTGAAATAAGGTAGTGTGGTATCTCCGGCTTACTTCTTTTGCTCAAAATTACTTGGGCTAATTGGGGTCTCTGGTGATTCCATATGAATTTTAGGATTGTTTTCTATTTCCATGAAGAATGATGTTGGAATTTTGATAGGGATTGCATTAATTTGTAGATTACTTTTGGCAGACATTTTAACAATACTGATTCTTCCAATCCATGAAGATGGGGTATCTTTCCATTTGTGTCATCTTAAATTTCTTTCATCAATGTTTTATAGTTTCCAGCATACAGAATTTTCACCATCTCAGTTAAATTTACTCCTAGGTTTTTGGTTTTTGTTTTTTTAATATCATTGTAAATGGAATTGTTTTCTGTCAACTCTCACTACTTGTATTAAACATAGTACTGGAAGTCCTAGCCAGAGCAATTAGGCAAGAGAAATAAAAAACAGCCAAATAGGAAAGGAAGAAGTAAAATTATGCTTGATGATGACATGATCTTATATGTAGAAAACCCTAAATATTCCACAAAAAAACTGATAAAACTGAGAAACAAATTTAGTATAGTTTCAGGTTACAAAATCAGCATAGAAAAATCAGTAGCATTTTTATATACTAATAAGAAACTATCTGAAAAAGAAATTAGGGAAGTGTCTTGAGGCAGGAGGTACTTTTACCTTCTCAGTGTGTTTTATAAAACTTGCCCCTACTTTATAAATACATCGACTTTTTCCCCAGGGAATATGCGTATGTAAAATCCTGAAATTTTCAAAGGAAAGAACTAAATGTCCAAAGAAGGTAGAAAATTACGAAAAATGAAATTATACTTACCATAGGAAATAGCACATACTCTCTGAGGAAATCTTGAGAATCAAACTGATTATAGTCTCCAAAATCAGCTGAGAAGAAAGAAGGTGGAAGGCTAGTATTTATTATAAGAACTTAAAGATAGAATAAAATAGGGCAAACTCATCACCACATCATTCTTCACATTTCATCCTATTTCTCACTATTATTAAATAAAAATAGTGCCAAGGTATGTTTGACGTAGTTACTTTTATCTAACAGTATGGTAAATATCAGCATGTAAGCATCACTACATGATTTTTTAGAAATAATGAAGAAATTTAAAAACAATTCATAAAGGCCACTTAAAAAAATTTAAACAAACCTATACTTACCTGTTTGTTAAATATGCATCAATTTGTATCTTAAGAATATCTGCCAAGGGGACTTTTTTAACTCAAGGTTAATCTGGAGTACTAAAGAACCCATCTGTATCTTTTCATATATATGCAGCTGGAAATTCCCACTGTAAAACACCCTTGGCAAGCAACCTCAAATATCTTTCTACCTCCTAAATAACTTCACATGTTACAAGATGCCAAGAATTGTTTTCCCTGTTTTCATGTCACCATGGTACAGTTTGAGCACATGCAAAATGAAATATATAAATGTCTTCTCATCTTGCTTCCTCTTCTAAGAACTAAACCTGCATGAAATTTTAATTTCATGTAAAATATTTAACATCAGATAGAAATGGATCCAGGTATCTTTAAGGCAACAAGAGATATAGGATGAAAGGATACACACACCATGCACCAATGCTGAGAAGTTGCTGAGAAAGTAAAAAATAAACATCAACCTACAAACTCAGCACGTAACAAATTACCAATTAGGTGCAGCATTCAAGAATAGCAAACGTCACTCGCTCTGCCTATTTCCAAGTTCAATCACTGGTTATCACATTCCACCACAACTTCTATTTCTGTTGATGTATCTTTCTAAAAACCCAATAAGCATGCTCAAAAAAAAGTTATTTGCAAAGGATTAGAGGACCTTTCATCAGACTGAACAGCTAGCTTCAAGGACCCAATGAAAAGGGAATCCAGAGGAAGTTCATCAAATTCCTCAAGGATCCTCCAGTATCCAGGATGCCCATAATAAGCCTAATGACAAAGTAGTGAGAGGAAAGAGTACATGCAATAAACAAACAAAGCTTTTTATTTATTTATCTATTTATTTATTTATGTTTTAGAGACAGGGTCTTGCTTTGTCATCCAGGCTGGGGTGCAGTGAACTGATCATAGCCCTCTGTAGCCTCAAGCTCCTGGACTCAGGTGATCCTCCCACCTCAGCCTCCTGAGTAGCTGAGACTACAGGTGCGCACCACCATGCTGGGCTAATTTTTTATTTTTACATTTTTTCGTAGAGACATAGTCTCATTTTGCTGCCTAGGGTGGTCTCAAACTCCTGGTTTCAAGTAATCCTCTCGCCTTGGCCTCCTAAAGTGCTGGGATTACAGGCATGAGCCACCATACCTGGCCCAACGAAGTGTTTTAAAAGGAGAAAGACCCAATTTGACAATGAGGGACATATTGATCTTCCCCATTATTTCAACAATGCTACCTCTGATTTCTCTATCATAACTGGCCATTGTTTCTTCCCCTCCAGTCTTTAAGCAGACCGAGGTGATACATCAGATTTTGCCTGTTTCCATCCACAGAATTACAACAGAAGCTAACGGTATAGAAATTGTACTTCTAACAGAAATCGTTAAGTTGTTAATACTTCAGAATGAAAGAGGTCAGGATGCCTCTTCAGACATTTAGATCTGAGATAATTCAATTCAGTCCAATGTCTGGGATGGGAAGTCAGTTCACACCTTCTAAAACAACAGTCCATGCAGCAAGGACCCAGCTGCTGGCTGGTTCACACTTGCAGAGAACCTGGTTTTCAAGAAAATGACTAAAAGGAAAAGTTTCTTTTCAAAAACTGTATTACCATCTTCTTGCTTTTTTTAAAAAAAAATTTTTAATTTTTACTTTTTGAGACAGAGTCTAGCTTTGTCACCTAGGTTGGAGTGTGGCGGTGTGATCTCAGCTCACTGTAACCTCCACCTCCCAGGTTCAAGCGATTCTCGTGCTCCAGCCTCCTGAGTAGCTGGGATTACAGGCGTGTGTCACCATGCTTGGCTAATTTTTGTATTTTTATTAGAGACAAGGTTTTACCATGTTGGCCAGGCTGGTCTCGAACTCCTGACCTCCAGTGATTCGCCCACCTCAACCTCCCAAAGTGCTGGGATTACAGGCGTGAGCCACCACACCAGCCTATCTTGCTTTCAATATGGCCGAAGGTGGTTAAGCCACCACTCAATAAACCATAATGTATAAAATATACATATAAAGTTCCACACATAACAATTTAGAGAAGGCAAAAGAGAGCTATGTAATATAAACCTATATAGGATGGGTTGGAAGATAAACTCAGTCCAATACACATTTGTTGTTTCATGTTACAATCATGGATTTTAAATTTATCTTTTTAATGGCATTAGAATACATTATACCATAATGTTTAAAGCTATCACACTCCAAGAAGTTGTGATAGTAACACCTTTGCAGCATCAAGCCACAGAATATGACCACATTGTGCCTTGGAATAATTCTGAGAAAATGCTCCACAAACCCTGAAATGTAGCCTTAATTAAAGGCAGAATAAAAGCTGCTATTTCCTCAAATAAAACTGTAATTATACAAGCATGAGAAATTTGCAAACAGCTTTGAGAAATCTACCACCCGGCCACCAAAAATCACTAACTTTGCATTTTTCACGTAAGATAACTTGAAATAAAAAGGGAGCATTACTAAGGGATCATTTAAGTAAATCTAACTTCTCACTCTGAGAGGACGGTAACACCATGATCAAACAGAAAATGGAATTTCACATGCTGCTCATAACTATGTCTTACCTTGCACAGCTAGGCCGGCTAGCCGAATCACCTGGTCCAATGTACATCGTAATCGCCCTTCAAGCACATCTTTTTTGACTTGCAGATAATACTGATATCTGTTCATGGGAATAGAGGAACAAACAACCTTAAAAACACATACTTGGAATAGATTCCCACAACACAGATGCCTCTAGATGTAAAACCTTGTGTACACAGCAGGATATGCCCGTGATGCTGATAAAGGCCATTTCTATAAAAGATGGAAAGTGACCTCTGCCTGTGTTTATCTTTGTTTGATGTGGCAGGTGCCACATCCTGTTCACTCTGAGCTTCAGAGGATTCTCATCACATCACTTATTTGCAGGCCAGCAGGATAAACTACTGATAAGGACCAGGTCTTCATAACAGAGTCCAAGAATGAAAATGCTTTTGCACACCTGGAGATCCACGACAACACGACTGCCAAAGTTACATTCAACAGTGTGCGTTCCTGAGTGCATTCTAGAAACACATCGCCTTTCAAACTCAAAAGTTTGGTAGGCAGATCACAAAGAGGACACATAATTTGTAATTCCACTACAAAATGATATACAGTTTTGACCTTACACATCTGTGAATCAGAAAAATCTAATCTGATGCAACTTTCCAAACTGAAGTAAATTCTCAAACCAGCACAGTACAGATGGACAGAATCAGGCCCAAACACATCAAGTCTCAGACTAGACAAATGCCCTCAGGAGCTAACACAGTGTACTGTTTCCCTACCAATAAAACAGCACTCTTAGAATTACCTAAAACATTTAGAAAACTTCTCACTCAAGACGTTTATTTCCCAGGACTCCACTTCCTTTGACCATACTCTCAACACATAGTCACAACTACAACAATCACACTTTTCTAGCATTAATTCCTGGTAAATGCTAACAATGCTTTTGCTCCTGGTAACTATAACTCTGTATTTTAACTTCACTTTGGCATCTCAATCAAGGGAACCCAGAAGTGAACCAAAGCCCAACTTTCCTGGAGAGAGGCAATCGGCACTGAGAGCTAATTACTGCTGGCTCTCCCATGATGATGTCATAGGCATCATTAGACATAAGTCAATCCAATGTCTGTTTGAGGGAAGGAACTGGGCTCTGTGCACACTCCAGTCTAGTCCCACACTTCTTCTCTCCTCTTGGGTGTACTGAACAGAATAAAGACAACCACGCCACTCTTTGGTGGGAAAAACCTATACTCAAATCAGAAGGTCAAACACTGGGACTTTCTTAAAAATCCTTTTTAGTCAAACCTAATATGGGCTAGAAAAAAATCACAAAGCACAACAAAAAGCAAAATCTCAAGGTAGGAAAGAATGGTAGATTTCACCGATTCCTACTAATTATAAAACGTTTGAATCTCATCCTCATGCCATTCATTCCTTCTCATCTTTCTGGTGTGGTTTTGACTTATTTGCTGCTCTCTAAGCCAGGAAGCCAAACAGATATTTTAACCCATAGCTATCATGCACTTTCAATGGGCATAAGTCTGCTAGATGCTGAGGAGTATCTTGGAGAGTGCTACAACAGTCTCTGCCTTACAAGGATGCATATATCTTTTTGACCACTGTGACCATGTTTTTTCTAGTGTACTATCTAAGGGTTCAGTGATTAAGAACCAAGGAGTAAAATATCTGAAAAGGTGTTATCCTGGCATTATCTGCCAGAGGCAGAACTTTGTTACCTGTCACCTTGGAGGTGAAAATGATCAGTTAAGATAATTTATTAGAGAATACCTTTGGAAGTAGACCAGTAACCAATTAATCTGCCACGAAAACAATAGCTCTAGTTTTTAAAAATCTGCTGCTTCCAACTTTCATCTATAGCTATTACTTCTGTAATTTGTCAGTAAGTTCTGTTACAGATCCATTCTATCCTAGGAAACAGTGACTCACAATCCACTAGCAAGGAACACCAGGAATGTTTCTAATCATGTAGGTTGGATGTAGGATTTTGCTGGAATATAAAAATAAGGAGCTGAAGAAAGCAGGGCTCTCTCCTGGAAGCCATCCAAACTAGGAGAGAATCTAAACAGCAGCAATGATACGGTGCCATTACCACGAGATTGTGGGTATTACTATGTAAGACTGCAGAAATGAGAATGAAATTCAAACCACTTTGGAAATTGTTTGGCTGGTACAATTTTGCACAAAAGGCAGTTTTATAAAATATGATAATTCTATCGAACATGGTGACTAAATTTGACAACAGGAGTTGAAATTCTATTTCTAGAATGCCTGCTCTTTGCTTATTTCTCATTAGCGATTCAATTATAACAGTAGTAAAATATAACAGTGAATTCTATTTTGGAAACATGCAATTTCATGGAAGTATACTCCACCCTGTCACAGTTCTGGGTGGAGAGGAAAAGGAAAAAAAAAAACAAAAAAAAAACCAATTTTCATGCCAGGAAAGTAAGTATTTGCCAACTTTCCAAAGAGATCCTCTTTGAAAATCCAAGCTCACAAGGAAAACTTTTTAATATTTTTCATATTCAGAGACCTGGAAATAGTCCATCTGACTCTTGAGGCCCAATGAATGGTTTTAGGTTAGGATTCTGCTCTTCCTCTAAGAATTAGTGAACATAATTATGCTTCTCGAATAAAGGTAAACTTTTATATTTTTAAATTTTTAAATTTTGTTTTTAAAGATTAACTTTTTATTAAATACAGATTTCTCGGGGTAAAATTAAAAAGGTGTCCTAATAATAAGTGTTATTACGCATGACTACTGGGAACGAACATGCTATCACCTAGTCTCTGGGGGCCTCATCTATCTGGAAACTCCCCATCCGATGGTAAGAAAATAAGTGACTTTTCCAAGTTACTTCCTCCCCTAGGAGTTTGAAAAATTAAGTTTGAAAAAATGCCCTATTGGGTCAAATCAACAGAGTCTTCAGTACTTTTGACGGCAGTATCAAAGGACTCCTTCCAAATTATATCCCATAACAATATCTTCAAAATTTAGAGATGAATTGCTAAAATCTTTTTTTTTTTTTTTTTTTTTTTTTTTTTTTTTTTTTTTTGAGACGGAGTCTTGCTCTGTCGCCCAGGCTGGAGTGCAGTGGCGCGATCTCAGTTCACTGCAAGCTCCGCCTCCTGGATTCACCCCATTCTCCCGCCTCAGCCTCCGGAGCAGCTGGGACTACAGGCGCCCACCACACGCCCGGCTAGTTTTTTGTATTTTTAGTAGAGACGGGGTTTCACCGTGTTAGCCAGGATGGTCTTGATCTACTGACCTCGTGATCCGCCCGCCTCGGCCTCCCAAAGTGCTGGGATTACAGGCGTGAGCCACCGTGCCCGGCCAAATTGCTAAAATCTTTATGTTCTCTTTTAAATTCATGTATGAGGAATTTATCTCAGCACGTCTGCAACTGTGTTTTACTTGAGGTTCTGTTCATTCTTCTCAGAGTGAGCAGGTCTGTGTGGTGTTCTGAAAGGCATGGGCTGTGTTACCACAGAACTACAAATAAGGCACCAGGAACTCCGAGACCGGGTAGGTGTTGCTTTTAAAATATTTCCTCCACCCCTCCCCACAAGTGAAATCTTCATTCCAGGTCCAGTTCAACAGATGTGCCCCAAACAGGAGACAGCCACGTAAAATGGTTAAAGCCTTGGGATCTGATTTTGGTCATACTACCACCCCAGAATGCAACACGCTCAGCGTAAGTCACAGAATGGTGAAGACAGAGCAGGGCCCTTGCCACGCTTCCAGATGTCTGCTGCCTTCCCAACAGGGTCATGCCCACCTACCTCGTTACTCCTGGGACTAGCTTTGGGGCCAATGAAATGAGAATAGAAGTGGGAAGTAATTGTTGCTCCCAAGCAAAAGTGTCCAGAGCCAGTGACGGGTTCTCTGCCTCTGCTTCCCTTTGCTCTGAGACCTGCAGTGAGCAGGGAGGGCAGGTTGCTCAGTGAGCCTGAGCCCTGGGCAAAGACGGCTGGGAGCAGAGCCTCAGGCAACCCACAGTGGACCTGCCAGGTGGGCAGCAAATAAACCTTTGTTTGTGAAACCCAAAGAGGCTGGGGGGTCATACATCACTGCAGCATGATGGAGCCTAAGCGATTTAACAAGGGAAGGACTTTTAAAATCCCAGTCCAATCCTTTCATTTTTTAGAGAAGGCAGCTGTGTTAAGGGAGGAGAATGACTTGTCCAAGGTAATACTGCTTCCTTAAAGACAAGGCCAGAACCAGATCTGAGCATGAACAACCACAGTGGCGAAGGCAGGATCTGATCCCTGCCCATTCTGGGAAAGCCACCAATTTCACTGAAGTCTAAAAATAAAAGCGAAGGCCGGGCGCGGTGGCTCGCCTATAATCCCAGCACTTTGGGAGGCCGAGGCAGGTGGATCACAAGGTCAGGAGTTCCAGACCAGCCTGGCCAAGATGGTGAAACCCCGTCTCTACTAAAAATACAAAAATTAGCTGGGCACAGTAGCATGCGCCTGTATTCCCAGCTACTCGGGAGGCTGAGGCAGGAGAATCGCTTGAACCTGGGAAACAGAGGCTGCAGTGAGCCGAGATCGTGCCACTGCACTCTAGCCTGGGTGACAAAGCGAGACTCCATCTAAAAATAAATAAATAAATAAAAATAAAAGCGAAAATAAAACACTACTACCCGGTGATTTTTATGACGCTTCTAAGGAAGGGCTTCCATCACCAAGCTTTTCCCCAACCCCACTGAGACAGTCTGTGCTACAGCGTATGAGGCAAATGTTGAAATGAGAAACTTTTCCATAAAATCCTATTACAGGACATGTTTCATACTGTAGCCAGTGGTTATTCAGGCCTGTTTTTTCTCCTGGCAGCAGCCTCTGGGATGTTTCACTTTTCTCCTCCAGAGATAGAAGGAAGGGAAAGGAGACTGAGTTATACATTTTAACTACTTGTTAACTTTCAAAGACGGATAGAGGGATAGAAGTAAAATCTACAGACCAGAGTTTCTGATTGTAGGCTCCTACGTGGAAGGAGCGGCTGTGTCCAACAGCAGGTACAAACTGGGCCCTCTGTGTATATATTTCTAAATGCAGATTTTTAAAAAGTAAAATGCAAGTCATCATCAGTGTCACACACAAGTCTTTACTCGTTTGCACTGAGTAGCTTCTATACTATGGATCATAAAAAATGTTATCCAAATTTAATAGCACATATCAGCATTCATTCATTACTCCTTCTGCCCCTACTGTTCAGGGAGGTCTGAGCGAGAAAGAAAACTTTCTTTTCTAGTTTGAAAAACAGGTTAGTGAGAGCATTCTGTAAGCTGTAACTACCAACCTGCAGAGTCACTATCATCACACACAGCTCCCGGTCTGCTCTTCCCTCCTCTAGAGTTCAAATTTAGTTAAACCAATGTATCTCTCCCCATAGGCATGGTCAGGAGGGATGTGACAATTTGGAGAGCGGGGCCATCCTTAAATTCTTCACTTTTTGAAGCCTTTCCATAAAACTACTGGAGTGTTTTATGGACCAGAAAGAGAAATTGTCCTGTCACTGTTACTAAGAGCAGGGCAAGACTTAAAATGTGCTTTCCTCACTAGAAAACTTCCTTCATAACTAGCAATATCAGAGGAATCTTGCTAGAATGTACTGGAACCCAGTTCTCCGAAGTGCAGCATGTACCAAAGTGCCAGACAGCATTGCTTTCTGACTGATGTGATATTCTGCAAACGGAAACAAATGGAAACGTTTCTCTACTATAAAAGACAAAAAAGAGGGAACTGAGGACAAGTAGTCCTAGAGTCCCGGGGTACAGGAGAGCAAAGGGGAATAATTTTAAATCTTAGATTGACAGAGATACCCACAGGAGGGAACCAGCACATTCCATCCATTCCAGCAGGTGTTCACAGCTGTAAATCTAGATAAAGGACAGGGTGGCCCATGCTGTTCTCAGTCTGCCAGGACCAGATAAATACTATGTATGCAGGCATGTAACCAGATAAACCTGAATGCCTCCCTCCCTCCATCCCTCTATCCTCAAAACTCTTGAGAAGAATCTCAGTTTATGACTATTAAAGTCTAATAATGTGTTTGGTACCTGACCCATGCACTATCTAAAAGCTTTTACATTTAATAACTGTTCAAGCTGACAGTCAATTAAAAGTCTGCACTGTCTAACAAACTACAAAGCGAATACTCCTGCGACTATGCAAAACTGAAATAACCCCAAAGGGAGGGGGAAAACACAAACAAAAGGGAAAGCTAAAACTAAAACTCTAGCAAGGATACCCTTAAAAGGGAAAGTTTTTCTTCTAGCCTTTTCGCACTATAAGCTAATACGTGTACATGCATGAGAAGAAAACCATGTGCATATACCCAAATACAGACAAGATTTTCTTGGCAAACATTCAAGTCTAGAAGTTTTCAACATTCAGTGATCAATAAATACCCTATTTTGCCAGAGACACCCAACTTCTCAGTAAGATTCCTTCAGTTTCAACGAGCCGAAGGATTGCAATTATTTCCTAAAAAGGATAATATTTGTTTAAATGCATACAAAGACACACAGGCCTTAACTAGTGAAAAACGGCCAATGATAGCAAGGTGTTGCAAAAGAGAAAGACATGTCACGACCTGATCCTTGCTTTCTGCTCTTGAACGCTTGCATTAATTATAACAAATTACAGGGAATCCAAGTACTGTTTATAAGTATAATAAATTCCCTAATAGTAGCCTATCATCTAATCAGGGGTTCTGTTTAGAAAAGAAAAACTCATTTCTGAAATACATCATAGAGGGAGAGAGAATACCCTGACATCACTTCTTTCTGTCCTATCCTATGCTGTTGGGTACAGATTTCTTTACAGCAATCAATCCATAGGATTTAAAAGGGCCTGACATGGTTCCCTGCTGAGGGCTATGATGCCCTGAACTAGGAAAACATGCCAACAGAAGTAGAAATACTTAGCCTCAAAAGAAAATACTGTGCTAAAGTGTTTGATGTTAAAATGAAATGAGTCTGTTTTGATCTGTCTTTAAAATCTCTAATGACTTGGGAAAGTTTTGCAGTTCCTTAAAAAGTTAAACATAGAATTATCACATGATTCAGCAATTATGCTCCTCGGTATACAGCCATACAAACTGAGAGCACATGTTCACACAAAAACTGATGCATGAATGGTAATGTTGTTCACAATAGCCAAAAAGAGGAAACAACCCCAAAATCCAACACCTGATGAATGGATAAACAAAATGTGGTCTCTCCAAACAATGGAATATTATTCAGCCATAAAAAGAATGATGTATCGATACATGCTGTAACACGGATGAACTTTGAGGCATTATGCTAAGTAAAAGATGCCAGACACAAAGATCACATTTTGTGTGATTCCATTCATAAGAAATGTCCAGAATAGGCAAATTCATAAAGACAGAAAATAGATGAATGGTTGCCAGAGGCTGAGGGAAAAGGAGGCTGAGGAATGCCTGCTAACATTTTGAAATTAGACAGTGACAGTGGCTGCACAACTTTGTTAAAACACTAAACGTCACTAAATTGTATACTTTAAAGTGGTTAAAATGATGGATTTACTCAGGACCATAAGACAGGGTGAAAAGAAAAAAAAATAATAATGGTGAATTGACGTTACGTGGATTTTAGCTTAAAAAAAAAAAAGAACAAAACACCCAATGATCCTAATCGGGAAAAAATCCAAAATCCTGACACAGCACACCAGGCTCTTCATGATCCAGTCAAAACTACTTTTTTTTTTTCCAACTTCATGTCTCACCACACACCCCATACCTGAGCTGTCATAAGTGTGTGGTGCCCCCCATAGTTGCCATGTTGTTTCCTGCCTCCTCGCCATTTCCTTGGTCTAATCACCCTTGCCTATCCTCCTCCATTCGCCCAATCACCTGTCCATGCTCCAAGGCTCAGATGAAATGTATCTCCTCTCCAAAAGCTTCCCAAACCCTCTCAGCAAGTTAGTGAATCCTTTCACATCCTCCACTATACTTCCCCCAGGCCTCTCCTACACTGGCACCAGCACCTCCCCAACTCTGTTGTGATCAGTACCTGGCACTAAGTAGATGCTCAATAAACATTTCGGAGTAGATGAAATACCGACAGAGAGACAAAGACACAAGAAAGGAGGGAGAAAGGGAGGAATATTAATTACCTCCTTGTAAAGTTATTAGATGTTATTTCTATAATATGAAAGAGTGCCTAAAAATTCTAGAAATGGAACTCATCACACTTCAAGCAGGAAGTCTTGGGAAACTTGTCTTTATGCACAGAGCAATACTACTCCTTCAGTGTGAAATGTTTATTTTTAAACGACTTAAACTGATCTCTGAGCTACCATGCAGCAAAGAAAGAACTCAAGGATGAATCACAGTCACAGACCAACAGCATTAAACCAGGTGGACAAAAGGAGCACAGATCAGGGAACATCAATGCTCCATGCTAATCAGCCAACCAAAACCACTCCTCTAAATTGCAGCTGTCAACTACGGAGCCTCATCCCTCTTACACTAGCAATAAATATGTCTTGACTCATCAGCTCAAAATATACATCTGCCTGCCCTGAAAATCGTGTGTTCATAATATTACCTACAACTCACTGTGGGAAAAGGGAGGTGAAATTATATCTGGAAGCTGGGTGAGTCAATTGCCCAAAGATTTGTCTTCTTGGTAAACAGCCAGGTTCCCGGCTAAGGATTCTGCATAACATCCTTGAAGCTTTGGTGAGCTACCAGGTGGAAGTACAGTGCTGTTATTACTGATATGCCTCGTCTGAAGGATAAAATACATAAAAATCAACAAATGAAAGGCAAGAAGATAATCTCTGTGAATGGGCACGAGTTCTTCCCTAGAATCCCTAATTAAAGGTAGTCCCTACCTTTTCACAGGTAAGCAACTGCTAAAAGATGTCAGTTCCCTGTCGATGAAGTCCCAGAAACAAGTAGGAAATACTACATGCTTAATAAATGTTTGATGAACGAATGAGGCAATGGAAGTAAATCCTTAATTCTATGTCCCTTGAGACTATGACAAAAATGGAAAGAATAGAATTTCCTGCCAAAAGCAGAGGCTCATGTCTGTCATCTCAGCACTTTGGGAGGCTGAGGTGAGGAGAGTGCTTCAGCCCAGGCCAGTCTGGGCAACATGGTGAAACCCCCGCCCCCCCCCCCAAAAAAAAAAGGAAAGGGAAGGGGGAAGGGAGGGAGGGAGGGAGGGAGACAGGGAGGGGAAGGAAGGACAGCCAAACTAGCTGGGCGTGGTGGCATGCACCTACAGTCCCAGCTGCTCAAGAGGTGGAGGTGGGAGGATCAATTGAGCACAGGAGTTTGGAGGTTGCGGTGAGTTGTGATCGCACCACTGCACTCCAAGCTGAGCAACAGAATGAGACTGTTTTCCCGCAATACCCCTGCAAAAACGAAAGATAAAGAAAAAGAAATTCCCAGCCCATGTTAAGTCATATGGCTAGGCACATTGCCAGGGACCACAGACTGTGTATGGATGGGAGTGCCATCTACATTCCTGACTCCAGCATCTCTGTCATTGTTAACCATGAGCCCACTTTCCAAGTTTTGTCCCTAAGAGCCAGCCAAGCCTAACTTTAAACTTTGGTTGATGCTTTGTTTACTGGCCAGTCTAAATTTTGAAAATTTCTAATTGCTGGCTTCCAGGCTTTAGTGTTTCATCACTGCAGGTGCCCCTACTCACCCCATGCTCTCTTAGTCACTGAAGGCACATTTTCTCATAGTCACAGCTTAAAAATATCTGAGTACCTGTCAGGCGTGGCTCATGCCTGTAATCCCAGCACTTTGAGAGGCCAAGGTGGGTGGATCATTTGAGGTCACGAGTTCAAGACCAGCTTGGCCAACATGGTGAAATCCCGTCTCTACTAAAAGTATAAAAATTAGCCAGGCATGGTGGCTCATGCCTGTAATCCCAGCTACTGGGGAGGCTGAGGCAGGAAAATCGCTTGAACCTGGGAGGCAGAGGTTGCAGTGAGCAGAGATCGCGTCATTGCACTCCAGCCTGGGTGACACAGTGTGACTCAGTTTCAAAACAAAACAGTTACAACAAAAAATCAGAGTACCAGCCGGGCGCGGTGGTTCATGCCTGTAATCCCTGCACTTTGGGAGGCCGAGGCGAGTGGATCACGAGATCAGGAGTTCAAGACCAGCCTGGACAAGATGGTGAAACCCTGTCTCTACAAAAAATACAAAAAGTAGCTGGGTGTGATGGTGGGTGCCTGTAATCCCAGCTACTCCGGAGGCTGAGGCAGAGAAATGCTTGAATTTGGGAGGTGGAGGTTGCAGTGAGCTGAGATTGCACCACTGCACTCCAGCCTGGGCAACAGAGTGAGACTCTGTATTACAAAAATAAATAAATAAATAAATAAATAAATAAATAAATAAAATCAGAGTACCACACAAGTAACCCATATTAAAAGAACATCTGAAAACAGACATTAAAAAAACACAAAAGCTGGATGGAATGTTTATCAGAAATAGCAAAATAGGGGCTATCTGCTCAAAAGTCGGCAATATGAGAGATACTTCAGAGATCCTGCTGGATGACTTTAATTTCCATAGCATGGACCTGTGGTGAGACAATTGAGACACTCCACAATTCTTTCTTTCTTTTCTTTCTTTCTTTTTCTTTCTTTCCTTCCTTCCTTCCTTTTCTTTTCTTTTCTCTTTTCTTTCTCTCTTTCCCTCTCTCTCTCTCTCTTTCTTTTTTTTGAGACAGAGTCTTGCTCTGTCACCCAGGCTGGAGTGCAATGGCACAATCTTGGCTCACTGTAACTTCTGCCTCCCATCCTGCCTCAACCTCCCAAGTAGCTGGGACTAAAGGTGTGTGCCACCACACCCAGCTAATTTATTATTATTATTATTTTTTTTTTTTGTATTTTTAGTAGAGATGGGGTTTCGCCACGCTGGCAAAGCTGGTCTCGAACTCCTGACCTCAGATGATCTGCCTGCCTTGGCCTTCCAAAGTGCTGGGATTGCAGGTGTGAGACACCGCACCCGGCCTGCCCACCCCACGTTCCATGTGGCCACTATGATCCGTGTTCAACCTCTCCCCAATCATAGCAATTCGATATTATAGATTTTATGCATTTGTAATGATAACATGCCTATCCATCTGTTTTTTTTTTTTTTTTTTTAAGTAGAGACAGGGGTTATGCCATGTCGGCCAGGATGGTCTTGAACTCCTGGCCTCAAGTGATCCACCTGCCTTGGCCTCCCAAAGTGCTTGGATTACAGGCATGGGCCACCAGGTCCATCCCATCCATCTCTATTTAGCACCCTACTAGCCCAGAAGTACCTTGAAGGTAGAAACCTCTTCTCTCTATTCTATAATTCACAGACTCAGGAGATGATCCTGGACTTGGTAGTTGCACAAAAAGCATTATGATCATTTACTGACTCAGAGACACCCAGTGGGTAAAAAATAATGCTTTTTGGAAGTTAGCCACCCAAATAGTTGGCATAAAACAACACTGGACTCAGCAGAAAGAAAAAAAAAACAAAACCACCTATACTCTAGGCATTACATAATATAAAGCCTTTACCCAGTCAACAAATTGGAAAAACTCATTCTGCCCTCTGTGTTCCCATTGATTTTGTAATTCTAACATGGTACTGATCAAACAACTCAGTTAATTATGTTCATCTATTTTTGTCTCCTTTGCTGTTTTATAAAACTGCCCTGTTCATGTTTGTATTTCCCCCCCTCATACTACCTTACTATGTATTTACATTAAAGCAGGATATTATTATTATGTCCACATATTTAAAAGATGGTCAATTACATACTGGCTGAAAGAAACTTTACGTTGTTCCTCGTGTACTATGAAAAAAATAATAAAAACACACCACATGTCTATCAAAAGCTTTGGAAGAATTGAATTTTCCACAATTGGAATTTTTATCAATTTCTCTAGATATTAAGAAATCAGAGCCTTCAAATAGTTATTAACAATGACAGTACTTTGCATTTGTGGAGTTGTTTTCCAAGAACTGTCATGTATAATATTTCCTGTCATTTCATATTCGCAACAACCCTGCAAGATAGCCACTGTGAGTCCCGTTTATCCACGGGGAAATGGAGGCTCCCAGGGGGTAGGCGACTTGCCAAGTCTTCTGATTTTATAGTCAAGTGCTCTTTTATTACAACGTTATGCCTGTGTAGTAGGTTAGTCTATAGTTTCTACAAGCCTGGAGAATAAATCTAAAAAAAAAAAAAAAAAAAAAGGAAGAAGAGAAAAAAACTACAGAAGGTTATAAACAGATCACAACATGAATTCATTGACAATATAATGATTTTTTAATGTTGGAAATGAATGAATGATTTTCTTTTGCAGAATCTTCAAAGCAGCTGAAGCCCTCAAATGTGGCAACAACTGCCAAAGATAAAATCCCAAATCAGCAAACATCTCACTGCCCAAGAATCTAGTATCTTCCTATGCTGTGATTTCTGCCAAAATCATGCTTGATATTTTCAAGCATGGAAATGTCTCTCCACAATTCTTCCTTTCAAACCCTTCTTGAGACTCTAGAGTTAAAGGAGGAGATGCTTCATTTGTTAAATGCAATTTAAAAATCATTTTGAACATCCTTTCTTCTTTTAGAGTTTTACTTTTCTAACTGCCTCAGTTTCTACAAGACCATCTTTTGTAACTCTTGACACATAGTACACTTTAAGTTAGAAACTGTAACTTCCTAGTGAAAAAAATGATGGCCAAAGTGACAAGTGACTACACATAAATAGAAGGAAACCCTTTGTTTAGGACATGGGTAGAGGGATGGGGGATTGCCAAGCAGAAAACTGTAATTCCCAAATCAGAGAAATTCTTTCATTTCATGAAAGAAGGCTGCTATAAACACATTCCTCCTTTTCATCCTAGACTTAAGAACTTAAAACTCTCTCATTAGAAACCAGAATAGGAGCACATTAAATATTTCTTTGGGGACCAAAAATTCAGGGGCATGAAGCCCAGGGAGGATGCCAGTTTGGGGCAGTCAGTGGCTGTATGGGGCACACCCTGTGGGCATCAGACCATATTCAAAGGAGAGCACTCTCCAGAAAAGAAGTACTAAGTAGGTATTCAAATTCTCTCTTTCAAAACAAAAATAAAATAAAATAATCTCAGCGGGCTTTTCCTAAAAAAACAAACCAAAAAAAAAAATGATTACAGGCTGGGCGTGGTGGCTCACGCGTGTAATCCCAGCACTTTGAGGGGCTGAGGCAGGCAGATCACAAGGTCAAGAGATTGAGACCATTCTGGCCAACATGGTGAAACTCCGTCTCTACTAAAAATACAAAAATTAGCCAGGCATGGTGGTGCGCACTTGTAGTCCCAGCTACTCGGGAGGCCGAGGCAGAAGAATCGCCTGAACCAGGGAGTCAGAGTTGCAGTGAGCCAAGATCGTGCCACTGCACTCCAGCTTGGTGACAGAGCGGGTCTCCGTCTCAAAAAAAAAAAAAAAAAAATTATGATTGCAGAAAATATATGGCCTCCTAAAATCTGTTAATACGTTCATAAAACCAGCACAAAATCTATTGGGTAGAAATCATTATAAAAGCTGTCAGATTCTATTAATATTAGTATAATGATTTCTTATCTTTTTATAGAACTTTTATTTAAAAAGTAAACCTACTTAGTTTACTGGTAAAATATTAGAAATGTACATATACATATATTCCATTATTTATTTATCCATTTGACAAAAGCTTAATGAGCACCCACTACATGCCAGGAGTTACTCTAGGCACTAGGGATATCACAGTGAATGAAACCCATGCTCATGGAGCTCACAGTCTAGTGGGGAAGACAGCAAAAATCAAGTAAATAAACAATAGGTCCAATGAGAAAAAAGCAGGCAAGAGACACAGAGAGTAACAAGGTAGGAGGTGGTCAAGAAAGGTTTCTCTGATAAAAGCAAACTCTGAACAAAGATCTGAAAAAAAAAAAAATGAGGAACTAGCACTGTGGATATTTGGGGGATGGAGGTTTTCGCTTCAAACAAAGGGAATGGCAAGTAGAAAGGCTTTCAGGAGAGCTAGTGTGGTGCATTCATGAATGGTCAAGAGGTCAGTGTAGCAAAGAGTGAGCAAGAGGATGAATTGTTGGGCTGACAGAAAAGGCAGGAAGTGGTACAAACCACAAAAGGCCTCGCAGGGCACAGTAAGGGTTCTGACTCCTCTAAGATGGCAAACCAGTGGAAGGAAGGTACTGAGCAAAGGAGCTGCACAAACGGATACCCATTTAACAAGATGGTACTGGCTGCTTTGTAGACACTGGACTGTGAGGGGCAAGGGTGGAAAAGGAGATGCCAGCCAGGAAAAATGACAGCAGACTGGATTAGAGAGCTAGCAGTGCACACAGAAGGAAGTAGTCAGAATCTAGACATATTTTGAAGGCTGGATGTGGTGTATGGGAGAAAGAATCCTGAGCAACTAAACTAAACCTTTCAGATAAAGACTTCTCACTTTTTGAAAACGGACAGACAAAATAGATTTGGGGGAAATGGATTTGACGGTCTTTTAAAAATTATAACCACATAATCTTTCATTAAAACCTATACGTTCAAAATAGTCATCAAACCACGTCAGTCAAACATTTGATCCAATCATTTTAAAAAAGGAAGTATCTTTGACATAATAATGGATTCTCCCTTTTTCTTTTTATCATCTTCTTCCTCTTCCCTGTCCCTCAAATCCTTTGGCTCCTATTTTTGTAAAAGAACTATCTTTATAGAATGAAGTCCACACATATTTCCATCTGATTTCTATTATTTGATTTTTGAGTCCAGATGAAGAATGGCAACGAGACCATGTAGTAAACGTGCAGTGAATAAGTGGACAGGTGGTAGGAATCGGGAAATGAAACACTGCTCTCACCCAGGGTTTAGCAAAATCTCTGGAAGACCCAAGTAAAGGGTATTTCCTTTCTTCCCACTTGAGTCCTATTATCAAATCACTATACTTTAAAAACACCATCATTTTTAGTAACATTAAAAATGGTCTTTGCAGTGTAACTTTATCAAAAGGCATGCACTAAAAAGACTGGGGAGAAAAAATAAGTTAGTGCAATTAATAACAGAGTTACTAAGTCATGCGTTTCTGCCATTTAAAGTTTCTTGTTTCTATGAAAACTCATCTAGAGCCACCACCGACTTCACATTGGTAAACTAAGTCCAGTACATTTTCCTCACAGAATGAAATCCCAAGTATTGCCTCACTTTTTCATGTTAGCCCGTTCCGTGTAATTGTCATCAATTCTTAAAGGCATGATCATGCTTATAGACAGGATGATTTCCTCATAAAAGTCATGATCACAGATTTAAGTCTAAAGAAGAATATGATCATAAGTATATGCAAATAAGAATAAACATAATGGACCCCTTTATAGTTTACCACCCAGAAATAGATACGTTCACATGACCATCTTCTATATATTTATCATCTTAGTGAAGGAGGTCTGTAATAATATTACATGAAAACAAGCTATTATTTAGGAATTAAAATACATTGTTTCACAATTGTTTGAGAGAATACAATTTGGTAGCTGATTTTGATGATTCAGATAACTACAGTACTACATGCTTTTATAATTCTTAATTTGAACTCTGTGAAAACATTGACAGAGTCATAAACTACTACAAATATATGAAAAAAGGTGACCTTCAGGAGATCAAGGACTTAATCTGTTTTGTTCAGTGCTGTATTACCAGTAACCAGAAGTTTCCTTGCATACAACAGATGCTCAGTAAATATTTATTTTTTTATCCCCCAAACTGTCTTCAAGTAAATACTTATTGAATGCATGCACGAACAATGAATGAAAAATCCTTGATACTTTGCCCAAAATGGACTGTCCAAGCCAACTAGAATATTAATTATGTAAAATTGTGTTAAGTTACACTACTCACTTCATGCTAAGGATCAATATATGGTGTTTGACAAAATAATTTTAGTAAGTACTAAAGTAGATACATTTTTTCAAAACATAGGGTTTTATGAGAAGAAAAAAATGAATTCATTTTATAATGAACACATTGGGAACTCTAGATTTAGAAAATATTTTTCCTTAATGACCTCATCAGATTAAAATTCTAGAGAAGACATTGCATGACTTAGTTTCAAGATACAGAAGGAGATTTCATCCTGTGAACGTGTGACCCAACAGTAATAGGGAAACCTCGAACTTTAAAAAATTCTTTAGCGGAAATATCAATCCAGGGCTATCTGTGCTACAATTATTTGCTTCCTACCACATTCTAGGTATCCTTGAGGATTTTGCGCTGCAATTTTCCTCTCCTCTTACATAATTTCCTCGGCTCAGAATGTTCTCCCTTCACACTTTCCACTCATCCATCAGTGAGCCCTTGATACTGATGGGAGCTACCTCTTTGGGTATTTGGGGGAGAAAACAGGCTTATAGCTCCTGGTCCAGGCTGTTTTCCTGCCTAACAATGCTGACTCACCACAGGGACATCTCTTGTCACGGTTAATTTTATGTGTTAATTTGGCTAGCCATGATATCCATATAGTTGGTCAAATATTTTTCTAGATGTTTCTGTGAAGGTATTTTTTGATGAGATTAACACATTTAAATCAGTAGACTTTGAGTAAAGCAGAATGCTTGTTACAATGTGAGTAGGCCTCGTCCAATCAGTTGAAGGTCTTACAGAGAAAAGATGGACCACCCAGAAGCAAGACTTTGGACCTGAACTGCAAATCTTCCCTGGGTCTCCAGTCTGCTGGCCTGCCCTGCAGATTTTGCATTTGTCAAATCTCCCCATTTATATGAGCCAATTCCTTACAATAAGTTTCTCTCCCTATTTACATACACATCTCATTAGTTCTGTTTCTCTGGAGATCACTGAATAATGCCCGCCTCCAAAGCTCCTCCTTAGCATTCCACCCATGAAAGGTACCTCCAGCTGGCATCCAAAACATACTACTTATGTTGCTCAAATACTTTTATGTGACCATCTAATCTACCCAAAAAGATTGAAAATCCCATTCAGGACAGGGCTGACATTTTGCGTCACTCTGTATATTGCAGAATGCCTTATACTTAGGAAAGAATTAACGTGTTAAATGAATGCCCAGAGGTGAGTCTGGAAGGCAAAGGAGGCTTCTAAGGCAAGAAGGAAAGAGGAAAAGGGAGATACTTCAACTAATGCAAAGAGGAGAGGAAGAAGTGAGAAACCCAGGGTGTCCAGAGACACTGAATGGCACAGACAAGTAAAATAGGGCTATGCAAGGAAGCAGAAGACAGAAACGAAGATAGAGGCTTGCCATGCTTCAAATGCCTCTGAATGTTTGTCTTTATCTTCTAAGCAATAGTAAGACATTATATATTTTTGACAAAGGAAGGAAAACGATGAAAGCAGTCCTTTAGAAGGATGCTTTAGAGTTGGTATGTACACCACATTATATAAATGGGTGGTACAGATACTAATTAGGAGGTCAAATAATAATGATGATAGTGTTAGGTACTACAAAGTGTGCTTTTCTATTAATCAGTGTAATCTTCACAAGAGCTTCTTTCATTCATGGAGAAACTGAGTCTTAAGAAGGATAAATAATTCACCTGAGGTCACACACAGAGTGAATGGCACAGCAGAATTCAAATCCAAGTCTGTCTGACTCTAAAGCCTGTGCTCTTTACCATCTCATTGTATTTAAGGCTGGAGGTGAGGAGACATAAATTGGGGGCAGAGTGGGCTAGAATGGATTTAACTGGAAAGGCACGGCACATAGTGGTAAATGTGTGGATTCTGGAGCTTCACTGTGTAGGCTTAGATCACAGCTCTGTCATGTACTCAAACTGTGCGGGCAAGTTACTCAACCTCTCTGTGCCTTAGTTTCCTATTCTGTGAAATCAGAATAATAGTACTAACTCAAAAAGTGGTTACGAGGGCTAAATCGGTTAACAGGGATGAAGAGCTTAGAATTGTGCTTGGCCATAAACACTCATGAAATATCAGGAGTCATCATTACTGTTAATATTAAGAAAGATCAGCCAAGCGCAGTGGCTCACGCCTATAATCCCAGCACTTTGGGAGGCCAAGGGAGAAGGATTGCTTGAGCCCAGGAGTTCAAGACCAACCTGAGCAATACAGTGAGACCTTGTCTCTACAAAAAAATTCTTTAAAAATTAGCCAGGCGGCCGGGCGCAGTGGCTCAAGCCTGTAATCCCAGCAGTTTGGGAGGCCGAGACGGGTGGACCACGAGGTCAGGAGATCGAGACCATCCTGGCTAACACGGTGAAACCCCGTCTCTACTAAAAAGTACAAAAAAACTAGCCGGGCGAGGTGGCGGGCGCCTGTAGTCCCAGCTACTCAGGAGGCTGAGGCAGGAGAATGGCATAAACCCGGGAGGCGGAGCTTGCAGTGAGCTGAGATCCGGCCACTGCACTCCAGCCTGGGTGACAGAGCAAGACTCCGTCTCCAAAAAAAAAAAAAAAAAAAAAAATTATCCGGGCATGGTGGCACATGCCTGTAGCCCCAACTATACCCAGGATGAGGTAGGAGGATCTCCTGGGCCAGGAGGGTGCAGTGGGCTATGATTGCAACATTGCACTAAGGCCTGGATGAAAGAACAAGACCCTGTCTCAAGGAAGAAAATAAAAAAGATCAACAGGATTTGCAACTGAATAAATGCCAGGATACTTGCTTTTATGATTACTGATATCCCCTGAGGGCCTCAAACATAAAAGGTACTTACATTTGCATAATGAATAACAAATTGAATACAGAAAGAAAGAAAAAAAAAACACAAGATCAAGTATTTAAGATTTCTCAGCCTTACAATTTGCTTTTCATTTTGCTGGCAGTAATACAATTTTTGGAAAACTATTGATTTAAACTAGCATATGCAAATTCAGCAGAAATAAGTACATTCATCAGAGCCTGTGTGAGACTGTCCATAAGACATGTACGAGAAATGTTCACAGCAACACGGTTCCATTCTTAAGACATGTACGAGAAATGTTCACAGCAACACGGTTCCATTCTTAATAGCTCCTAAATGTAAACAATTCAAATGTCCTTTGTAGAATGGGTAAATTGTAATGTATGTCTTCCTTTGATGGAATATTATGCAGCAACGAAAATAAATGATCTCTATACACAACAATATAGATGACTCACAAAATGTTGATCAATGAAGTAAGACATCAAAGAGCATATACTGTATTACTCTACCTAAAAAGTTTTTTGTTTTTTATTTAAAGAAAAGCAAAACTAATATATGGTATTAGAATTCAGGATAATGGTTATCCTGATCCATAGACACTGAGAGGGAGGACAAAGACAGATTCTGAGTGGCTGGTGATGCTCTGATTCTTGATGTAGGGACTGACTGCATGGGTGTGTTCACTTTACAAAGATTCATGGAGCTGTACGCTTTTCTTTTTTCTTTTTTTTTTGAGATGGAGTCTCACTCTGTTGCCCAGGCTGGAGTGCAGTGGCGCAATCTTGGTTCACTGCAAGCTCCACCTCCCGGGTTCACACCAGTCTCCTGCCTCAGCCTCCCGAGTAGCTGGGACTACAGGCGCCTGTTACCACTCCCAGCTAATTTTTTTTTGTATTTTTAGTAGAGACAGGGTTTCACCGTGTTAGCCAGGATGGTCTCGATCTCCTAACCTCATGATCCACCCACCTCGGTCTCCCAAAGTGCTGGGATTACAGGTGTGAGCCACCGCGCCCGGCCTCACTTTCCATTTTTGCACTTCTCTGTGCATATGTTATATTTCACCAAAAAGCCTCTCTTAAAAAATGACTACTAGCACAAAGACAACAATTTGACTCCAAGTATGGAAATGTCTACTAAGCAGAGGAGGAGCCTGAAGGAACTGTCGGGGTCTAGTGTAACAAATGACATTGGGGGGGAGAGGGAGGTCAGGTGACAGATTTTCAATTTGTGACAGTGAAAGAATCTTGAAGCTACTTATAGAAAAATGGGATATTTAACGGAGGATTTAAAGTCAAGAGAAGACAGCAAGTAAGTAACAGTTCATCACTGTCTACCGTTCTGGTTCCTACAAGGATTGAGCTGAGTATTGTGGGTAGAGATGATTGACAAATAGTTGTCATCACCACTCTGAGGACGCTGAAGCAAGAATGTAACAACAATTAGAGGGGCCATAAATATACGCTTAAGAAAAAGGCTGTATTCGGCTTATACATCCAGTTCCCAGCACACAGCAGATATTCAGTATATAAATGAATGAATGACTGTCCTCTGTCACTAAGAAATCAAGAATAAGATGTGGGTAAATGGTACAAAATTAGGCCACGTTTGTCAAAAATTACGTCTAGGGCTGGGCGTGGTAGCTCATGTCTGTAGTCCTAGCACTTTGGGAGGCTGAGGCAGGAGGACTGCTTGAGCCGAGGAGTTCTAGGCTAGCGTGGGCAACATAGTGAGACATTATCTCCACACACACAAAAATAATAATAATAATAATCAAGAAATTTAGCCAGGCGTGGTGATGCATGCCTGTGTTCCCAGTTACTTGGGAGGCTGAGATGGGAGTTTCACGCGAGCCCAGGAATTTAGGGCTACAGTGAACTGTGATTGTGCCACTGCACTCCAGTCTGGGCAACAGAGTAAGACCCTGTCTCAAAAAAACCCAAAAAATTACTTCTAAAGGCTAAAAATACTTAACCTCTATTGCACAGCAAATATAGAGAAAAATTTAGAAGAAGGACAGGGTTCCAGGAAATTGGAGATTGGAAGATGAAAATAAGCAGGTCAGAGATGAGATAAGGTGAAGGTCACCAAAAGCCAAGGAAGGAGAGGATTTTGAGGAGAGGGCTCTCCATGTCTCATG
This sequence comes from Macaca nemestrina, assembly GCF_043159975.1. Taxonomy (NCBI): domain Eukaryota; kingdom Metazoa; phylum Chordata; class Mammalia; order Primates; family Cercopithecidae; genus Macaca; species Macaca nemestrina. The sequence continues at coordinate 72,584,518 of NC_092125.1, forward strand.
TTGTCTAGAAGTGAGAAAAGGCCCCTGGCTCAGGGCTGGCAGTGTCCTCTGGTAACTTTCAAGAGGCAAATATAAGCAAAATCGATGATGGACATGCTTTTTCAAGGACTCAAGAAGGAACAGATAAAAACTGATGAAAGCAATGGGTAAGTTAACAGAAAGCAAATTAAAAAAAAGAAAAGAAAAGGCATCCAATGGTAATAGAGATATTCAATAGTAATTAGGAAGTATAAAATTATGAAATACTTTGTGGTTAATTTTTAATATAGAAAAAACAAAGTGTGGTTGGAAATCAAAAGCAAGGAATCTATGAGAAGCAGATATTAAAGATATTCGAAAATGACGTGAAATTGGAGTCACCCCAGACGAAGTGTTGAGGACCCAGAGAAAAGGTGGAAGAACTGAGAGTGGAACAGGGAGTCGGTCTTTGGGCTGCACACAGGGTAGGGGAGGGAAGCCATGGCTAAACATGTTTAGTGGAGGATGTGGCAGAGGATGCCACTCAAAAAGCATATTCCTGGGCTTCTTTGCCCTGGTCAATAATCATGTGACTACAAGACTGGTTTCTTGAAAGAGGGATTCAATTTGATGATTTGAAACGTGCTTATCCTTACAAAATTCTGTTTCTTAAGTGAAAGCCACAAGAGGAGAATCTGTACAATGTCCACGTGAATTTGTGTTGGGCTACATTCAAAGCCATCCTGGGCTGCATGTGGCCCGTGGGCTGCGGGTTGGACAAGCTTGATCTGGACAATTAAAAATATAGGAGTACTTTATTCTCATGATCGAAAGTGAAACTGATTCCCTTCACCTACTTTAATGCTCTCTAATCAATTATTTATATGTTGGGCCAGAGTGAAAAGAAGTAAAATGGTTCAGTCCTGTAGTGTGTGTGTGTGTGTGTGTTGAGATAAAATGCAAGTATAACAGCAACAGGCAAGAATATCTGTAATTCAACTCACCATTCTTCAGATGTTCAAAGCTTTAAATGAATTTCTAATCATATTCTAGTTATAATTATACTATAATTATACAATGTCCTAAATTAGAAAATAATCATTTTAACCCAGAAAGGAAAAATGCCTGCTTTAGAGTATAATGGTTAAATAGTTCATGACACCCTTTTAAAAAAAAGTATTCAGTGAACTGGGTGTAAAGAATACAGATTTTCAAATTAACAAGGAAAAAACAAACAATCCCATTAAAAAGCGGGCAAAGGACACAAACACACACTTTTCAAAAGAAGACATATATGCGGCCAACAAGCATAAGAAAAAATGCTCATCACCACTAATCATTACAGAAATGCAAATCAAAACCACCATGAGGTATATACCACCTTACATCAGTCAGAATGGCTATTAATTAAAAGTCTAAAAATAACTGAGAAAGGGGAATGCTTATACACTGCTGGTGGGAATGCAAATTAGCCATGGTAAATCAGCCATGGCAGAAAGCAGTTTGGCGATTTCTCAAAGAACTTAAGGCAGAATTTCCATTTGGCCCAGCAATCCCACTATGGGTTATATACCCAAAGGAATATAAATCATTCTATTATAAAGACACATGCACATGTATGTTCACTGCAGCACCATTCACAATAGCAAAGACATGGAATCAACCTAAATGTCCATCAGTGGTAGACTGGATAAATAAAATGTGTTACATATACACCATGGAATACTATGCAGCCACAAAAAATAACAAGATCATGTCCACTGCAGCAACATGGATGCAGGTGGAGGTCATTATCCTAAGTGCACTAACATAGGAACAGAAAACCAAACACTACAAGTTCTCACTTTTAAGTGGGAGCTAAACATTTAGCATACATGGACACAAAGAAGGGAATAACAAACACCAGGGCCTACTTGAGGAGGGTAAGGACTGAAAAACTACCTATCAGGTGCTATGCTTATTGCATGAGTGATGAAATAATCTGTACACTAAACTCCCATGACACACAATTTACCTATATAACAAACCCACACAGAACCCCTGGATCTAAAATAAAGTTTAAAAAAAAAAAAACAGTTTTCTTTTACCTGGCAATTTCCAACTTGTGGTGGATAAAATATTTTCAAACCATATTTTTAAAAATAAGTGTGAAAATTTTGGTTAAAGACTATTAGGGCTGGGTGCAGTGGCTTATGCCTGTAATCCTAGCACTTTGGGAGGCTGAGGCAGGCAGATCACCTGAGGTCAGGAGTTTGAGACCAGCCTGGCCAACATGGTGAAACCCCTACTCTATTAAAACTACAAAAATTAGTCAGGCATGGTGGTGGGCACCTCTAATCCCAGCTACTGGGGAGGCGGAGGCAGGAGAATTGCTTGAACCTGGGAGGCAAAGGTTGCAGTGAGCCGAGATCGCACCATTGCACTCCAGCCTGGGCGACAGAGCAAGACTCCATCTCAAAAAGAAACAAGTTTGTCAGAATATTAGATCTCAGGATAATGCTTTCAAGTACTCTTAACAAGAGTCAGCACATCATAAAATCATGGGTGTGTTTGCATGTATGCAAATGCAACACACAAAATCTCTCAATGTATATAGTAAGGAAGTAGCAGCAGATGTCTGGAAAATTAAGACAACTGCTATCTAGAACCAAGCCTCTCTGTATTTTTTTTTTTTTTTACTTAAATATAGTGTACTTCTAGTTGGGAGTTGAAATCAAGTATTTCATGAACCAGTGCCAGAAATAACATTTTTTCAAAAAACTGATAATAGAAAAAATGTTTTCACAACCTTGAATTTTATTTGGCTGAAATTCTTTTACTGTTTTCTTAATTTACCTATTATTTCGTCTTACACTTACCTAAATGCAGTAAAAATGAATAAATCAGAGAGTGGCAAAAGAATTACTGAAATCCATGTGTAGAATTCTCAGTTTTGCAAAATTCTCACTTTAAAAACTAAAATTCAATCTGTAACTTCAAAGCCTGCAGAAACAGTGGGAAGTCATGTTTAAAGTTTTAGGGTCCTAGAGTAGTATAATTCAGGCCAGTTATTATTATTCTTATAGGAATAATAAATTTAATAAATAAAGGGTGCACAAAAGGCTAAATTCTTACACAATAAATAGTATTTAATATATCCCCTACACTTATTTAGGAGATGTATTACTCATTATATTATGCATTATCTACTGTGCATTATAGAAGTTTAACTACCTAGAAGGCTAAAATATTCTGAAAGAGAGGAAATACAATCAACTGTACAAAACTGCTATAGAAGAACCTTGGATTCTCCATTCTGTTCCTTCTAGGATCCCCAGCAAGATGCCCACAATTTTTCTACTAAATAAGACCGTGCCATGTATTCTCTAAATTCCTCAGCCTGAACCAGATGTTTCAAGCTTTGCAACTCTTTAATTCCTTCCCAGTTCCCCAAAATCCCCCCTGAGATTCTCCAACATCCATCTACTAACAGAAAAGACCAGCTACAGCTGAAAAGACATCAGGATACAGTTGTCTTCCATTTAGCCAAACTTAAATGATAAGATTCACCCGTGGCAATGAACAAAAACAGATTTTGATTCAGGGAGTCAGGACTGGGGTACAAGAACCTATTTTTTTTTTTTAAATGCCACAGGCAATACTGATGCATGTAATGTGAAGCCCACACTCAAAGAACCAACAGGCCCCATGTCTTACTTTTATTTTTTAAATAAGTGTCACTCATCAGGGGTCCATCATCTCTTTAAATAATCTTTCACTGGAATCTGTTTATCTTTTCAGACTATAGTCTCTTCAAGTTACAAGTACTGTGAGATTACCATTGGGTCAGCCTGGCCCGTCCTGTGGCAGCCAACCTGGCTTCCCTGTTCTGAACAGCTGCTCTGACCATCTGGCAAGCTGTGAGGCAAGGCCCGCTTTATCCTGTCTCCTCGGACGGGCCTGATAATCTTAGCCTTCCCACACTCCGCACAGGACACGGGACTAGCCCACGTCCTCTGCAGCAGATCTGCTCCCTCGTGTGGGACTGGGATGAGGGCGGGGAACCTCCCGGGGAAATATATGTCTATGATAACAACACAAAATGTTTGCTTAAATTATTTTTTGCAACTCCACTTTTGGGAATTGCCTGAGAGAATTAGGGACAAATTTGAACTTACCTTCAATAATATCAAATCATTTGTTTTGGGGGAGTAATTTTGAATTTTGGAACTCATGAGTCAGTAGGAAATTTGTACTCAGCAGAGTTTCTAGTAGGGTATGGTTTACAGTGATTTGGGTTTTACTAATCATTAATAATGTACAAAGCCTCATAGTGGCATTGTAATGTCTCAACCTGACTAGGCTGCACTCCATTTCCCAGAATGCTCTTCCCCTATGTTTCTGGTTAGTGTGGGTCACAGAGAATCTTCTGCCAGGTGACTGATACCAGCACAGCTCTCTGAGGGATGCAGCAGTTTCCTGCAACCTTCTAGTATATCTTCTTTGTCTTAAAAAAACCAACATTATTTGAATACCTACTATGTGCTGAGCACAGTGGCAAGTGCTTTCTGAACTCATCCTTACAATAGCTATGCTAGCATCATCTCCTGATTCTAAACACAAGAATTTAATTTTGGGGAGTTTACAGAGCCTGAGCAAGAAATAAACACCAGAGAGTGAGGTCTTCAAGTCCATTCTCCTTCTTTTTTCTTTTTTTCCTACTTCCCACACTAAACTAATGTATGTTCTCCTTTGTAGTGTTTTGTTTTTATATTGTTTTATTTCCAGCTATTATTTTCCTTGAAGATTAAACCAAAATACTAGTTATTTGCTGATTTCGACAATCATTCAAAACACACAGAGTTCGAGCAGGATACGTCAGTATCCTCATCAGTAGCTATATTTTCACAGTTGGCCATTTTATTGCAAGGATCCAAATTACTGACCTTTTCATGTTTTCCTTAGACCTATGGGTTTCTCACATTAGTCACTGTCGTAAACATCTTTTCTACCTTCTTCAAAACATTTATGCTGGTCAAAAGCATTTGCTTCCAACATTGCTTCATCTCTGTGATTTTCTACTAAAGGACCATGTGTCTAACTCGCATTTCAGTTAAACTTACGTCAAAGTTGCTGGGCTTTGCTCTGAATAACGGTAACTCATTTTTATGCTGGCAGCAAACGTCAGGCGAAATGTCTACTCACTTTCCCCAGCTGCAAGCACAAGATTCACAGCTGACCTTGAGAGTTAGGAGGCTGTAAACTGAAACATGTTGCAACATGTCCCGCTATGATTACTCCTCCTCTGCTTTTACAAAGTACACCAGAAAGCAGTATCATTATTTGAGTCACACCTGGTAACTTGACACCTGCTGACACCTTTCTACTGTTTACTTGCAATGTCTCAATTTTCCACCCTTCTAAAGGACTTAGTGTCATCTGAAAGCTTGGCACTTTCACTATGTGCCCAGGGCTGAAGATCACTGATAAAGACGTTAAATAAAACCCATTTTAGTTCCACTCTCTACATAATGGTCACTATTTAAAGGACTCACTCAAAGAAGTGCCTGTTTCCCTCTACCCTTTGTTTCTTCGGTCTAAACGACTTCCTTCTCTTTGACAAAACTCATCCCTTCCAATTCCACAGTGTGTCTTAGCTGTTACAGCTAAGGGGAGGGGAGGGGGAGGGGAGTGGGGGTGTAGGGAAGGGGAGGGGAAGATTGGCAAGGACTTTTTGAACGTTTAAATAAATCCTATTTATGGGCTCTCCCATGTCAGCATGCTTGGTTCACCTAAAACCATTCCAGAACCAGCTTAAGAGCCAGGCTTGTCACTAAACAGCTGTGTGACTATGGGCAGAGTCCCCTTATCTGTCTGTTTATCAGTTTCTTCATCTGTAAAACAAAGCAACTGGTCTCTGTGATCTGTGGATATGTGGGGTTTCATATTTAGATATAAAACTATCATTCTGGTCTGTCTTGATATAAGGCAAAGGGCTCTTTCTCAAATAGGCTGTGTTTGTTTAAGATTTGAATGATGTCTTTATTGGCCTACAAGATGCTTGGTACTCTTTCTATGCATGAACCTTTTATGGGTAATCAGAGATGAGACAGATATTGTGAGCAACAAAGAGAGGAAATCTAAATAATTTGAGCCATGGCTCTGCAATAGAAGGTTGACAGGGACATAAAATCTAGCCCTCCGGAGTGATCTTTAAATAGAAATAAAGTTTTCAAATGAGCACTTAGGGAAGTTATACTCTCACACTCAGCTCAACCATCTACAGTCTGTTATAGGCAGCTAAAGTGTTAAAACAGCTGGACACTGAATGACATAAAATCAACTGGGTCAATGAAGAGGTATAGGCTGACCCGAGTACTGAGATGCACTTCAAGTTATACAGAAAGTGCAAGTATCAGAAGTCAGGACCTAAATACCTACAAGGCCGGCAGGTCACATGAATGTGTAAATGCTGCTGACTGTAACTCCCTACGGAGTGGAGAACTAGGGCCAGTTAGACAGCACATGCCTCTCTGCAAGGCATCCCAATTCAGTTCTTTCAAAAAGGATCCTGGTGAAACAAAACCCACCTGAAGACCAGAATCAGCCCTCACAGTACTAGTTTATAATCTCTGATCTTACTGGTAGGTCAGCCCTCTGGCTTTCTTTGTTGACTTTTTGATAGAACTAAACTCCCTGGTACTCTGATAAAGCCAGTGATAAAAGGCATGGACGGATGTATTTCTCTGACAAAGTAATGTAAAAGACTCCATTTATGTGACGACCTAAATCTACTCCACTTGTTAGAGGAAAAACTTCTTTTATTTAAAAAAACAAACAGTTCTTTTTCAGGGTGCCCACTTTATAGAGTTCTAGTGAAGACTGAAAAAGATAATAATCTGAGATACTTAGCAAAGCATCTTGCACATAAATGTTAGCTGCTACCATGACTACTACTGTTACATTATATCCGGTGATGGAACGCAACTACATTTTTCCACAGAACCACATAGAACTATAATATCCTCAGGCTGGGGAGGTTTTGAGGTTTTGGATTCTTGTGCTTTCTAGATTCTGCTGCTGCTCAGACACTGTGAGTTTCTTTAACATGTGGATGTAGCCCATCTATCACTTCCCTCCTCTCTCTCCACCCACTCCACTGGAACTGAATGTCCCAATGCTGATATTCAGGAAAAAGGTAGAGCAAACGATTATAAAACATCTATTCTTTGCACCTCTTCCAACGTCAAGATTTTTTTTTAAATCCATTTTTGAAATTAACATCCCATTCTCAATCCCACCCATTATAATGATACCCCTACAATCTTGAGAATCCTTTATGGGGAAGGGGGTGTCTCTTAAAAATTAATAAGGCACAGCCTGCATGCTTCGACATGACAAAACACCTCTTCACATAGCTTCTGGTGTTTTTTCCCCTTCTTTTCACACCTTTGTTAAAGGTAAACACTACAATATGGCATCATCGTCTTCTACTCAAGTTTTAGAAAAAGTAGACTATTTTAACTCATGCTCTATTACAAACCTTTATGATTTCATGGGCTGAACTGTTTAATCTTTCTCAGTCCTGCAATGTAACACGAATAAAGAACAATTTGGAATCAATGAATGAATGAACAAATGAATAAATGTATCTTTGAAAATCAAGGAATTCACAAAGGATAAAAACCAATACCTCTGCTTAAGAACTTATTTTCAAAATACCTCAACAGAAGCACGTTATTTTTGTTTGCTTTTGAGAAAAGTTCCAAATAGACCAAATAATAATAAACACATTAACCATATGATTTAAAGATATAATAATAAAATTATCACTTCTTTGAAGTATACTAAACAGGTTGAGTACCCCTTATGCAAAATGTTAGGGACAAGAAGTGTTTGGGATTTCAGATTTTGAAATATTTGCCATACTTACCCAGTAGAGCATCTCTCATCCAAAAATCAGAAATCCTAAATGCTTCAATGAGCATTTCCTTTGAGCATCATGTTGGTGCTCAAAAAGTTTTCGATTTTGGTGCATTATAGATTTTGAATTTTTGAATTAGGGATGCTCAACCTATTTTTTTTTTTTTGGTAAACTTTGTTTTTCTAATGGTTAAAACATACATATAAGCATATCTTGCTTTATAAAGCATCTCAATCAAACATCTCAGATGCATTAAAGAACACAAACATTACATGAAGACTTCTTTTGAAATATGAATAATGCGTCTGATTTATTTCCTTTTGAAATTCTGAGTTTCCCCTTCATTATAGGTACCTACAATAAATAATGAGTTAATTCAAGTGATATTACAAAAGAACACTGATTTATTTTACTACTTGTTTTCCCTAAAGGGAAAGAATATCAGAGAAACAGCTAGATTATGTTTACGGCTAAGTTAACTTCATCTTATTTGTCTCTACTTCATTGTTCCAGTAGCAGTAGGTTGCCTCAACAGCTAACTACCGAACTGCATTTCTTTCTTTCCTTTTTCCTTCCTTTCCTTTCCTTTCCTTCCTTTCTTTCTTTATTTCTTTCTTTCTTTTTTGAGACAGAGTTTCACTCTTGTTGCCCAGACTGGAGTGCTATGGGGTGATCTCGGCTCACCACAACCTCTTGCTCCCGGGTTCAAGCAATTCTCCCGCCTCAGCCTCCCTAGTAACTGGGATTACAGGTATGCACCACCATGCATACCTGTAAATTTTGTATTTTTAGTAGAGATGGGGTTTCTCCACATTGGTCAGACTGGTCTCGAACTCCTGACCTCAGGTGATCGGTCTCCCAAAGTGCTGGGATTACAGGCGTGAGCCACCGCGCCCGGCCTAACTGCATATCTTTCACACCATATCTTTTTCTTAAGAGCAAAGAAACAAACAAGAAGCAACTTCATGTATTTGGACAACTTGTACTATGAAGTAGGCACTACAGTATAGTCTAGATTTAATTAAGAAAAGTATAAACTTTCTTAAGAGTCATCTTCTTCACAGTAAAACATAAGAAAATCCTAGTTGAGGATCAAGACAAGCTAATCCAATCAGCTTTCCTAAAAGAAATCAAACTGACTTAACCACACCTCCCCAATTCCTGCCAGGATTTCCCAGTGAGTCAGGTCCAGGAGCAGAAATGGTTACCAGTGCTACATTTCTATTTTCTTACTTGCAAAGACAGTGAAAATTTTATTTTTGTTCCCCTGAGGGTTTATTAAATTTACTTTTTCTATTTGATCACACCCATAACAGTAGATTCAAATCAGTAAATCCACCAATATTTAAGAATAAATCACAAGATAACAACAGAACAAGCAGAGCACATATGAGGAACAGGAGGCTGTCCTTGTCCTGGGAAGGGCTGGTTACTTAATGTGCAGAGTCTAGTGCAAAGTGAAAATGCAGGGTCCAGTGTTCAAAAACCAAAAATTTTGGGATGGCAACAGCAGAGCACTAAACCAACTACAGGGCATTTCTGAGCATGGGGTACTGTGCAACTAACCGTGCAAGTCACAGACCCATGAAGCTGGTTCTGGTCCCAGGAGACATTTGCCCCGGGTTTCACCAAAGCAGTGGCCTAGCCTTCTCCTGGAAGTAAACAGTGTCAGCAATGTAGACTTTAAAGACAAATTCAAATAAATCTCTAGTAAATCAAATACACGGAAATGAAATAAAAGCTGCTTGGAGATATAGCTCTGTGGTGGGAGTGGGAGGGAGGTGGGGAGTTGAGACCTGTTATTACATTCCCTACATTCCCACTAACTAGCAAAGTGTCTAACACAGAAGAGGTACTTAATAAAGGTTGAAATAAAAAACAATGCAAATGACAATCAACTTATCTCATTTTGGGAAGGTAATTCTTCTTCCCTCCAAGGCTGCACTGTTTATTACAGACAGCCATCTTCTCTCATCACATTGTACATTACATTAACCACACAGAATGTTTGAGATTAGATCCCAATATCAACTGCATCTTAAAATATCTAAAATATCTGGCAGAAATAATTCCATTCTCAATAACCAACATAAAGAGAACAATTTCCCATTCACTAGCTAGAGCTGGCCAGGAGGAGAATTTGCTATTCTCAGCAAATTATATTATCCACAGGGAATTCATGCTGAATCTTAAGACTTGAAGGGAGTCCCTATATCCCAGCCCACGGGTAGACTTTAAATATCCATTAAAATGACATTTCAAAATAATAAAAGAACTAAAAGAACTGGAGGAACAAAATAAAGGGTGTTGTAAAAGGAAATGGAAATACTACCATAATTAGAGCTTTTAAAAGAGATACTTTAAACACTGGCTGAACACTAACTTGTTTACAACAGCACACAAGGCAGATTGCAGGAGTCGAAGGGGGAAAAGTATTGGTATTTACAAGAAAGAAAAGGTGAAGAAAGCTACTTGTAAGGTCACTTCCTGAAACCTAGTTTAAGCACACACACGCACACACATAGAGACACACACGCACATACCAAAACACCATTTTAACCCTTATGAAGATATATAGCTTCACTAAGTCTGGCTTTCCCATCAATATGCCATAGGCCCAAATGTGTAACTGGAAAAAGGGGACCCCCATCAGAGTTTAAAAATGCATTAACCTAACTCCCTTGTCATTCACTTCACACACAGAAATGCACTTACCCTCTTTCTGGTACCTAAACAGCACAGTTTTAACTGTGGGCACTTATTCTCAGTTGGTTGAAAGACAACTTGTCCACTTGGTTCTTCCCAGACAGGAACTATCTTTAACATTTAAGAATGCTCCATGCAAACCCATACAGAGATTAAGTATTTTAAAATCTCCTGGTGATAACTGCTAGGCAGTTTTACCTGACTGACTAGAATACAGCCTGGTAGCCAAGGACTTTGGAAGCTGGGAGATGTACAATAGATCACTGATCCTAAGAGTAGGGGATATCTATAGCTGCTGAGAAGCACCGAAAACAGACAGAGCACCCACCAGACAGAGGGTACTTGGAACAGGTCCTATGGACCTGATGTCTCCACCAGATGTACAAGAGTGTACTAAAATCTTCCTTGGCAAATGGAGTGAGTGTGCTGGCTACAGCAGTAGTTGCACTCTGTCAATTCTGTAGAGTGCTCACCATTAATAGCGTGGACAGCTCCACCCAAACAGGTAAGCTACTAAGATGTCCTGGCAAAGGAGGAAATGTTATCTGACCTCATTAGGACAATTAGAAGCTCCTGTGCACTGTGCAACCATAACATTCAACGTGAGTAATGCAAAGACAAACATGTTTTGGTTAAAAAAAAAAAAAAAAAAAAAACCTCAAAATTTAAAATTTTAGAAACCATGCATGTACTCAGCAACTTAGAAGTTTATAGCCTAAATTCACTCTTCAAAAATTACATTTTCTTTTAAAAGTTTTCTCCTTAGTATTAAAGAAATTAAAGAGGGACTTCCTTGCTTAAGGAAGACTTGGAAAAACCCCAGATCTAAACTAAAAGCAGTGATCTTGGCCAGCAATTTTCTGGCTTCCCCTTGCTATTATTAAGTATCCTTCTGTTTGAATAAGAATTTATCCACCTCTCACAAGCCATCTTTTTTCTTTCCGTGTCCAGAAAAATGTGAAAACCATGTGTTTATAACGAGCCTGTTGCTATGCAAATCATTAAAACACATTACAAAAATATTTCCTTTGAGTCAGGAGAACGAACATGCTGGGGAAGATGAACTGCTAGCAAGAGTCCCTTTGCTGGACAGAAAAGCTGGCAAAAAGGAATCTGAGAAGCAAAGCAAAATGGAAAAAATTACAGTGGTCCCATCCCTTGAGTCATTTTAACCAACAGGGGAAAACTAACATTTTCAAAGCCCCAAGGTAATAAATCTTACAGCTTGGAGTGGGGTTAACAAACTCAGTGGTTCTTAATCTCTTTAAATCCTATGGTTTCATGACTCATCCCCCATCTGTCTATTACAGTGTGTCCTTCTTTTCACTAGTTTTCTGTTAACACTTCTATAACAATATTAAGGGATTTCTTCTTTTTTCCTTTTATTTGTACCCCTGTGTGTATTTTCCTTTTAATATCTTTTGTTTTCTCATTCAATTAACACCTTAAAGTAGGGCCTGAGTTATCTATTTCTTATCCAACACAATTACAGTGTCTTGACAGGTTTCTCTCACTTATGAAGGGACTTGCCCCTCAAAAGTCATATCTAGCAGATGAGACACAGTATGTCAAATTAATGTCAAAAAAGCAGTGCTTCCTAATTTTCTAATTTAAACCAATTTGGACTTGATAATTTTAATAAAGCCAATCACTTTATTAAACAAATTGCAATCAATGTCATTCTCAAATTTTTGTTGTGTTGTTCTGAATATACTATTGACCTAAAAATTTCCAGGGGTGCGATTCTCTGGCACAATAAATTAAATAAACAGCTTTTAAATATATCTTCCTTTGACTCTTCTGTGTCTTGATATATATATGGAGTCACATACACAGGAAAAAAAAAAAAAAAAAAGAGGAAAAAAACAACCAGAGTATTAATCTAGACTCTTTGTCCTTGTTCAGAGAGAAGAAATGGCTGGTCATGACTAATGTTATAGAACCTGTTCTCAAACAGAAGTAGCCAAATCATTGCAAACATGTGTTGGGTGAAAACAAGTTTGGTTGGCTCCAGACAAAGGCTTATTTTTTCAGCACAGATGGTTGAATGGTTGCCTCCTCCAAAGGGTTGCCCGCAAATGAAAGACAGATTTCTATTTCTAATCTATGCAAATATCTTACTCTGCAGGGCATCACAAAGACTAACTGTTTTGTGTCAGACACTGCAGATCCCAGGTGCTCTGAGAGATGTCAAAGCCCATCTCCACCTGAGATGCCTGGTAACTGGGATAACAGCGGATGACTGGAGAGTTAGTCATTAACCCGCTCCTAATGAATGCTGTTGGGGCCTTCTGTGAAACATTCCTCTGGAATCCTGCCCCACCACCACTGCTTCCCCTTGGCTGAGCTGCCTGGAAGGCAGTTTCAATATTCAGTTCGGACCTCAGATGCTGCTAAAACCTCCCAAGAAGGCTGAGATTCCCAAAGGCTCTTAAGGACTGTAGCATTTTTCACCTCATGTTCAGCTCATCTGTCCATCTCCAACACCACATAGAGAAAACTCAAGCATTTAAAAATATTATTCTGTCCAAACCAGATCTCCTTTACTCTCTAGTCCATAAGCCTACAACTCATGGCATGTCTTGCTGAATCACACCTGATTGTTGTCGGTGGCCCTCAACCTTCCCAAATAGATGTAATTCCTTTTTTTTCTTTTCTTCCTAAACAACTTTTCTTTTATTTCTTACATTTTTTTTTTCTCATGTTCCTCCATCTTCCCAGCTTAAATCTGTTACTCACTCTGACACCCCTTGGCACATTCCAGTTTTAGGGCCCCTTGGAGGCAACAAAAATTTCTGTAATGCTGCAAACATACACACACACTCACGCACAAACAAAATGCTGCATGCTAATCCAACTCCTAACTTTCAGCATTCTTTGCCATAAAGAGTTGGTTAGACCTGAAATCTATATAATCTAGTTCCAGTGCTTAAATCTAAAAATATCTTTCAAAGTTTAAAATTTTTTGTTAGTTTTTCTGATCAAATGTCAGCAGCACAGTTTGCTTCAAAATCCTGTGTTGGAAAACACTTCTTTTCCTCCTTATTAACCTTCATCTGAAATAAACCAGGCTAACTAAGCAAAAAGAAATTCTAAAGGAAAAAGAAAAGTCCTTCCTAAATCCCACACTTAATAACCACCACTACCAAAACTTTTTACTCTCTACGTCCCTCTTTGAAATTTAAATACCTTTTGTTTTAGTCTATGAATGCAAATATTGACAGTCAAACAATGCAGCATTAAGTTTATTTCCCTGGAAAATCTAAAACTGTAAAGAGTTTTAGAGATTAACTGATTCATTGATTCCTGAGGCTGGGTGAGTGTCAGAAACACCAGAGGATACTATTCATTTTAAACAATAACATCCTCTTGATATTCAGCCCTAGATATTACAACCAGACTTCTGGTACGGCTCTAGAATCATATTTATAATAAGTGCTCCAGGTAACTATGATATAGCAGGCCCTGGTCTTTTGAGAACCACTGATCTATTCCAACATCCTACCCAATATGGTGGTTCCCTCTACAGGATACCACATAGGCTACCTAGTCCACACAACAACTTTCACCGAGACCAGTGCTCTCACCCTTTTGTAAGTCTTGTTCCCTTTTTAGATGGCTTAGTTATTAGAAACTGTATTCCTACATTGAGCCAAACAGTCAAAGTTCTTTGGCTCCTTGGACTTCACTTACTTAGACCCTAATTTCGTGCTCCAGAGCTGACAAAGAATTCCCCATCCTACAAGAGTCTGTGAATATCTAAAGGCAGCTACTACTGTGCCCTTGTAAGACTTAATTTTTCTAAGCTTAAACAACCTTTTTCTTTTAACTTCATAAAGCATAATTTCTGAGTCCCTCTTTATTTCAACTGCTCTTTCTCACCAATAGGCCTTACAGGATAGGTCTGTCTAGACTAACAATACTTCACTTTTCTTACAGACGGAACTTTTTTCAAGATGCACTAACTTCTAGTCCATGTTTCACCCTCATCACTCATTATCTTGCACTTAATGGCCGAGAGCCAAGAATCAGCAAGTATTTATTAACTTAATGCTGTGTTCCTAGCACCGTGTAAAGTACTCAAGGAGGATGCAAAAACCAACGGAAATCATCACATTTTGAGGAGTTAATAATTTCTTGTACAGGAAGAACTTAGATATGTGAATTAACTTGAAAACAGGGAACAATGGTATGCAACAAACAGTGCTTTAAATGTCTATCACATGAAAGACTGAACACTAGGTTTTCTGGATCAGGCTGTAAGCTAACTCACAGCCTCTGTTTGCAATTACGCCATGTATTTACAATAGCTTTTGATTTTTCTTTTTAAAAAGGAAAGCAAGTGAAAAAAAGAAGACACAAGGTGGCTCATGCCTGTCATCCCAGCACTTTGGGAGGCCAAGGTAGAAGGATCACCTGAGGCCAGGAGTTCAAGCCAGCCTGGGAAATACAGCGAGACTTCATCTCTACGAAATTAGAAAAAAATTGAGCCAGGCTTGGTGGCACATGCCTGTAGTCCCAGCTACTCAGGAGGCTGAGGCAGGCAGATTGCGGGGGCCTGGAGTTTGTGGCTGCAGTGAACCATGATTGGGCCACTGCACTCCAGTATGGGTGACAGAGCAAGACACTGTCTCAAAATAAATAAGTAAATAAAAACAAATAAGCCAAATTAAAGAAAGAAAGCAGAGGCCGGGCGCAGTGGCTCACGCCTGCCATCCCAACACTTTGGGAGGCCAAGGTGGGCAGATCATTTGAGGTCAGGAGTTCAAGACCACCCTGGTCAACATGGTAAAACCCTATCTCTACTATAAATACAAAAATTAGCCAGGTGTGGTGGCAAGCGCCTATAATCCCAGTCACTCGGGAGGCTGAGGCACGAGAATCGCTTGAACCTGGGAGGTGGAGGCTGCAGTAAGCCAAGATCATGCCACTGCACTTCAGCCTGGGTGACAGAGCAAGACTCTGTCTCAAATTTAAAAAAAAAAAAAAAAAGCAGGATATTGCCTTAAAATATACTTAAAATTTTCAAGTGCATCCTTATATCAGAAATTTAAATTCTAAAAAATACACAAAAATCAGTTAGAATACTCTTCCTTCTTCAAAGCATGTCCCCGCATTGCTTCCCAAGCATTCAGAATGACAAGGTCCGGGTAAAAGGCAAAAAGCAAAGGGTTTATGTGATTCCTTTTCCTACAAGAAATACCCATTTGATGAGGAGACTTCCCAGGTATTTTAATGGAAAACTCTTACCAATAAATCAACTATACTAACACACAAAAAAATGCACTTATTCCACTCACTGAACATGCTTTATCAACTTACACAAATCCCTCACTTTACAGATGAGAGGGGAAAACATCATTTCAAAGGCAGCACGCGATTTCTCCAAGCTAAAGCAGACACTGAGTAGCTGGGTGGGAACAATACCTGGTTCTCCCCTCTACTGCTGGCTTCTTGTCTCCTCCTATTTAGTAGGGACAACCATCAAAACTCTTGCTCTCGCAACATTTTCCTCCTTAACTTTACTCCCACTTTCAGTTACCTTTCCAATCTTCAAATTTGAAGTCTGATACTACATTTTGTTTTGGGATACTTTTAGGAAAAGGGTGGACAAAACAGAATTCATTTTTTTTTTCCTTTTCTTTTTTTTTCTTTTCTTTTTTTTTTTTTTTTTTTTTGAGACAGGGTCTCACTCTGTTGCCCAGGCTGGAGTACAGTGGCATGATCACGGCTCACTGCAGCCTTGAACTTTTGGGCTCAAGTGATCTTCCAACCTCAGTGTCCTGAGGAGCTGGAACCAAAAGCACAAGACACCATGCCCAGCTAATTTTTATATTTTTTTCTTTTTGTAGAGACAGGGTCTCGCTATGCTGCCCAGGCTGGTCTCGAACTCTTGGCCTCAAGCTATGCTCCCACCTCAGCTTCCCAAAGTGTTGAGATTACAGGCATGGGCCACCACGCCTGGCCAGGTGATTACCTTTTTATTAAATTCTTGCATGCCTATTTTACTCACAGTCTCCAATGAGTATTTCCATGCTGTTAGAGATGAAATTCTGCCTGGCTCAGGATCCCTACTGCCTTACCAGCATTACAGAAAACAGCTGGAGTTAGCTACATGGATTCAACCAAAAGTCTAAAGCTGCAAGGCAATGAGTAAACAACCCCCAACTATTTTAACCTCTCCCCCACCACACACCCGCACCCACACCCACACACCCCTAAATCAACCAGCTCATCTACTTCATTGGAAGCTTCACAGTTAGTCAACACCCTTATATGGCACACAGGGGGAAAATGTACCTACCTTGTGGCCTCTTGCTGAAGCCATGACACATTTGGCACATAGAACATGACTCCAAAGAAAAGCAGAGGCTCATTAGCGAATTTGTCCAGATGTTTCTTCAGCGGTTTTTCCAGCTCCACCCATCGTGCTTGCTGGCTCTTGCTGAGAAACCAAAGGCCAAAGTAGTGTGTCTAGATAAAAGGGTAAAACAGCATCAGTTCATGCTCACCACAAGCATCCCAAGGCCACACACGAAACGAGACTCCAGCATGCTCTATCCCACCTTGGGTTCCCCAGCCCCTATACAAGATCCAGCTTTGACATCTGACTTTGGGACAAATTTAAAAAGACCACAACCACACACTACTGTAACGTACATGGAGCATCCAGATGCATTATCCCTACTCATGACTACTGTTTGTGCTTGTTGATACCCATGGGCCCATGTGAGGTAAAGGAGAGTCGCGCAGGGAAGGGACAGTGCTGACTTTTCCCCTGATATCTGAAGACTGCCTTTTCTGTGTGCCTGCTGCCTGCTTCATGATCTCACATGGAGCACACTGGCAAAGACCAGCACCGCTCTTGCACCTGCTGCAACGTAACTTATTACTCAGTTCCTAAGACAAAACCGCCTGCCAACTGAAAGCTTCTGCACTGTAGAATATTTTCATACAGTACCAGATTTTAACCGAGAATTTATTCACTCTTTTCGTGTGCTTTAAAAAGTATCATCCTCTTCCACTTTATTATACACGAACTGCAGCAAATCTCTCCCCATATCAAGCTTTGAGAGAGGAAGGATCGCCTCTTCACAGCTGCCGCAGGAGCCCCTGGTGGCTGCTCTTGGCAGATTATGGTGGGATTTGTTAGATGAAAGTGAGATTTTCACCCTTAGACTTGAAGCCTAAACCAGTTTGGTTTTGAACAACATGCTAAATGATTAAAACAGGTACTTTTATGCACCCAATCCCATCTTTTATATTAATTCATGCTAGGATTTCAGGATTAGCACAACAATCACCAAAAAATAGATCACTGCTTTTGAAGATTCTTTTATATTTCAATTATAGCCTAGAATGGTTTACAGCACACCTGGAAACCTGCCTTCAAAAGAATGTTTTCATTACAATGTTTAATTTCCAAAGGCATTCTTATGCCGATGTTCCCACTCCAGCTGGCTGCCACCTCAGCATTACCACAGATCAATCCTGCCACAGCTCCACCAAAATCTCTCATGAAGTTTTGACTCTGACTTTACCAGAAAATCAGACGTGCCCTTGCCTACATAGAGCTGCAGACTCAGATGCTTTAAAGATATTTTAAATGGATTTACTTTGAGATGGGGGTAATGATTTGATCAGCTTTCCCCCACGATGTTCCAAAGGACAAGTTCACATCAGAAATCCATGCATTTCTTGAGCAACAAAATGTCAACAACCAGAGCCAAGGTTATATTTCCATCAACTGAGACAAACTTACTTGGATGAATTCTGCCCCTATTATTCATTTCCTAGCTCCAGTGAGTCCATTAGCTGTTCCAACCTGAGTGATGAGATAGAGGAAATGAAATGTGGCTGAACAGAAAGAAAACAGACTTCGAAGTCAGTCCATCTCCCACCTTTTGCTCTGTCTCAGTAACTTTACACAAGTCATTGAAATGCCTTCTAGACTCTCACAGTTTTCTCCTCTGTAAAATGGGGATGATGGTTACAACTTTCACCCACAGGCTCTGAGAAGTATAAATGAGATAATGCCTGTCGATTACCTGCCTGGCACTCGGTAAGTTACTAATTCACAAGTGGTACCTTCCATTGCTGCTGCAGCTGCAGGACTACTACCCCTGTTACCACCATCCGCACCACTGCCACCGCCATCATCATCAGTAAATGAAAGCAGGTAAACCTCATGAATCTTTTTCATCAGCACTACTGACATCTCCGTGAACCACAGAATTAGGAAACAGGTTATCTGGGAGTCAATGAGAAAAAGCAGGCAAAGGTAGAAGCGGGAACATCTATGAATAACGTAAATATTTAAAAGATGTAAGGAAATAAAAATCACAAAGCTATACCTCCACTAAGACTTTGAGGCTCTCATGATAGGTGGTAATGGGACACTGGAACATCACTCTGACGCTATCCTCTGAGATCTATGATGTAGGCTTAAGCTACCCTAAACGTGAAGTCATTTGGGTACTCAGTTCAAGACATTTATCTGAAAAGGGTCCAAAGTAGTTCTGCATTATACTGAATTCCTGTATGGAATACAGGGCTGTATGAGGGTATTCCATGGCATTTTGGATGCCTGGGAGTGAGTCTCCATACAATAAATTAGGTAATATGTGTAATTAACATGATATACAGCAATTATTAAAGCTGGAAAAGAGCCCTTTTTATAGCATGAGTGGAGAAACAGGGCAAGCTTCACAAATGCTTAACAGGCTAACTATGATTTATCATCTTTCACTAAAAGCAGTTGTGACATTTGGGAGATATTTTTATAGTCCACACTTCATTCAAATTAGTAATATTCAAATTATAGAGGGCCACAGTAACTGCATAAATGTTATACAATCGATTTTGAAAAACGGTTAAAATTTTTATTTGTGTCTATCTGTGCCTCGAAAGCTATTTTAAATTTCCTTTTCTCATTCCTATCCATCCAGATCATTAAACCAGACCTGACCTCCACCCCAGAAAACCCTCAGAGAAAGACTATTCCATGGAGTACACACACACGAACATGTATGTGCACACACAAAACACACACAAAATGCACACTGCAGCTGCACATACACATACTCCTGTACATACACGCATATGGGTATGTTGAGAAGGAGGATGATGAGGTACAAGAGAAACAACAGTAAGGCAATAATCTTGAGCCAGAGCTCTAAATAACAAAGTAAACCACTTCTAATGGAAAAACCTAATTCATGGCATAAATTCATCACTGCTGTGGTACAGCACCTTTCAGAGGACACAGAATATTTCAGAGTGACTCACCAGGTAATTATCCAGTGAAATAATTACATAACTACTGAAGAAATGGGGTGTCCAGTGCAGGGCAGAATTGGGGGAGACAGGTAATCTGAAGGACAGAGTTTGTACATACTCACAGCCAGAACATCCTAACTTTAAAACTGTCAAATTTGGTCCTCTAACAAGAAGAACAGTCCATTTCTGAGATCCCCATCCCCACCCTAACTTTTGAAGCTATGCCCAAAGTAACTTTTTGCATTCCCACCCTTCTCCTCCCGTTCTTCCTCTAGCTATCTGCCTACTCTGGAGTAGAAAGACCCTGCCTCAAAAGTACAATACAGCACACGTTTATTCTCCCACGTCTACACAGTGCCTCACAGGAAATGGAATCACAGCCTAGGCTCTCATTTCAACTAGCATGTGCACCAATCAACTTCCTGTGTATTATCCAAGGAACTACTAATCCTGTCAAGCCCAGCTGAGACCCCACCAGGCTGGTTCGTGGTTCACTTGCCAATTTAAACTCTAGCTCAATTTTGAAAGCTGAGCTTAGCTGCTAAACATTGCCACATGGTTGAAGAAAGCATGGTGGATGATTGCAAACAGAAACCACCTTCTCCATGACTCAAAGAGGATCCCACCATATTACCTGAGTAAATGCCTGAAATATGTGTTCTGTTTATATCTCAGGCACAAAGAGTAAGCCAGGCTCGTTTAATCCTCATGATACCTCCTCTGGGAGAGGTATGAATCCCCATTTTATTGCTCTAGTTTTCTTAAGAAAACTAGAACACACAGCTCTGGTGCCATGAGTTCTGCAAAAAGTTTACTGCAATGATGAGAAAAGAAGACAGAAGAACCAGTCCTCAGGGACAGGAACCACATCTCTGAACCAGTTACAAAAAATGCACTACAATGAAACCAAGTAAAGCCGCACTAAAATGTCATTTTTATGTGAGCAGCTTCCTCATTTATTTGGTTTGGGGAATTGCATTTTAACACAGGAAACATACATTTAAGTACATACTAAAAAATCGGCTAGTTTCTTCAGTGGCAGATTGGTATGTGGATACTATAGTGTCAAAATGTCCACCTTTTGGTATTATGGAAAGATTCTGAGACTAAGGGCCCTTAAAAGTAGTTTTGGGGACGGGGGCATATGGGAACTCTCTATACCTTCTGCTCAACCTTGCTGTGAACCTAAAACTGCTCTAAAGAAAGAAAGTCTATTAAAAAATACTTTGGGATACTTTTGATTTGCTTGTTCATTTATTTGTATAGAGATGGTATAATCCCCCACATTAGTTATTAAAAGGGAAATATTTTTTGAGGGTTTTGTTTTTCCAGTTTTGTGACCAATGGCACAGACTTTAATGCTATTTTTAAGAGGTTTAGATGCAGTCTTGGCAATTACCAAGGATTAAAGCCATGATCTTATCTCAAGTATTTTGAAGAGTTACTCATCCAGAAGCAAAAGTTTAAAGTATCTTGCATTAAGTTTTAATAGGTTGCCTATCTTACCCAGTATTTCAGCTGTAAATTAAGAAACAGTTGGTGTGCTTCCACATAAAATATATGAATTACATATCATACAAGCACGAACAGTTTCACTGAGGCATGGAAAATACTTCAAAAGATGACTATAAGCAGACTCTGAAATGGCACTTCATGCAATTACATTCCAATGGCTTTGGAAAATAAGCCACCGTACATCAGCTGGATAACAGTGGAAAAGAACTTGTGCTTAATCAACCTCTACTCTGGGTAGGTCTGAGATTTCTATAACTGACACATCTATAATTAACAACTGCACCCTCTTCATTTTCCTAGCCAATCTCTTTGTAAAAGTACAGGAAAAGAAACCGCAGAATAACACAGACCCAAGAAGAGAGTCCCATAGCCAAGAAAAACTACTCTTCTGAGACTGCACAACTCACCTAGAATACACAGAAAGATGAAGACATACAAGTTAAGACTGGCGAATAGTTCACGTACAATCTCTATACCTAGAAAATGGAGATGCCAGTGCCATTACATTCTAGGGCTGACATTAAGCTAATAATGTTTCACATTGTCATTTTTACAAAGACAAAAAGCAATACAAAACTTAAACATGAGAAATCTCCCCCAGCAGTCTACTCTTCAGTTGATTCTTAATCAGTATTGATTAGTTTAATCCTTTGCAAATACACATATATACTGATGTGATTAAACAAGCTATAAAATACAGCAGAATTCCACTATTATCTGCCAGGGCATGATGTGTTCCATTTAATTGAGTACCCCCCAAATCCCACATAAATTATTAATTGCCAAAAGATTAGCATGAAATCAAACCACAGAAATCTTCTTCATGTAAGTTAACTTTTATGTGATAATAGGAAATGCAAGTTAAATTTCTTAATCTTTCTAATCTCTAGTCATTATGAAAATAGCAAAATGTGGAAAATTTCTACTGTAGTGATAGCTTTGGGTAAAACTGCTTTTAGTAAAGATCGAAATATAAATTTGCAAAAGAAAAAAGGGATAAATTAGAGGATAAGGACTTACTCTTTGAAATGATTATAGTTTGGTTTTTAAAACTTTTTTATGCTCTTTTAAAAACCAAGGCTCTTAAGCTTAGCCTTAGGAGACAGCCGAGAGTTATGAAAGTCACCATTCTCCAGAGCGCTGGATTTCCCCACAGCAGTTCTCTACCGCAAATAGGTTTTACCAGTGAAGCGAAGGGTATCTCAGGTGCCTTTGTTATATCATTTACCCTTCTTCCACTTGTTAAAAGTAGAGCCAAGGTTAGTCTAGCATATTTTTACATTTTATTAGAATGTTTACACTCACTATTACTATTAAATGCCCCCTTTGCCTTTCTCAGAATAGCACTGTTTAGCAGAAATAAAATGTGAGCTACATATTTAATTTTAAATCTTCTAGAAGCCACATTTTAAAAGTACCAAAAAGTGAACTTACTTTTAATAAATATTATTTGAAACATGTCAAAATATCATTGCAACCTGTACATAAATATAATTAATGAGTATTTTAGTTTTCTCATACTATGTCTTCAAACTCTGATGTGTTTTCACACTTACCACGCATTTCAGTTCAAAATAGCCACATTTCACGTGTTCCATAACCACATGTGGCTACCATATTGGACAGCACAACCTTAAATTAATCCTAGCTATTTGAGGAACTGAAAGACTTTGCTATTTTAATTCAACATAAGATCACAGTTTCATATATATCTATCTGTATCTGTATCTATATCTATCTATATCTATATCGAGAAAGAGATTGAGATGTGCTCTGTCACCCAGACTGGAGTGCAGTGGTATGTTAATAGCTCATTGCAGCCTCGTTCTCCCAGGCTCAAGGGATCCTCCTGCCTCAGACTCCCAAGTAGCTGGGACTACAGGCATGCATCACCATGCTTGGCTAATTTTTTTTTTGTAGAGATGGATCTCACTATGTTGCCCAGGCTGGTCTTGAACCCCTGAGCTCATGTGACCCTCCATCTTGGCCTCCCAGTATCAGGACTATAGTTGTGAGCTACCACGCCTGGCCCCAGTTTCTAATAATTAAAGTCATCTAACAATGGAACAAGCAGACTTACAAAAGGGTGACAGCCCAGTCTCTGGAAGTGTCATGGCAGAGGCTGGATAGCTTGTGTGGTGTCTTGCAAAGAAAGCAGCCATATTGAGTGCTCCCTATGCTAGGCAACTGTGATACTGAGGCAACTATGAAAAACTAACACTTTGAATCCTCCCAACAATTTGTAGAGCTGGCTACTATTACCATTTCCATTTTACAGATGAGAAAACTGAGGCACAGGGTACTTCAGTAGCTATCTAAGTTTACATAGCTAGTAAATGGAAGAACCAGGATTCAAACTCAAGCAGTTTGGTCCAAGCTGACATTCCTAGCCACTAAACTCTGCTGTGTTTCCATGTACTTCTTTTTTAAACTGTGATAATTAGTCATAAGGCACCATTGTTTTAGCTCTTTTTCCCTTAACCTAGGCTAGTTATTTTCAAACTGAGATAGGGCTCCAGATATCCCATTTCCTCTGTAAAAGACCCAGCTCCATTTACACATCCATGTTCCACCGAAGATTTGGAGAAAAGGGTTAAACCCACTGATCCAGATATATTATAATGACATTAATAGAATTCTGATTTTTCTGAGCTTCCTATATCTTGGGCATGTCTTTGTTAATAGAGCTCCCAAGCAGCAATTTATCCCTGATTTTTTCTTCATTTTTAAAACAACTGAAAACACATTTTTCCTAACCAGTTCACCTCATGACCTCTTGCCAGGTTTACAATTGTGCTCACCGGCATCTCTGTTCCTCCTGTCCCTCCCTTCTGATCCCCACTCTTTTCTTCTTTCTTTTGAGACAGAGTCTCGCTCTGTCACCCAGGCTGGAGTGCAATGGCGCAATCTCAATCTCGCCTCACTGCAACTTCCACCTCCCAGATTCAAGTGATTCTCATGCCTCAGCCTCTTGAGTGGCTGGGATTACAGGCGCATGCCACCATGCCTGGGTAATTTTTGTATTTTTAGTAGAGATGGGGTTTCACTATGTTGGCCAGGCTGGTCTCGAACTCCTCACCTCGGGCAATCCACCCACCTCAGTCTCCCAAAGTGCTGGGATTACAGGCGTGAGCCATCGCACCCAGCTGATCCCCTCTTTTCTTTCTTTCCTTTTTTTGTTGAGACAGTGTCTCACTCTGTCACCGGGCTAGAGTGCAGTGGCGCAATCTTGGTTCACTGCAACCTCCAACTCCTTGGTTCAAGCGATTCTCCTGCCTCAGCCTCCCGAGTAGCTGGGATTACAGGCATGTGCCACCACGCCCAGCTAAGTTTTGTATTTTAGGAGGGACAGGGTTTCACCATGTTGGCCAGGATGGTCTCGATCTCCTGACCTTGTGATCCACCTGCCTCCGCCTCCCAAAGTGCTGGGATTACAGGAGTGAGCCACTGTGTCTGGCCGAACCCCACTCTTTCCTACTACTGAGTTCTTTACCTAACATGCAAGGTAACCATGTCATGCTCCTCCTTGGAGTCCTCTGATGACTTATACTCCACAGCAGTGTTTTATTCCCCACATAGTTCAAAAGAGCATTTTCTGGAAGGCTAAGACAACCGTGAAACACTTACTGGACCACCATTTTCTTTCTTTTACTATAGAATTGAGGAGAGAGTATTTCCCAAAGCATTTTACCATGCTCCCTGTTCCCCTACTACACATCCCCGGGAACTGGAACAGTGGTGTCAGCCTGCCAGGGTTTGAACCGGCCTCACAACTTGCCAGCCCAGTGACTGTGGGCAGGTCACCCTATGCTGTAGCCTCCCCATCTGTAAGATAGCAACAACAAGGGTAGGGATGCATCACAGACTCGTTATGAGGACTACACGAGCTGATATATGGAAACTGCTCAGCAGAGTACATACAATCAAAAGGTGGTAATTACCCTTTGTAACTTATTTTAGAAATACTGTCCTATAGATCTAGCTAAAACTCCCTAGGCAGACACAGCAAACCCTGCAAAAGCAGACTCCGTCCTGCCCTTCCTCCTGTACCCTCTTCCCTTCATGACCCCTTTCACACACACACACACACACACACACACCACACACACAACACACACACCAGTGCGAACAAACTGAACTCTGCCTTTCCCTGAAAATACCCTCCCCCCTGCCACACACACAGATCAGTGCAAGCTGAACTCTGCCTCTCCCAGAAAATTCCAACACACACACACACACACACACACATCAGTGCAAACTGAATTTCGCCTTTCCCTGAAAATTCCATGTTCTTTCCTGTTTCTGTACCTCAGCATAAGCCATTCCCTTTGCCTTGTTTCTTGTTTGTCCTGTTCTCTAAACTCTAGGAGCAAAGACTATATCTGGTTTCTGGGAGCAGGGACCCTATCACATTCAGCTTTCCCAGACATGACTGTTTGCTGACAATAGGAACCAGGCTTGGGCCCTTCTGAATGCCATGTTAAATAGGAGCATATCACATTTGTCCAAATCTATAGAATGTACAATACCAAAAATAAGCCCTAATGTAAACTCTGGACTCTGGGTGATAATGATGTGTCAATGTAGGTTCAATAATCATAACAAATGTGCCACTCTGGGAGTGATGTTGATAGTGAAGGAGGATGTACATGCATGGGGCCAGGGGTATATGGAAATTCTCTGTACCTTCCTCTCAATTTTACTGTGAATCTAAAAGTGCTCTAAGAAATCAAAGTCTTAAAACTAAAAATAAAGTCTATTAAAAATGATCTAATAAAATATAGTGGCAAAACAATTAATGTAAATAAAAAATTTAATCAAAAAAAGTTTAATCTACCATACATCCTTTCCTAATATAAAGCTATTACAAAATTTATGATATACTCAAACTACTTCTAATGGCAAAGCCAAATATCCACCATAATCTAGTTTCTAAGTCTTCATAAAGGCTAAACATATTGACCTGGGCACAGTGTCTCACATCCATAATCCCAGCACTTTGGGAGGCTGAGGCGGGAGGATCGTTTGAGCCCAGGAGTTTGAGACCAGCCTGGGCAATAGAGTGAGATCCCATCCGTACAAAAAAAATTAAAAATTTGCTGGGCATGGTGGCATGTGCCTGTAGTCTCAGCCACTTGGGAGGCTGAGGTGGGAGGATCACTTGAGCCCATGAGCTTGAAGCTGTAGTAAGTCATGATCGTACCACTGCACTCCAGTCTGGGCAATAGAGCAAGACCCTATCTCAATTGAAAAAAAAAAAAAAAAAAGATTAAATACATTTTGGCTGGGTGTGTGGCTCACACCTGTAATCCCAGCACTTTGGGAGACCAAGGCAGGAAGATCACTTGAGCCAGGAGGTGGAGGCTGAATGAGCCATGATCATGCCACTGCACTCCATCTTGTGCAATAGAGTTAGGCCCCAACACCCCTCCCAAAAAAAAGACTAAACTTTTTCTCATATCTTAGATTGGTTGTCACCTTCTCCTCTAAAGCAGCATTGGCTCTCTCTGAAAAATGACCCAAATACAAATTCAAGGTATGAGGATCAGACCCTGTGTTCACCTCCTCTTACTTCTGCTTTTGGGTGGAGGATGCATTCTTCTTTAAGATGTGTTTGTGCAAAGGAAGAAAAGTATCAGATTACTCTATCTGATCCTTTAATTCAGGAGTATCTAGAGGATTGATTCACAAAAGGGCACAACTTCAATGTTGTCTGTCATGGAAGGAAAGCACAAAATTCAAAAAGAAAGTGATTTGGTCGAATGCGGATGCACCCATTAGGGCATGTCAAAATAAAGTCGGTATTAAACGCAAACCCCACCTCAGCAACGGAATGTCAATCACACTATACACACACTTGGCACTGCACTGCTTTATTCTTTGCGATAAGGTAGTTGTGGGATGACCCAGGGTTGACTTTTGCCTTCTCACTGAGAAAAAC
Source organism: Macaca nemestrina (assembly GCF_043159975.1). Lineage (NCBI taxonomy): Eukaryota > Metazoa > Chordata > Mammalia > Primates > Cercopithecidae > Macaca > Macaca nemestrina. The sequence continues at coordinate 72,611,820 of NC_092125.1, forward strand.
AATAGTCTGTTGAAAGCCATTATTACCATACACATCTCCACACACCATTCGTTATAAACTCTAGCTTGACCTGGTGATTTGGAGCGATGCCTTCTCAGCCCCCAAAATGTTGGCTGCTCTTTCACATCCTTGAATCTTTGATAATCCAGTTCCCCACACTAAAGACGATATGGCCTTCTTTTCTACCTGCTGGATTCAAACATATCCTTCAAGTCTTGGTTCAGAGTGAAGGCTTTGTTCATTTTCCATCAACTCTTTCTCTCTCACCAGCAAGACTGCAGTGTTCAGTGGGCTGGACTGCGCACTGCACAACACTAAGGACAGCCATCGCCTTTTGGGCCTACCCCTGCATTCTATTTTAGCTCGGACCACATTCAATATTCACTGTTTATTTAAAGGCTGGACTCCCCTACTGTTGTGTGCATGTCTTGAAGGTAAAATTGTACCTTATTTATCTTCATTTCACCAAGTTCTAAAAAAGTGTCTGGCACAAGATGTTCAATATTTTCTTTAACAAAAAATGGGTTTTTTTAAAGTTGTTTATTAAGACTCTCAAATTTGAACAATTATAAATTATTAAACGCAGCACTATATATTTTCCATACAGGAACTCTTTTAATATTTACAACAGCCCTATGAAGTAAGCATTATTATTCCCATTTTATAGGTAGGAAACTTATGCCTCGAAAGATTCGGTAACTTTTCCATTGTCACCCAGCTAATAAATGACAGAAGAGTAAGCTGAACCCAAGACCAAATTCCAATGCCTATACTTGTAACTACTTAACCCATGCTACACTGTCCCCCGACGCATGTGAGGAATAATTAGTTGCTCTAATTTGAGTGACTGAAAGTACTTAAAAGTAAAAATACTAATTTTCTATAAGAACTTAGACAAGTCTCTTCCCCAACCAGCATTTAAGTTTTTCCTTTATGCCCATGCACATATGCAAATGTGTGTTTAAATGTGTGTACCCTAATGTGTTACCAACGAGAAAAAGATAGCCAGCTACCAATCAACAAGATGAGAACATTTCACACATTTATTCTACTGTGGCAGTTACCAAGCTACTAATACATACCTCCATTGTCCAAGACAGTCTCCTGCACAGAAAAATATACCTAAAAGGAATACCTGATCACTGAAACCAAAGTATAAACACAAAGAACAGCAGGAGACAGATGCATTGCAGGTGAAAGTTTCTCAGAGAAAAACAGCTAGCCTGTGGAAGATGCCTTTAGAAGGGACTTTCAGAGCAGGAAAGGGGAGAGGAAGATCCTCCTGGGCCCCAACTCCTTTGTAAGCAGGTGGAGAGAGGTCACATGCGATCACTTCCAACAGTGATTGCCACCCCTCTTCTGTCATCGAGGTCCTGGGCAATGCTGTCACTTGGACTCTCCAAGAGCCCAGGGACCTAGGACAATGACATACAGCTTTCCCTTGCCCTCAGGAAGGTCTGAGTCTCAGGAGCTTGCAGTCATTCAGTACTGGCAGCCACTCAACCAGACCACCTTCCCCACTGATCAATATGTCAGACAGCTCTCAAGACACAGATGCTGAAGTGTGGATTGCTCACAAAAGTCTCTTGTCCTGAATGTCTGCACGACTGAAAAAAGAAGGGCTTGGCTGTCATAAACAACTGCTCTGAAAGTCCCTTCTAAAGAATGATAGCATGACTTTCTTAGTGGTCAGCCCTGCTTTTGCTTAAAAGTCATTTCACAGACAGCATGAAGGCAACGAGGGCTGTGAGGAATCTTAAAAGGAACAAAACCTCTGTTTTACAGGCTCCCACAAAAAGCCTCACTGGTCATGCTCACTCTAAATGCTTTTTCTCTTTATTTGGTGGGGTTTTTTTTTTTTTTTAGAGGAAAATACAGAAACAACTAAAAAAAAAAAAAAAAAAAAAAAAGGCATCTGCATGCATCCGTATGTGGGCGTTTTTCTCCTTAATGTGCAGCCAGAATGCCAAAATACCAGCTACCCACTCAGTTGTTTTAAAGAGAGAAAATGACTTTGGTAGGGAGAGTCTCTCATTTTCAACTCCCCCAAAACCTCTTCCCCAGCTGAAATAAAAGGAAACCTGCCACGCCATGCAGCTCTAGGCGTGGTTCACATCAGCACGAATCTCCCCATCCAATGACGGATAAGATCACAGCCATGCTAAGAATAACAGGATTCTTATAAACACATTGTCGCTTAGGCCAAAAAACATGACAGATGCCAAGAAACAGATGGCTGGTCCCTTTGGTGAGTTCTCCTTCACATACCCAACACGCATGCATGCGCGCATGCGCACACAGACACACCCCCTTACCTCTCGCAGCTCCAGCCTCTGGGCCACAGCCTCCAGGCATTCTTGCCCTGTGCTTTCCACCGACAGCGTGCACTCGATAACATTGCTGTCCAGTAGGCGAATCCGTGTAACAAAGCAGTTCTTGCTCAGGACGTTGTAGCGCCGTGTCCGGCGGAGCTTCAGACCAAAAGGCATGGCTATGTGGTCCTCGGACGCCGCCCTCCTATCCTGGCGCACACGCCCCTGAGACGGCCTTAACAGTTTCGTGACTGGAAAATTACACTATCACCTGTGCTCCTCCAGGTAGGGAAAAGGGTGTCCATGCCCAGTGTGGCCCTCTGGAAGATAGCTGTAAATGCAAAAGAAACACCACGGTCATACTCCAGAAGGGACCTGTCAATGGTACCATATTCCACACACACAGAAGAGCACACCCCCTGCCAACAGATCACCATCCAGATTTGATAAGCTGCAAGTTCTGGAACTCCTAAGTGTCTTGGCAGAGCCCATGCCCTATGCCTTATCTTACAAGGGTGATACGATAAAAGCTACTTTACAGTTGAAGAAACGAAGGTTCAAAGAGATTAAAGAATTCATTCACAGGTGCACAGTGTAAATGGCAAAGCCAGAATTTAAACCAATGTCTACATAACTTCAGTTCACATGCTTTTTTCACTATGCAATACTGTCCACTCAAGAAAGTGCTAGGAGGCTGGGCGTGGTGACTCACGCCTGTAATCCCAGCATTTTGGGAGGTTGAGGCCGAAGGGTTACTTAAGCCCTGAAGTCCAAGACCAGCCTGGACAACACAATGAGACCCTGTCTCTACAAAAAAAAAATTAGCCAGGCATGATGGCATGTGCCTGTAGTCCCAGCTACTCGGGAGGCTGAGATGGGAGGCTCTCTTGAGCCTGGGAGGCCAAGGCTGCAGTGATCCGTGATCATGCCACTGCACTCCAGCTCGGGCAACAGAGTAAGATTCCGTCTCAAATAAAAAATAAAATAAAATAAAATACAAATTAAAAAGCCCACTAGGAGTGGAACTTGAACACTAGTGTTTTGCTTTTTAAATTTCCAAATATATTGTCTCATTCCAACTTCATGAACAACCCTATGGTGTCTATTTTACAGATGAAAGAAGTTTAATGACTTAAGTGCCTCACTGAATTTAAAATTTGATCTTGTTCCTCCTCACTCTTTGCAACACTGCCTCTTTACTTTTATTAACATTATTTACTTTTATTTTCATGTCTGATGTAAACACTTTATTATTTACTTAGAATGAATGATAAAGTGGTGGGAATATGCATTTAATATAATCAGCTACTTCCTTTTTTTTTTTTTTCTTTTTTTTTGAGACAGAGTCTCACCTTGTTGCCCAAGCTGGAGTGCAGTGGTGCAATCTTGGCTCAGTGCAACCTCCGCCTCCCAGGATCAAGAGATTCTCCTGCCTCAGCTTCCCAAGTAGCTGAGATTACAGGCACCCGCCACCACACCTATTTTTTTTATTATTATTTTTAGTAGAGATGGGGTTTCACCATGTTGGCCAGGCTGGTCTTGAACTCCTGAACTCATGTGATCCACCCGCCTTGGTCTCCCAAAGTACTGGGGTTACAAGTGTGAGCCAACACACCTGGCCAGCTACTTCCATTTTTTTTTTAATGGAAAGAGATGAATTCTTCAAAGCACTTAAAAATCACAACTCTGTCCTTTTTTCAACAAATATTTAGACAGATGTGGGGAACTACCCATTATCATCTTGTCCCTTTACAAAATCTTGATGCAAAATCCTGTAACCAAATCACAGATAATTTAACTTACTCTTATAGTAACAAGCCTTATTGACACCCTGATGTCCCACCAAATGAAAATGATGACATTATTGCCATGGATAACACGAGAATAAAATAACAACAAAAGTGGCCTTATTGCTCCACCCTGAGCCAGCAATCTTGCTGGGAGGCTCATCACACTTGTCTTTCAAAGAAGCCAGAAATGTCCAGAAAGCTTTTCTGTCCAAATGTTCTGTTCTCCATTAAGCCCAACGGACTATCTCTTGCTCATCTGATTGTTTTGTTAACTAGATTCAGGCAGGATTTATACTCTTCATCCATCTGCCGACACAGAATTACCCCTTGAGCCCGAAGACACTTGGATGTACAAATAGGAATAGCTACTACTTGTAGGAATTCTTAAATTAATAAATAAAATGGCTTCAATATTTACAAGCCACTCCCTGCCGGTCCTCATGCCTCACAGAGGTTGTCAGGGTATAACCCTGCAACACAGCAAAACACACTCCCCAGCCTCCCACTGCAGGTCTTTGATACTTGCCGTGGGCACATTCCTTAACATGACAGGTATATGTTTTATGATGGCTTAAAATACATATGCTAGAAACTCTGGCTTGGTAAAATATATTAACATTTCTAAATCACTTTATGTTGGCAGAGTATCATGTTTACCTCTAAGGTAAGCCAGTCTGATCTCTTGATAAGTACAGAAAAGAATATGAAATGACCCACCCACCCCCAACCCCAAGAAAAACAGCGGGGGGAGCCAAATTCAAATATATAGCCCTTAGGTGTTTACTACTCATGAATTTCCCTCAACTTATTAAAGCACAGAACAGAAGAGGCCAATATTCAATTCCTGCATTAACCAGAGAGCCTCAAACAGAGAAAAATATTTGCTCTGTGGGCACAAGCCACATTTCTAATCCTGAGCCAGGCACTTTACATTTGGGTGTGTGTCTCACTGTAAACACCTAGGAAAGAATGTGGCTGGCTTGGTACACACTGCTCCCAGCAAAAACAACCTCTACTACATATTCTATGGGACATCATTCGCAATGCATAACTAGTGAAATAAAAAGCAAACTTTAAACAACATGTATAGATGACTGCAATTTTTATGATAAACAAAAACACAGAAAAAGGAAAGAATGTAAGCTCGGCAAAATTATTATCTCAGAGCTACTTGATATTAAATAGAATTCTAACCTTGTATATTTCTATTTCTAACCTTGTATATTTCTATTTCTAACCTTGTATTGTTCTAGCATCTTACAGCTGTCTTATATTATTTTTGTAAATAAAGACTAAAGTACATTATCTACTGAAAATGGTGTATCAGGAGCAATGGCCTTATATTCATGGCTAGCAGATAATCTGGTAATATATCTCCTAGAAAATACATATTTTGATTTCTAAAAGACTTTTAAAATCTCCAGTTGACAAAAATACTTGCAAGATATGGTATCAACAAAATGTTATAAGAAAACTGGTCTAATCCTTTTAAAAGTCAATGTCATGAAACAAAAATTGAGCATGGGGAGGGGGAGGTAGTACAGGCTGCTTCAGAGTAAAAGAGATTTAGGAATTATGAAAACGAAATGTAGTGTGTGAACCCTGATTAAATCCAGGTGTGGAAAAAAAAATACCTGTAAAAAATACAGATAATTAGGAAAGTTTGAAATAGAAAATAGAAATTAGATGACATTAATGTATTTTTATTAATTTTCTTCAGATTTTGATAGAATTGTGATTATATAGGAGAAGAGACAGAATTGTGTTAAGAGATGCCAGTGGATATATCAGGGTTTATAAAAAAAGTCATGAGATGCCTGTAACTTACTTTCCAATGTTTTTTTGAAAAACCAACACACAGCTGGGTGCGGTGGCTCACGCCTGTAATCCTAGCACTTTGGGAGGCCAAGACAGGTGGATCACCTGAGATCAAGAGCTTGAGACCAGCCTGGCCAACATGATGAAACCCCGTCTCTACCAAAAATACAAAAATTAGCCAGTCATGGTGGTGTGTGCCTGTGATCCCAGCTACTCGGGAGGCTGAGGCAGGAGAATCGCTTGAACCCAGGAGGCGGAGGTTGCAGTGAGCTGAGATGGCACTATTGCATTCCAGCCTGAGCAACAGAGCAAAAAATCCACCTCAAAAAAAAAAAAGAAAAAGAAAAGAAAAGGAAAACCAACACATACACCATACACACATAAGCACATCTATAAATTCAAAGTTAAAACAAATACACAAAATGTTAACAGTTGTTGAATCTAACTGTGAGTATACAGACATTCACTCTACTGTTCTTTTAGGTTTTGTATATACCTAAAAGTTTTCATAATCAAAAGTGAAAAAGAAGGCAATCCTTAGTGCAGGTAGTAAACATGCTCACACCTAATCACTGCTGAATTTAAATGATGCTGCCTCTTTCTACGGACTTCTCTGATCCTTAGTATCACAGGTAGTCTGTTCTGTCTGAATTCCCACAGCCATTGGTGCTTATTTTAACATACTAATCTAGCTTATGTTAAAAATATCAGCACATTTTGACACTAAACTCCCTCAGAGTTAGAAACACATTTTTTTCACCTCTAACACACACATCATTTACCTACATTAAAAGTTCATGACATTTTCACCCAGGACTTGCATAGCCACAGAGCTGTGCTTGTGGAAAGAACTTTCAGGCACTCATTTAAGACATCTCTTACCTTTAGGAATGGCTACACCTAAATTATCCCAGGTAAACAATCTGCTTGACACTAATCTATAATAATAGGATTAGAGAAAAAGATCTCTTAGTCCTTTTCATTTCAATATTTTTATTACTCTGTGAATTTATCCACTACTTTTAAGTTCTCAAAAAAGCCATAGCACATATGTTAAAATTCCATCTTTTACCCATCCACACAGGCACAGAGCTCTACCTCAAATGTAACTCAGCTCCCTGCTATATTTTATGCCCAATAGGAATACCTCTGCTTTGTCATTAGAACAGGGAGTAAAATATCTACTATAAAGTAGGCTTGATGTGAAATCCACTCTAAGCATCTCCTTTCTGTTAAATAGTCGGGCTCCTGGAACCTTTCCAACTTTCCCCATGTGGCTCTCTGGGGCCCCATCATATTCATTTGATCACATATACATTATAAAACCTGGAACTAAATGCCACATGCTCATAGGAATGTCACATGTTTAGACACTTTAGATTTTCCTAATAAAAACTTTTTCAAAAGAGTTATCTCTTATAACTCTTGAAAAATGAGGGCTCTTTATAGAGCCCTCATTCTATTTACTGTAAGTTCTACTTTTTTAAGAGAAAGGTCCGTTAAAAATAAAAAGTCAAAGAGTCAGCCCTAATGGAAACTACGACTTAGGGTGCTAGAGATGTGCCAATTTAGGTTCAATAACTGTAACCAAGGAACCACTCTAGTGGGGGATGGTGATAGTGGGGGAGCACGGGGAAAGGCGGGGGTATGTGGGAAATCTTTAAGACTTCCCTTCAATTTTGCCATGAACTTAAAAGTGCTCCCAAAAATCAAGTCTATTTTTTAAAATAAACAGAAATAAGCTACTTAATAGTTCTATTGACCTATTCTTTAAGAACATATCTAATAAATACTATTAAGTTGCAACTCTTGCTGAGACCCAGTCATAGAAATTAAAGAAACTATACAAATATGGCAGGCCAAAGTGGGAGGGTCACTTAAGTCCAGGATTTCAAGAACAGCCTGGGCAAAATAGCAAGACTTTGACCCTACAAAATAAAAATAAAAACAATAGCTGGACATGGTTTTGTGTACCTGCAGTCTCAGCTACTTGGAAGGCTGAGGCAGGAGGATCACTTGAGCCCAGGAATTTGAGGCTGCAGTGAACTATAATTATGCCACCACACTCCAGCTGGGCAACAGAGCAAGACTCTATTTCTAAGTAAAATATAGATCATAAAGCTAACAATGCTGACTCCTAATTTTTTTCAATACTGTGATTTTTTTCTAATTTCAAAACAATCTTCTAACCCTCTTTTTCCTAAGAGCATCTTATAAAGAAAGTAACCTGGGACACTATTGGGGTGATGGTTATACTAAAAGCCCAGACTTCACCATTATGCAATACAGCCATGTAAAAAAACTGCACTTGGCCGGGCACGGTGGCTCAGCCCTGTAATCCCAACACTTTGGGAGGCCGGGACGAGTGATCACTTGAGGTCAGGAGTTCAGGACCAGCCTGGCTAACCTGGTAAAACCCTGTCTCTACTAAAAATACAAAAAATTAGCCAGGTGTGGTGGCGGACGCCTGTATTCCTAGCTACTCAGGAGGCTGAGGCAGGAGAGTCACCTGAACCCGGGAGGCAGAGGTTGCAGTGAGCCGAGATTGTGCCACTACACTCCAGCCTGGGCAACGAGAGTGAAACTCTGTCTCAAAAAAAAAAAAAAAACTGCACTTGAGTGACCAACCGGGCCGACATGGCGAAACCCCATCTCTACTAAAAAAATATATAAAAATTGGCCAGACATGGTGGCAGGCGCCTGTAATCCCAGCTACTTGGGAGACTGAGGCAGGAGAATCACTTGAATCCGGGAGGCAGAGGTTTCAGTGAACCAAGATCGTGCCACTGCACTCCAGCCTGGGTGAGAAGAGCAAAATTCCATGTCAAAAAACAAACAAACAAAAAAACTGCACTTGAACCCCCAAAATCTATTTAAAAAATAAAAATAAAAAAAGACTTAGATTTTCACCCTTCCGTGATGAAAGTAATTCGGAATACAAAGCACGGGGGAATGACAGGGAAAGTGCAGTAAACTCTCTGAACTCTTCAGCTTCCAGGGTCTTTGTCTCAGTAAATCCACTGGAAACTGAAAGCTGAAGACTAAAGAGAGGGAAAAATCCTCATTCGACTGAAGTTGAGCCGAGGGGTTCTAAGAACCAAGGTTTACTATTAGGGAGAGGAACACGCACAAACTTTCATGCAAGTACTGGCTTTAACCAGAGAGGGGCAGAATGAATGGCAAAGTACTTATCCTCTTTTAGCCTCAGTTTACTCACCTATGAAATTAATACCTACCCCACCTATTTGTGAGAAGTGAGAAAAAAGTTCTAGTGAGCACTCAGGAAGTGTGGGCAAGTGTACTTCCTACTCTTCTCATAGTTTCAGAGTATGCTAGGTTTGCTCAAAGCATGGCCAAGGAGTTGTGTAAAGAGGAAATTGAGTACTTCACCACCTACTGTAGAGAAAGTCTTTTTAAAGGTTAAAAACGAAGGTAGGGGGTGGGGCAGCAAAGCAGAGTTTAACATGAAGCTATGACAATCCCATGGAAACAATGACCAAGTAGAATGCTGAATCATGCATTTTCTTAGTTCAACCACTGCTACCTGGTTATCCCACAAACTCAGACACCTGAAGCATAAAGGAGAAAATCTCGGACTAAATGTCCTCTGAAGAGCCCATCCTGGATGGGAAGATTTCTTATTCTAGCCAATAGCATGTGTACGGCAATCCCAACCAGTGTTGCGATTGTCCTTTTATCCCCAGGGGAAATTAATACGAAATTCCCTTGGTCTTATAAAATCCATGAGGCCGTGTCTCTACAGCTCCTGGTGTATCACAGAGTCTCTCATCCTACGATCACTCTCATGTGTGTCTCAGCTCCCCAGTCAGAGTCCTGAAGGGAAAGACCCGTATTGGAGTCAGCTTTGTGGCCTTCTATAATCATAACATGGAGCTTTATACATGGCAGGAAGTGAAATAAATGTTTGTCATTGATATGGTTTGAATACATGTCCTCAGCAAATATCATGTTGAATTGTAATTCCCCGATGTCAGAGGTGTCCAGGCCATAGGGGTGGCTCCCTTCTGGCTTGGTGCTATCCTCAGGATACTGAGTTCTTCTGAGATCTAGTTGTTGTAAAGTCTGGCACCTCCCCCGACCCCGCTCGCTCTCTTGCCCCCTCCTCTCCTGCCATATGCAACACCTGCTCCCCTCCTTCACCTTCCACCATGATTGAAAGCTCCAGGAGGCCCTCACCAGAAGCAGAGCGGATGCCGGTGCCATGCTTCCCGTAGAGCCTGCAGAAGCATGAGCCAATTCAACCTCTTTTCTTGTAAGTTACCCAGTGTCAGGTATTTCTTCATAGCCATGCAAGAACAGACTAACACAGTCATTACGAAGAAAGAATGAATCCTGAGATCACTGGGTTTTTGACACTAAGGCAGGGCAGGAGTCTCCAGCATGACCTCAGTGACCTGGAGCCTTAGATGGATTTGAGTTTTGGGTTCTTAAGAGAGGGTTAAGCTACAAAGAAAAAGGATGAGAGTTAAGTTATTCCACTCACTCATGCTTTTTCAGGGGAAAAAATTGAACTTGGGTTTCCAAAAGAACATTCCCACCACCCAAGTTTTCCTTTTCTAGCCCCCGATCTGTCTTATACTGGGGTATTCTCACAGACAGAGATTGCACATCCAGACAAGTTCCTTGCAACAAATACAATGGAACTACTGAGATGATAAAAAGTGTTTTAGTGTGCCCATGCTTGCTGAAAGCAATTTGTTGGGATATTTGCTCTGTAAACATCACATTTTAAAGGTCTTTTACATAGAATAGGCTACATTGCAAGAGAACATAGAGAAAACCTTCAGTCACTTCTAAAATTCACTTCTGAGTAGTCAATCAGCTTCCTAAACTCCAAAGTGTAAGTTTCCATCTTTACCTATGAACTGTGCATTTCCAGTATGTTGTTCTCTCATTTTTAATTAAAAAAAAAAATCTTCAAAGTTAAAAACACAAAGCAAAGAAAGACAGCTTTCTCGCAATTTAGAAAAGGTCATTTGGCAGAGCAAATAAATCTTTAAATATGATGGGTAAGAAGAGGAGAGATCTTTCACAAATATCAACCAAATGCAGCATGTTCCTCTTTACTGAATTACCTGCACAGTCTATTTAGTGTTTTATTGAATTACCTGCACAGGCAAATGAAAGACAGTAGTTCAAATCCAAATCCTAAACATGGTCACCGCACTTTCTTTTTAGTCTCCATGCTATACTATGTATACTTAACTCTTTATTTTTTTCTTAAAGGTAAGTTCTGAACTTGCCAAAAGAAGCTAACTGCTATTCAATTACATCCTATATTTACCAACAGTCTTTGGAATTTCTCCAGCATTCCATATTATTACAACTCCCAAGGACATTTCACAGACCTATGTAACCTTGTTGAGGGTGTAAGAAAGGAAAAACTGATGCAGCTAGTCTGTGCTGTGTATAACCTGCATACGGCACAGCTCAGTTTTGATAGTACTAGGTCATTTTCCTAAGGAAAGGCTAAAAAAAGTGATGAGGTGGGAGGGGATGGGAAAGAATATTGAAAATGTCTACTCTTATTTTCCTTTAAAGGAAGGCAGAAAGGAAATTAGTTTTGTGCAGTGCAAATGATATTATTAGTTTTTTCTATCAATCAGTTTTAGAGCTGTACAGTACCCAAATCATATCCATACATCAAATTATTTTTAGCCAAGTAAAGCTTTTTCCGCAAGGTTTAAAACACAAGCCCCTAACTTTAGTTGCTAATGAAAATAACATCAACAACAAAGACTTTAAAAAGCACATTTTAAGATTCCATTATTTCCCTCCTAACTCACTTTTAGTCAGTGGTGAGATGGAAACTTGTCCTAAAACACATTTTCCATCTTTCTTACGCACTAACCATGTAAATGACCTTTCAAGCCTTTCTAAAGCTGTATGTGAAATTGGAAAAGAAAGACTCCTGCTGTGTTATAACTCATTACAGTAATACCTCACCTATATGAAACGTGGCTACACAGCAACCTGATCTATGCAGAACACAGCCAAAAACCAAGAAATGCAGCCAAAACATCCTTTGAGCAGTTAAATATCACCAAATTCTTAATTCCAACATCATACAAAAGAACACCCTCAGTTCGTTTACTCTAACTTTAAGTACAGTTCTTTACAAGTTCCTTGACCTTGCTTCTAGCCCTTAACAGATTTCAAAGAGACAAGGGGCTGTTATTACAGACAAGCACATTGACATGGGATAAAAAATGGCAACAAGGTAGGTGACACGTAAATGATTAAAATACACACTCCAGAGCATACAAATCAGTGTCCAAAATGCCCTGTAGTAAATAGGAACAATTAAATAGTATCCAGCATAATCTGTTTAAGAAGGAAGAAAATAAATACATTTTTAAGTAAGTCCCATCCATGGTGGTTAAAAAGCCTCCATAACCCGGAAGCACTTTCACCAGATAGGTGGTTCTCTATCTTGTACATCCCTAACACTGTGAACTCTTGGGGTAAGGGGGTGGCTTCAAGAGGCAATCTTCTAGTAGGACAAGTTAGTCTGAAAAAGCTCCCCCAGTTATTGTTTTAAAAGATCATTTCTCCACCCCCTGCTTTAAGGATTACTGTCTTGAGATTTCCAGAGAGACATAATTTTCCCACAGGAAGCAACTTAGAACAGGGAAGTTTTCATTTTTGACCTTTGCGAAACTTTCTTCTGAAGGCATTCGAAGTACATCTTGAATACTTATGGATATAATAATGTTGTCTGGGATTTGCTTTTAAAATCACAGGGGTTTGGGAACTGGGTGGGGGTGCAGATGAGGCACCACTATGAGTTGACAGCCCTTGAAGGTGGGAGACAGGTATGTCAGGGGTCTCACCATTCTCTACAGCTTTGTATGTGCCTAAAATTTCCATAATAATAAGCTGGGGTTTGTAAAATAAAAAAAATTATTAAGTGATACTTTTTAAAGTAACCTGGTAAAACAGGTAACAGTGCTCACTTTTTTACATTACAAGAAAAAAAGGGTCAGAATTTTCCCTCCAAACTAACTCCTTTGTCCTTCCAAAATAGAACCTGGGTTTCACTAGATAAACGGAAAGCAATAGTTTTTCCCTTCATTATTAAAAGGCAGTAGGAAAAATTCTTCCTGTAAGGAAAATGACAAATTCTTTACAATGTAAAGTACCACCAACTGGGCATAAAATAAAGGACTCTTCCTGGTCCAGTTTGCATAATCAATTCCATCAGAATACCTGACTCTGGTTTACTCTGAAATGAGCTTTGTCTAGTCATGCCAGGAATGCTTTGTTGTAAGACACCCCACCCTTCTTTGAGAGACGTGCAATCTGCAACTCTTCAATTCCAGTTTTTTTTGCTGTCAGTATCTATATCCACAATGATGTATGTCCTAGAATGTCAGAGCTTATTAAACCTAAAAATTAGAATGGGAAATTCCCCACAAGTGTCAGAGCACTAAGAAGGTGATAATGAGCACCGCCATTTATGAAGCAGACACACTGATGGGGCACTCTGCTGAGCACAATCTCAACAGCCCTACGACGACAGAGCTACTCTTGCTACACCACACCATTTTACAGACTAAGGACTGAGGCTAAAGAGAGGAAATAACTTCCCCCACACTCACTCAGCCACTAAAGACAATCAAGTTCAAACCCAGAGCTCCATTTGACCCCATCTTCTTACCCAATGAACCATGCTGATATGACACAGAAAGAGGGTTATCAGCTATGACCTTATGATATAAAAGTAACAATGACAATAGCAAGCACCCACATTCTACAAAAAACAACTGTGACATACCATCAGCAGTTTATCTTTGCTCACCCACAGTGGACATTACTCAGATATGGTGGAGGGGACCCTGAGGCTGGGACCCAATTTCAGCCCGAGGAAGCTGTATCCAGAAGGCAAGGTAGCAGAATCAGGGTCCCATCCCAGCCGTAGCACCCTGCCAGAGCCTCTTACCTAGATGGCTTATTCTACTGTGCCACTGTGTTGTGGAGTGAGAGAACCTGAGCATATCGCGTAGAACCTCTTCAAAAACCAATTTGAAAAACACAATCACAAAAGCAAATGGAAAGGTTTTCCAGCCAGAGCATACATATGACTCACTCATCAAATCAAAAGAAACTCGCTGAGGATAAACACACCTTTAGCTTGCTTAGCTCTTTTCCGGAGATATGCGCCCCGCAGGGACAGAAGTAGCCAAGGAAGAAGCACTATCCAGGAGACACAGTTCCATGTGACCTCCCTCAGCAAAGCTTTCCACACCTTCCTTTCCCCTGTTTCCTTCCTCCCATGCCTGAGTGAGCTCCCTCAACTTCCCTCCCATGTCCAGGGTGTCACTTCCTATCTAAATAGTGAGCAGCAGCCAAGCCACTCTGCTAGCTCTCTCCATCTGGGTCTGAGCATCCAGCACTGAGCTTCCCTGGGAATGTCGCCTCATTTGCTGGTTTCTCCAGCCCCAACAGCGAGCCTCACCCAGAAGCAGTCATTTCCATGCCTAAGTCACTTACACACTGCATAACCATGGGTCCGAAGCTGGTTCGCTCCCTGAATTTCTAACATGGGGATGAAAACAGTCCCCACCACCTAGAGTTGTTGGGAGGGTTATAAGTTAATAATCTATAAATTCCTGGCACATGGTAAGCACTGTTTATGTGTTTGCCATCACTGCCGTTCTTATCCTTGCTACTTCACAGAATACTGCAGGAAGCCCAAGGAAACACACTGACTGCTAAATACCACAGCTGTAAAAATGTTTTCCCAACAAGCCAATAGTTACAGACCAGAGAATTTTTAAAGTTAAGGCTGCTTATCACAAGGAGAAAAAATATGAAACCAAAACATGCAACTACAGGTCCCACTGACTGGGAACCGTGACAGGGTGCCCAGTGGGTTTCAGATCTGTGACCACTCCAGTGAATCAGGAGTACAACCACCAAGTGGATTCTAGTGTATAATGCAATCGCTTCTCCAGAGCCAAGAAGCTGAATCAGAGGGGAGAAAGAATGAAAACAGGTATGAACTAGTGTCAGCTGTTAAAGAGTTGTATAATCCCAACTGATGTAATCAAATGTTAATTACTAATAGGGAAAAACAAAGCTTCTAAACAGACATGGTCGTGCTGCTTCTTAAAGGTGTACCATGGCCACACATGCACGCACACGCACCACAAACCCATTACAATTGTTCTTTCTTCTCTCTGTCCCCTGCCTTGTAAAGACACACAACACACACATACCCCACACTACTTAAGTGGACACTTGCAACAACTTATGTTGTACTAAGTAGCTCTCAGTGACATTACAAAGAAAAAGAACCTGTCTAATGCTAGCACAATAACTTTACTGCTGTAAAAATAATTTGTTAGCATACTATCATTCCTGTTACCATCGGTGACCTCAAAACAAGATTTGTTCAGCTGCTTGCATCAGTGCTGAGCAAGCCTGGGCCTCAAGGGACGAGATACTGCATGTGGGGATGGCTCTTCCCCTGTCTGCAACCCTGTAGGGTGTAAGCACATTAAGGAACAAGACGGCAAAGTCAGGTGCTTCAGTTTTCAAGTGGGACTCTTAGCTCTTAAAAACTGCAAGACTTAACTGTGTACAATTTCTAACAAATTTGTATCTAATAAATACAGCAAATACTACACAGTAAACCTAAGTCAAGAGACTCCTTTTGCTCTTCTGATTCACGTTTCAGAATGCTAAAAATTTCAAACCTCCCTGGGAATAAACACCATTTACTAAAATTGTTGTACATAAGAAAAGAAATCTGTGGAAAAATAAATGTGTATTTCTTCTTCAATTAGATTATAAAAGGGCAGAAAGCAACAAAGTTTTATATAGTATTTGCACCCCAAATCCCTTTGCACTATAATTAGCACTGACTCTGAACTCAGCAATGTCACTCTAGGGAAACTTTCGTTGGAAATAAAAGCAGTGAATCTTAAAAATTCTGTATAAGGGTGCTGCATTCAACGTCATCTGCAGTAGAGGGTGGCAACTCGTAACAACCTGAGTATCCATTATACATAGTTGAAGTACATTTTGGCATATCTACATTATTTAGGCTATTCTGCAGTTATTAAAAATTAGTTCAATCTATATTAGCTCTGAACAATGCTCATGATGTGTTACTAAGTAGGAAAAGCTGCAGAGTAATATATAAGGCAAAACCAAAGCAAATAAACCAGTTACCTTGTATATGTTTAGGTTTATATGAGCTTGGAGAAAACCATGGAGTATTTCCATACTCAGAGGGATAAGAGGAGGAACAGAGAAGAAACATCTACTTTCTCTTACACAATCTTTGGATTATCACCATTGTATTTGGGGGGGGAAAAAAAAACAAAAAAAAATCTTAATCACCTAACACATATGGCTCCTCCTAAATACTACATATAAGAAAATTTGGAAGAAGTGTTCCTTCAGTAGAACATTCATGATTCATTGGTCATTTCAGCTATAATAGCCTTTAAATGATTACTATGTGCCAAGAAGTGTGCTAAAGACTTTTACATGTATTTTCTCATTATCTTCACATGCCCAATTTATAGATAAGGAAACTGAGGCTACATAACCTGGCCAAGGCTCCAGAGCTAGCAGGTGGCAAAGGCTGGCTCCAAAGCTCAATCTTTCCCCATTAGGTTATACCATAAGATGTACGTTTACATAATAAAATAAGTAACAATATGTAATTATTTATTAATAAATAATATTTAGAGCACTCTCCCATTATCACATGGCTTTCAGCACCATATACAATCACACATTGACTAAAAACAAAACGTACACAGTAGTACATTTTGCTTTAAAAACAAAAACAGGATCAAGCATTCCTTTTTAAAATTAGAATTTTTTGGTCTGGCACAGTGGCTCATGCCTGTAATCCCGGGACTTTGGGAGATCGAGGTGGAATGATCACTAGAGTCCAGGAGTTTGTGACCAGCCTGGTCAACATAGCAAGACCCACATCTCTACAAAAAATTTAAAAATTAACTGAATGTGGTGGTACATACGTGTAGTCCCAGCTACTTAGGAGGCTGAGGCAGGAGGATTGCTTGAGCCTAGGAGCTCAAGGCTACAGTGAGCTATTGCATCACTGCCCTCCAAATGGGGCAACAGAACAAAAACCTTTTTTTTTGAGATGGAGTCTCACTCTGTCACCCAGGCTGGAGTGCAATGGCGTGATCTCAGCTCACTGCAACCTCTGTCTCCCAAGTTCAAGCGATTCTCCTGTCTCAGTTTCCCAAGTAGCTGGGATTATAGGCGCCCACCACCATGCCTGGCTAATTTTTGTATTTTTAGTGGAGATGGGGTTTCACCATGTTGGCCAGGCTGGTCTCAAACTCCCGACCTCAGTGGATCTACCGCCTCGGCCTCCCAAATTGCTGGGATTACAGGCGTGAGCCATCGCACCTGACCCTGTCTTTGTTATCCCAAAAAAAAAAAAAAAAAAAAGATTTATTAAAACAGCTTATGTCCTGAAATTTATTCTTTTGAATTATTAGGATTTGAAAGCTCAGTCTTTTTCTACTTTACCTAAATATTTTAATAACCTTTAATTTTTCTGATTATAAATTCATTATAAGAATATTGGAAATGATAGAAAACTAAAAGAAAAAAAAATCAACCATGTCACCACCCAGAAAGGACCAATATTAAAATGTCTGCATATTTTATTCCATTATTTTAATTAAGTATATGTTTAATTCATTGTGTAACTGAGATTGTATCATCTTATTTGATCTCTTTCATCATTTATGATTACTATGTATTATTTTCTCATGCTATTAAAAATTTTTCAAAAACAATTTTAAACTGTTGCATAATATTCCAGTGTATGGCTCACCATTTATGTAACCATTTGCTATTGTTGACAACTTAGGTTGGTTCTAATTTTTTGCTATTTTTCAAAAAGAGTTACCTATACTTCTGATTCTTTCTTTGGAATAGATTCTTCAAGACTGTTATCAAGTCAAAAACTACACATTTTTAGAAGTCTCTTATTGCATACTCCTAAATTGCTTCCCAAATAAATGTTAAATGCAGAGGCTATCACAAATGACTATGATTTCCATTTCTTCACTTGTAAGATGACTGAAACAATGTTTTCTTAACCACTTCAATAAAAAGAAAAGACCCACACTTGGAGTCAAAAGAACCAAGTTCTTGCTATATCTTTTTTCTCTTACTGGGTTACCTTAAGCATGGTTCCTCAAGATGGCAGAAAAGCTTTAGTAAAGGAGAATATTGATCCCAAAAGGGATACCTCAAAGTCTCAACATCCTCATGTGAAGGAAGTCTAAGAAGTAGAAAGCCTCCCAAAACCCAGTCTGTAACAAACAGGGGAACTGTGAACCTCAGGCACAGCCTGGGTATGATCAACCATCAAAAATATCAACAATCCCATCTCTCAGTAGCTACAGTGCCATGTCACAGCACCTCCACCTCAGAAGCAGATCTAAGGACAGGTTTTGAGAAATGTAATACTGTTGCCCCCCACCAAGTGTTAACTACAGAAACATTACTTGGCCCAAACATCAAATGACTGTACTCCCTTATATTTATATATCATTTCCTCAAAAACCATTATCTGAACAGCACAGAATATTGATTTCAATATTCCCCAAAGAACAAGAAAAGATACCCTCTCTGCCTACCAAGTCGTATGAAGTGATTGGTAAGGATAAAAACAGAGCAGCAGACATGCTGGGTGGCTGGGAAGAGAAGAGTCCACACAGAGGCAAGGACAAGAAAGAAACAAGAAGTGGATGAAAATTTGCAATCATCCACACAGTGTTCTAGGGCTCAGGATAATCTACAAAACACGTCAAGTAAAAAGGAGAAAAGGAGATGACAAGGGTACATAATGGCTTAAAGAGAAAATAAGAACTTTAAGTAAGATTTTTTTGAGTAAAGATTATATCCAACCTCACTTTATTTCACGTGAATGCAACATTTGAAACAGAAGCAATTGGAGGGTCAAACAAACGCAGAATAAGAATAAAAATTGCCAGGTGCAGTAGCTCACGTCTACAGTCTCCACCACTTTTGGAGGCCAAGGCGGGCAGATCATCTGAGGTCAGGAGTTTGAGACCACCCTGGCCAACATGGTGAAACCCCATCTCTACTAAAAATACAAAAAAAATTTAGCCAGGTGTGGTGGCGTGCACCTGTAGTCCTATAATCCCAGCTACTTGGGAGGCTGAGGCAGGAGAATCGCTTGAACCTGGGAGGCAGAGGTTGCAGTGAGCCAAGATCACACCATTGCACTCCAGCCTGGGCAACAAGAGCAAAACTCCATCTCAAAAAAAAAAAAAAGAATAAAAATTAAAATATTCTAGTTATTATATATGATTTTTGAAAACTGTCTCATTTACACAGACCCTGGAGCCTTATGAAGTCATTAGTTCTCAAGAGTACTGCTGCTCTGAAGTCAGATTGGTAAACAAAGATTCCAATATAGACATTAAAATAGGCAAGAATGAGCTGGGCGCAGGTGACTCACGCCTGTAATCCCAGCACTTTGGGAGGCCAAGGTGGGCAGATTACGAGGTCAGGAGATCGAGACCATCCTGGCTAACACGGTGAAACCCCATCTCTACCAAAAATACAAAAAAATTAGCCAGGTGTGGTGATGGGTGCCTGTAGTCCCAGCTACTTGGGAGGCTGAGGCAGGAGAATGGCACGAAGCCGGGAGACAGAGCTTGCAGTGAGCCAAGATTGTGCTACTGCACTCCAGCCTGGGCAATAAAGCGAGACTCCGTTTCAAAAAAAAAAGGCAAGAATGAAGACTTCTTTCTATTACCTGTGCATGGATACTCTCAAGATACTCAAGACAAAATGACTGATTTGGACACACGGAAAAAGCAATGGTGCTTAGTCATTTATGAGCTAAATTAGAATCTGTAGATGATGCTAAACACTATCAAATAAAAATTATTCAAGGTGACCATCTCTTGATAGCTCATTCCAGTAACAACTTTCACTGTCTTAAAATTTCTTCTTTGTAAAATATACTTACTCTACTGCTATTTTTATGCTCTGTTATGCTATTTACAGACTCTACTGCTAATTTAATTTACTTCCTCTTGAAGTCTTTCATTTTGAAAAGGGCAGCTGGGTGCCAGCTTCCCTACACTGCACCTTCATATATTTAACTCTCATTAAGACACTCACTCCCTCATATTCTCCAATATAAATAATCCTACCTTTCTTACCTTCTCTTTTTAGGTATTATTTCTTTTAATTATCTCAGTGGTTCTCTGTTAACTCTAAATTCTCCTTGTCTTCTTAAGTAATAGTACTAAAATGAAACAAATTACCTTTACCACCTAACTCACAGAGATGGGCTTATTATTTAACAGAAAACACAGAGCAGGCTAGTTGGTTTTTCCCATAAAATCTGCATTTGAAAGAAAAAAGTTCTCACTAGAGAAAGACCCCTTCACATCCAAAAGATAAGCATGCTATCATTTGTATCCAATATAAAGAATAGGACAAAAGGAAAAAGAAATCGTAGAATGGGTCTAGAAAATATAGGTGTTATTTAGTTCCGTGCCTGGCACGGTTATTTTAATCCAGTCAATCATTAGGAATTTGATGTTGGATGTGATGGCTCACGCCTGTAATCCCAGCACTTCAGGAAGCCAAGGCATGAGGATCTCTTGAGCCCAGGAGTTCAAGACCAGCCCGATCAACACAGTATCACCTCGTCTCTACAAAAACTTAAAAAATTAGCAAGGCATGGCAGCACACACCTGTGGTTCTAGCTCCTCAGGAAGGTGGGGCAGGAGAATAGCTTGTGTCTGGGAGATCAAGGCTGCAGTGAGCTATGATCCTATGATTGCATTACTGCACTAAGCCTGGGTGACAGAGTGGGACCCTATCTCTTTAAAAAATAATAAATAAATATGAATTTGGAACTAGAAGTTAGGAGATGGCTGAGTTAAAGTGGCAAAATGCAGGTGTTCCCATTTTTTTCCCAATTGAAAAATCACTTCAAATCAATGAAAGAACGAGACACAGATGCAAAGACTTCCATGTTTGATGAAACAAGGGGGTTTCAGAAACCCCCCCAACAACACAAAATATAAATACAGAAGGTAAAAACCTGGCAGAGAAAGCTAAACTTGCTGTCTGTATACTTAACTTTAGAGACGCAAGGTAACAGGTGTTTTGTTTTGCGAGGGAAATGGGCAGGTTATGGGTAGGGAAGGGCTTGAAAACAGGAGACTTGTTTGAATGCTTTTATTCCTCTCCATGCAGATGAGAACAGAAAGTCATTAGGGGTCTCCAAGAGGGATGTCTTCAGGGCACAAAAGTGCGAGGTGCTGAGGTTATCTAAAAAGGTTGGACTATGTGGAAAGTTATACAAGAGGCGTTTGTTTCACAAAGCAGTTGGAGGTGTGTGGGAAGACTTAGTCAGATGTTCAAAGAAAACCAAGAGAATGAAAAGGTTAGGCATTTACTCAAGGAAAAATAAAAAATGTGTTCAACAAAGAAAACACCATCTAAACACCACACTTGGCTTAGCAGTAAACAATACTCACTTATTCATAATGAATAGAAAGCATTGAGCTGCGTCTAACCAGAGTATTAGTGCTGCTAATTATCCTGGAAGGACGGTGGAGGGGAAGATGGAGCATAAATGAGATTAAGTCATTTATCACCCACCACCACCACCATCCTAGCTAAAGTTATTGAGCAATGACTGTGTTTTGTATTTTTATTCTGAGCACTTACAAGTGAGCCTTGTATCTCTCCCAAGAAGCTGCCCCAAGCCAAAAAGCACCATGAAGCCTTCTAGACTCAAAACAGAGGAATGCTTCTCAGGGAAGGACGGATCCCCTTGACTGCCTTGAAGGAAGCTTTGGAATTCTTTCAGGAAGGGGAACGAGAGGAGCACTTCATTCAATTTTGGGAAATCTGTGATAACCACTGGGATCAAGGCCTCATTAGACAAATGGTATGAAATTCTCCTTCCTGTAATTGCTAAGAACAGATGAATATGGAACAGATGAATATGGACTCTGAGCTGGAAGAAGTGGACCTACAGATAAATTCAAAGTACGAATGACCTAGACTTCCAACTCCTCACCTCCACCCACTGAGTAATACAGAGGCGAATGTAACCACAGACATGGAGAGTTCTATACTGCGCCTAAATGCATGAAGAGGAACCACCACAGGGCTGAAGATATCTAGTCCTTTATATTTCAATGGTGATTCTTTGTTTACAGACATCCACAGGTGCTGGCACTTATAATGATCAGAATTACTCTGGGGGCAGGGGTAGAGGGAGGGGTGTTAATCAGTTATGACCAATAAATGTTCATGACCCAACACTCTACCCTAATTTAACCAAAAATCATAGTTGCCATCTATGGAGCACTTCCTCCATACTAAACTCTGTACATATGTTATCTCTCACACTCATGTCATCAACTCTGTAGAGGCATTATCCTCAGTCTACAAATGAGTAAATCAAACTTTACAGAGTCTAAGTAACCTACCTGAGATACACTAGCTAGTGATGGAGCTTATACTGTCTCCATTAGGCTACGTGGTCTCCCATCTTCCAGAATGTCTTAAGTATGAGCCTTTATTGTGATTTTTCCTTAGATTCTAGTGGGGTATAGGAAAGTAAGTCTCTACCAATGGAAATAGAACTTAGAGCTCACCACCGGCTGATAGTGTTGTATAAAACTACTTACCACATTGGGGAAATAGATTCTTAGGAGTACTTCAGGTTGGGACAATAGGAACAAAGTTGCTAGACCACCCAGGGCCCGGAACGAAAAGGAAAAAGAACTGAGATGAGAGGCAAAGAGAGGCTAGAAATCAGGGTCTTTACCCAATGTGTGTGTTTGCTGGAGGCACACACTCAGGGACCTTTGCTAAGTATTGTTCCCCTTCTGTTTGAAAAACAAAAACAACCTCCCCAAACCCTCTCACATTCCCCCTGGTAGTGAACGTAGGCCAACCTCAACACTGTAGTGAAAAAAATAAATCAAAACATGCCAAAGTTCTCAGATGTTTACATGACAAAGTGGCATATCCCATGTTTTAACTCTGGTACATCTCCATAAATCTGGAAAAGTTGATCCTATGTCACTCAGATGCATCAACCTTCCGCTATTCATATTAATTTATGCACTTTCGTTAGACTCCCCAAAGCACCTATTTTTTTTTTCATTCTACCACAAAACAATAAATACTGGAAAAAAATCTATATACTTTTATATTTTCACAGGTAAGTGCAGAAATGAACACAAATCGCATTGCATCCACTTCTCTTGACCCAATTCCTGTACTAAAACAAATTGAAGTAAAATATGCCTATTTTTCAAAGCACAATCCTAAAGTCACTAATTCAAAGGTCGTTCACATATGACTAGAGAAAGAAAAGGAGAAGGAAAGACAGGAAGTAAAGTGAAGGAAGGAGGAGGAGGCAAGGAACACCTTATCAGAGGTCCCCCAAACTTAGCCAGACTAGAATTAAAGAAAGTGCATCAAAGACTGTTACATCCAGCTGGGCGCGGTGGCTCATGCCTGTAATCCCAGCACTTTCGGAGGCTGAGGTAGGCAGATTGCCTGAGGTCAAGAGTTCAAGACCAGCCTGGCCAACATGGTGAAACCCCATATCTGCTAAAAATACAAAAGTTAGCCAGGCATGGTGGCATGTGCCTGTAATCCCAGCTGCTCAGGAGGCTGAGGCAGGAGAATCGCTTGAACGCGGGAGGCAGGGGTTGCAGTGAGCAGAGATCACGCCACTGCACTCCAGCCTGGGAGACAGAGTAAGACTCCGTCTGGGGAAGAAAAAAAAAAAAAAAAAAAAAAAGACTGTTACATCCATCCAGTTAGAAGAGCAACAGGGCAAAAAAGCTCCATCAACATATACTTTGCAAATAGCCTGTGAAGAAGGTTTGAAAGCATTCTGTTGAGAGCTAACATGTTAAGCAGTGACCTAAAAGATGAAAGATAAGCTGGCTGGGTTGAAGGGGCCCTTCTCTAACATGCCTGGGAAGAACAGGTAGATGCTGACCATATGATCTTGGGCCAGTGGCAACATAAATAGCTGCGTTTGAGAGAGAACGAGGACCAAGCATTACAGGATCACTTTCCTAGAGATGCTATGACATTCCTCCAACATTGCAGTTGTGTTAGCAAGAGCAGACAGATGCAGTGCAGAGTTGGGGCCTAAAGTCGACACCTGAAACACTACCCATCCAGCCCAAAGACCTTACCCTATAATAACAGTAAATGACACAAGGAAGAAAGCAAGGATCCTATACACCATACAACATAGAAGCCAACCTTCTAAACGTTAAGAGCTTCTCCACCCAAATTTGAACTAAATTTTGTACTGACCACAGATAATCTTCTACTTGTACTTACGGGCCAAGAAAAGTAAGTCAAATTTGTTAAATTAAGATTATGTTTCAGAGTAATTTGACCCACATTTTTAATAGAAATTTATTACAAATATTTATCACGTACTTTGTAGGGGCCAGGCACTACGCTGGACAATAGGGATAAAACTGTTTAAGACAGACACAGCTGTGCTGTTCTCACAAAGCCCACCTACCATAAAACATTTTAATCATCTCCAAAACAACTCTCTGTACAGGCACACAAAAGAGTCGAAATCACTGAAGCATCTAAGCAGGGTAATATCAGAGCTGAGCACATAAAAACCATGTAAAAGGAACCAAATAGCATGCTGTCATCAGTCTTATCTTTTTCTTAACAATATCTGCCCTTTGTAAAATGCCAAATACCAGAACATTCAGGAGCATCATTAACTTTCACCCATTTTCACTGAGCAACTGAAAGGCGTCAGACACTGTGGATCTAAAGATGAGTACAACCTGGCTTTTGTCTTCAGAAAGCTCATAATCTAGTGGGGATGAATTCTTCAGGATCACAGAGGGCAAATGGCCTTCTCTGGAAAGAGGTTTTTGACAGCTGTGCTTAAGAAGATTTTTGCAAAAGTGACACTGTAATATTATTGCCTTTTCCTCAATACAAATTTTCCCATCACAAGCACAGACATCAGAAGAGGCTCTTGACCTCTCTGCTATGTTGCAATACATTTCATCAAAATGAGCTTGTTACCGCTTCTCGAAATACGAAATTCTCTCTACCCTTCCACCCAGCATTCAAAGACATCAGAATTTCCCCTAGTTCGTGGTGTGGCTAAGACTGCATTGAAAGACAACATAAGATGGTTTGAGAAAGGTCCTTTAAGATCTGGGCCTTGCCTACCTAAATAATGAGGAAAAGGAAGACAGTGACAATAATGATGGTGATTAATAACCGCAGCTTCAACTGACTGAGCATTTATGGTGCGTCAAGCATGGTGTTAAGCACTTTCGGTTTGTTGTATCATTTGGCCCTCTTAACAGTCCTGAGGTAAGTATATTATTTATACTCATATTATGGATGACAAAACTGAGGTTTGAGGAGGTTGAGATTTTGCTCAAGGACACAAAGCTGGGAAGTGGCAGAGCCAAGCCCAAAACCGTATCCATCTGTACCATGCCCCCTTCCCTTACCCACCATTTTCCCATATGCGCCAGTCACCTGCAAAGAGCAGGAACCATGGAACCACCATACTGTTTCTAATCTCCAAGCCTTTGAGTATTACTGCTTCTGAGAGGCCACACTTCCCAATTTTCATCCAGTTGACTCCTATTTGTCTTTCAGAATGTGTTTGGAGTCAACTTTCCAGGAAAGTTCTCTAAACTGCCCCTCTCTAAGGTTTGATGCCTCATCTCTGGAATTGCTCAGCCTTGGACACGGACTCCCTCTCTCCCAGCACTTGTCCTACTGTGCCACGCAGTCACGAGCTGCTCAAGGTCATGGATCATTTTATATTCAACTCTGCAGCTCCAGAGCCTCATAGGGTACTTACCAGCAGCAGGCATCACATCACTGTGTTGGCTGACTGAACAAATGCATGAGAAAGAGAACTGAAGTTAAGGACTTATTCTAGGATGGTCTCTCTGGAGTTAGAGATGCCTGAATTCAGGTCCTGACTCCACCTCTTATCAACTGGCCAATTTATTTAACCTCTCTAAGCCTCAGTGTCTCATCTATAAAATAAAGGCTAACAGTAGCATCCAGCTCTAAAGTCTCTTCTGAGAGTTTAGATTTTGCAGCTTAGCTCTAAAGTAAGTGACACATATGTCAATAAATGTTAGTTATTAGTAATAAAGTATAGGCCAAAGCCAATCCTCTTATAATAAACAACTTTGCCCATGGTTCCCAGCTTTGCATTCTCCTACAATCACAAGGTTTTGAGCAAATACAAAGTCAGTCCTCTTACAATGAGGCAACGGGGTGGTGGAATCACTTTGTCAACCAACCCAGGACCCTTCCAGAGCTAGACATTTAAGGATCCTTTAGGTTTCTCCACAAAGTTACAAGGCAGAAAATGTTTCACAAGTAACCTTGAAGTAAATCTTTTCTCCCAAAATAAGCATTTCCCTGGGAATTGATACCCCAGCTGAGAATAAAGCAGCTGTTGCTGTTAACATTAACCTTTGACAGAGCACTATTAACTGTATCATGTTGATCATCAGATCACAGTAAAACTGTATAGTTAAAAATCATATTGTTTCATGCCATATTCCACAAAGCATCTTTGGCTATAAATAAGACGAAAGAGTATCTCCCATTGTGTATGCATAAATGAGAATACCATGCAAGATGTTAGAATTCAGTTATATTTGTGTTCCTTTAAGAAACACAAATTGTGGCCAGGTGAGGTGGCTCACACCTGTAATCCCAATACTTTGGGAGGCCGAGGTTGGCGGATCATTTGAGGTCAGAAGTTCATGACCAGCCTAGCCAACATGGTGAAACCCCATCTCTACTAAAAACACAAAAGTTAGCCAGGCATGGTGGTGCACGCCTGTAATCCCAGCTACTTCAGAGGCTACGGCAGGAGAATCACTTGAACCTGGGAGGCGGAAGTTGCAGTGAGCCGAGATTGTGCCACTGCACTCCAGCCTGGGTGACAGAGCGAGACCTTGTCTCAAAAAAAAAAAAAAAAAGAAACACAAATTGCTTAATATGGCATCACCCCCTACCCAGTGGCATGGGCAAGATCTATTTTTAAAACTATATTTTCTTTAGGATGATTTTTAAATCCATAGATGATGATTTAGGACTGAGAATGGCCTGGTAAAACTCTAAAATCAAACTTCATTTTATATGCTCTCACAATGTTGCAATGTAATGTTAGTTCACAGATAAAACTGCTGTGTACGAGCTCTATCTACAGTGGCTGCGGGCTGCCAGTGCTGTCATGGTATTCCAACTTTTGTTCACTGGTCAATAAAGCAGAGGTCCCCAATCTTTTTGACTCTAGGGACTGGTTTCAAGGAAGACAACTTTTCCACAGACGGGAGTGGGGAGTGATGGTTTTGGAATAAAACCGTTGCACCTCAGATCATCAGGCACGACTTAAATTCTCATAAGGAGAGTGCAATCTAGATCACTGGCATGAGCTGTTGACGACTGGGTTCCTGCTCCTGTGAGAATCAACCGCTGCTGTGGATCCCACAGGAGGTGGAGCTCAGGCAGTACTCACCTCCTGCTGTGAGGCCAGTTCCTAACAGGCCACGGACTGGTACTGGTCTGGGACCCCTGAGATAAAGCACAACTGGATGCCCCTCTAGGCTTACAATGAAAAACTTCAGCACTTAGAAAGCTGGATTTGGAAGAAGACTAAAGGATAAGACAGGAACACAAGACAGATTTCCCCAAGTCTAGTTCATCTGAGACACCTGCCAGAGCAAACATCCACCTGCTTCCTTCCATTCTTTTCTTTTCTATCCTCCCCCTCAAAAGCGGTTTAGTTACTACACTCAATCTTGGTTTGAAGACCCAGGTGTCACAGCTCACAAATACAGCACTTACAGTCACATCTAGATTACTCAGTCTATTCTTAAATCCTGACTTGTCACTTCCATTTTCAGGCTGCCCTGAAAATCCTAATTTCAAATAGAGGATTTTCTTTTTCTACTCCATTCTCTACTTATTTCCATTTTGGGATGAGATTTTATTTTAAAATATAGTATTCATTAATACATTTAATGAAGACACGTTTACTAAAGGAACCTATCAAATGCAGGATACTGTGTTAAAAAAAAAAAAGAAAAAAAAACTTCCAGAGAATATAATAATGAGTAAAAGATCATCCCTGCCCCCCAAAAGGCAGAAGAAATAAAAAGACATGTCCACAACCACGTAGCTATCACTTAAGAGATGGATGACCCTAGGAAAAGCAGTTTAGGCCTCTGGCATCTGCAGATTCAGCATCTGTAAATTCAACCCCAAAGGTCCATAACATAATGAGTTACAAACCTGTTGAGACACACATATAACACTGATTTAATTTTAATGGCACAATTCATTTAAATGTCTTCATAAATTATTTTAGCTTTGTGTGACCCTAAAGAGAATGAAAGTTTTGTATATACGCTGGGACATTTGATGATGACAGAGTGTAACAATGGTATTATCAAATGAGGCATTCCTTGCTGGTGCCGCATGCCCTATTATAAAGAATGTGTTGTAGGCCGGGCATGGTGGCTCACATCTGTAATCCAAGCCCTTTGGGAGGCCATGGCAGGTGGATCACTTGAGGCCAGGAGTTTGATACCAGCCTGGCCAACATGGCGAAACCCCATCTCTATTAAAAATACAAAAATTTGCTGGGGGTAGTGGTGCAGGCCTGTAATCCTAGCTACTTCGGAGGCTGAGGCACCAGAATTGCAAGGCAGAGGTTGCAGTGAGCCAAGATCACACAACAGCATTCCAGCCCGGGCAACAGAGCAAGAATCTGTCTCAAAAAAAAAAAAAAAAAAAAAAAAAAAAAAGAATGTAGCAGAATTCACAACAGTAGCAGGAGGGTATGAGGGTATGAGAAAGGTACCATTAAGGAAACTGAGCTAAGGCTTTATGCCTAGCAGGATTCCAACAGGCAGTGGTGGTGCCTGTTTTCAGAGGGGGATGATCATTACCAGTGTTTCTAATTCTTAAGTGGGAAAGCAAGGCATGTTTGGAGGTCAGAAGGCACAAATCAGGGCTGGCTGCAGAGCAGAGGGGTCCTGGGTGCGAGAAAGCCTCAGAAGAGACTGCCTATGAGGTTCTGACTGGAGAGAGCAGCAAGGGAAGCCAATGGTTAGAGTCTATAAGAGTGATGGCCTGGGCGATGTGTTGGAAACAGGAACTTCTGATCAAGAACTTCCAGGTGGAAGGGTTCTAAGAGATGAAAAAAGAAGTGGATCAGTTTCTTGGGGAACCTCCAAGCTGTTCCTCCATGGCAGTTGTACTAATTTACATTCCCACCAACCGTGTACAAGACAACACAAAGGATTGAGGGGATAGATACCCCATTTTCCATGATGTGATTATTATGTATTATATGCCTGGATCAAAATAGTTCATGTACTCCGTAAGTATATATACTTAGTATGTACCCACAAAAATTAAAAATAAAAAAGTATTAAAAAAAAGAAATGAATTAGGCAATCAATAAAGTCATCGCATTCCAATGAATTAGGACAGACGGCGAGGGAGCAAAACAGGAAATTGATCTTTTACACACAACTGTAATCTATTCAGAGACACAGTGGGATCAGTGATGATGATACATGCCAACATACTGACCCAGGTTAAACACACTTTATGCGCAAGACTCTTATAGATAAGGTCACACATACATGGTCAAGATTTCAAATGTGAAATGACAGAATGATTACACTAGTAAGATCTTTCACAGAATATATTCTTGTTGGCATCTATCAAAAAAAAGTAAGAACAACTTCTGTACCTGTACCGCTGAACTTAAAATTTAAAAATACAAATACAATAGAAAGTTTTTTTAAAAAGAACCACTTTTAAAGGTGTAGCACTCAATTTATGTGGACATATCAAAGAAAGAGAACCAAAGAAATGACTGGCAGCACTCCACCAGTGTCCTCTCTCCCATCCTTAGTGCCTTCCTTTTCCTCTTCTTTCTTTTTCTTTTTTTTTTGTTTTGAGACAGGATCTCACTCTGCCGCCCAGGCTGGAGTGCAGTGGTTCAATCTCAGCTCACTGCAAGCTCTGCCTCCCGGGTTCATGCCATTCTCCCGCCTCAGCCTCCCGCGTAGCTGGGACTACCAGGCACCCGCCACCACGCCCGGCTAATTTTTTGTGTTTTTAGTAGAGACCAGGTTTCACCGTATTAGCCATGATGGTCTCGATCTCCTGACCTCGTGATCCGCCCGCCTCGGCCTCCCAAAGTGCTGGGATTACAGGTGTGAGCCACAGCGCCCGGCCCCTCTCTTCTCTTTCTTACCTTACTCATTATACCAGTCATCTTGTTGTCAGCCCTATTACACAGGCTAATGTTCCCCAAGCTCAGAGAGGACGGCGATTCCTGCCATACAAGCATACACGTTAATGCTTTTTGGTCAAAATAGGAACAAGCCCCGGATGTACTTCTTTTTACCCTGCCAAGTTAGCCGACTTTAACTTTATGCTCTATTGTGTTGCACTGTTATCTAACATTAAGCTCTTTTTTTTTTTTTTTTTTTGCAAGGGTAGAAAGAGATGACACTAGGGAATTGGTCATATAAATGAAGCTTTACATGAACAAAGCAGGGAGAACTACAGCTAACAAAATGTTTGGACATCTAAAGGAAGAGGGGCCTCTCATGATGTTTCTAAGACTAGTTACCACTACAATACTGAATGGAAGGGAGGGAAGGGGGAAGGGCAGTTCTATTCCTTGACAAGATTCAAGGAAAAGGAAGACCGACGTATAATTAGAAACACTGACCATGTGTCATCTTCACCACAAGTGAACTTGAGGGAAGGAGATGCCTGAAAGACCTGGAATTCTTCTTGCTTGACTCATGAAACTCAACAGGTCTTAGAGATGACTGCACATTAAAATCGCTTTGGACCAAGAAGCAACTGTCTGAGAACTGGGACAAGCATTAGTGGTGAGATGTATTTTCTCTTCTCTCAGCATCATCCCAGAAGGCGGCACACAGAGTTACTCATTAAGGTGAAAAAATCTAAAGACACTGTTAACAGTGAAAAGCTTGGGAGCGGAAGAAAGGGCCCTGAATTTGAATGCTATGTTTGAGTTTCAGCCAACTGTAAAATCTTTGACATACTATTTAAACTCTCTGAGCCTCAGTTTCCTGATCTGTAAGATGAAAACAGTAACTACATGTCACAGCAACAGTGAAAAGATTAAATAAGATAATGTATGTAAAGCAATATCAGAGTCTCTGGCCCAGATAACAATGCCTAATAATTACCTATTACTGTAGCTATTACAAGTAGGAGGACAGTGGTTTAAAAAATCAACACTGAAGGAATAAAACGGAGATCTGAAAGATGACACCAAATCCAAAATTTAATTCAAATCTTCTGAAGTAAATTAAGTGCCATTAAGGTGAGGAATAACAATTGGTCAGAATATCTGCAGTAATTCAAGAGTCTAAAAAAATAGTGTTCCATTAATCCACTCCAGGAGAAAAGGTACTTAGACAAGACTGACGTTATCAAATTAAGATGGCAGAGGAAAAGTCCTTTTTAGAATAGTAATCATGTGCTATTTTATTTTATTTATTATTTATTTATTTATTTATTTTGTGACGGAAATTCGTTCTTCTTGCCCAGGCTAGAGTGCAATGGTGCAATCTCAGCTCACCGCAACCTCCGCCTCCCAGGTTCAAGCGGTTCTCCTGCCTCAGCCTCCCAAGTAGCTGGGATTACAGGTGCACGCCACCATGCCCAACTAATTTTGTATTTTTAGTAGAGATGGGGTTTCTCCATGTTGGTCAGGCTGGTCTTGAATTCCCGACCTCCAGTGATCCGCCCGCCTTGACCTCCCAAAGTGCTAGGATTACAGGCGTGAGGCACCACGCTCGGCCTAATGTGCTATTTTCATACATTTTTCACACCCACAGATAAACAACACTTCATGTTTCTTTTCTAAACAAAAAAAAACTCTCCTGGCATTCTTGGTCCTGAGCTTATAATCTGCTCAGTAATTTTCCATTTCAGTTTTGTGCTCACAGATTTAGAAACGTACTTCATTTCCTAACAAAAATATTTATGCTCTGCAGTATTTACTGCTTCTGTATAACTAGATCCCAGTGAACAGATGAGAGAGGTATCCAAGAGGAAATGTGGAATAATAGTGTGCAAAGTGTTCTAGAGCAGAAGGTCACACTGCGGAGATACTTTATAACTGTAACAGGATACGGCTTAGCCCAGTGTTAGGCTTAGCCCAGGATAGGGCTTAGCCCAGCCCTGTCAGGGGAGCTCAGCCAAGATCCTCAGGGGCAAGGAATTCTAGTTATACTGCACACTGACCTCACGCATGACCCACACCAACTCACTGAAACCCCTTGGGGAACACGAGTTACTAGTTAACCTACCCTGCTCCCCAAACTTCCAATGGAATAGCAAATTATGGGTTTTCTGTTTCTTGTTTTCAGCAGCACCTTTACTTTCAAATGAAATATTACAGATGAAAGCAGAACTGATTTGATGACACCTGTACATTCTTTTTAAACACTCCTTACCCCCTACCCAAGTCCTGGGATCCCTAAGGGACCAGAGAACACTATTAGAAACTAAATGACAGCTGGAGAGAGATTTTTAAAGTCCTAAAGAACAATTTATCCATAATCTGAATTTCCATGATTCAATTTTAACTTAATATCTAACTTCATCTATATTCCACAGAACTGCTTTGGTAAATAATAAAAATCTTATATAAAAATATACCAATATTCATGATTAAACTACAGAGGAAAAGAAATAAAGTTCAATCATTCCTTCAGTCCAGCTCAGTCTTTGTAAGAAAACAAAATCATAAAAGTGCTAGAAACAAAAAATAAGAAAATACATTTTAAATTGGAGGGTCTTTGTAAATAAGATCCAAAACTGACAGACCACACAGATTTTATTAAATAAATTAAAACTCCTGTATGGCTAAAGACAACAAGAAACAAGTTAGCAAACACCAACCTGGTCTCCAGAAATTGAGCTCTACGGGGCAGGGGGAAGAAAAAAAGAAAACAACAACCCGGAGGAAAATACTTGCACTATATGTAACAGACAAAAAAGTTAATATCAAAGAAATCCTAATAATTGATCAGAAACTAGAAAAATGGAAAATTTATAGCTGAAAGACACACAGCTAAGAAGCATATGAAGACATTCAACCTTACCATCAGGAAAATGTAAATTAAACATGCATAAGACGCAATGTTTTTTTAACCTATCGAGTTAAAAAAATTAAAGAGATCATTTTCAGAGCTGATGAAGACAGTGAGGCTATTTTTGGAATACACACAGGTAAAACATTTTTAAGCAGAAATTTGGCATTATCCATCAAAATTTAAGTGTGTATAGCGTTTAAGCCAGTCATTCCACTTTTAATCTATGCTACAAGGTTCTACATACATCTACGTAAAAGGATGTCACTTTTGCATTATTTATAATAGGGGAAACATGGTATCACTGGAAGTCTATGGGGCCTGGCGCAAAGGTACAAACATTTATAAGAACTAGAATGATCTATATATACTTCTGAGACAGGCAGCTTACCACGTATACTGAATGGCAAAAGCAAATGCAGCATTATGCATAGTATAACTTTGTTTCTAATCTCTTTATTCAAAATTTTCTCTACATTTCATATTATGTATATATACATGCATACGAAAAGTTCTGTGAGGAAATACCCCAAGCCATCAGCTATTCTTAGGGTTAACAACAAAAAAGGAGAATATAAAACTATATCGGCATGTTGCTGTCAATTTCATTAGAAACAGAGAGAGAATGAATGAGAGAGAAAAGGACAAAAGAAATGATGGCTATGAGTACTCACAGCTGATAGGGTTCTGGGTGATTTTTATTTTCTGCTTTATAAAATGTTTTATATTTCTCATATTTTCTACAATGATCATTATCACTTTTATATTCAGAAAAACAATACAAGTTATGCTTAAAATAGTATAACAAAGTACTGGGGGAAGGTTTTAAAAATAAGAAAATAGTATCTACTGGATGTTATTGTTTCTGCCCCTAGAGGAGAGCTAGATAAAAATCACAGGGCAAAGCCAAGAGTTAAGCTCCTCCTTGCTCTTTCCCTTCTAACGCTATGAGTCTCCTAACATGGCACACAAACATGATACTGTGCAGATTCATTCTAATAAAAGCATATCACTGAGTATAGGCTCTGGATCCCAGGTCAATAAAAGCTGGAATAATTGTGGAAGATTTCATGGAAGAAGGCAATACTCAGCTGGATCTTAAATAATTCAGAGGGATGTAAGACAGAAAGAAAGGGCAAGAAACTAAAAGGTCCTCAAATTACCTTATTATCCATATTTTCTCAACCTAATAGCTCTCAATGTTTGAAAACTGCCACATAAACTTACCTAGCCTCCAAAAAGAGAATCAAATATGATTACTCAATAATGAAATATATGGAAATATATCTAAATATGCACATATACTTAACATATTATATATCTAAAGATGCATATTTAAAAATTATCAATTTCCCATCCCCAAGAAAATGTGTTCAAAGCCAGTAGTCTATACGGCACCACAATATATTGCTGATAATTTGGTATAATTTCCATGACAAACAATTTGGCCACATAAATTAAAATTTAAAATGCCCATATGCCCATACCCTTAAAAAAAATTTTTTTTTTCCCCTGCGAGATCTTTGTTCTGATTTAAGAGATAGGATCTCACTCTATTGCGCAAGCTGGAGTACAGTGGTGTGATCATAGCTCACAACAGCCTTGACCTCCTGGACTCAAGTGATCCTCCCACTTCAGCCTCCTGAAAAGCTATGAGTACAGGTATGCACCACCACCCTTGGCTAATTTTTTATTTTATAGAGATGGTCTCACCATGTTGCCCAGGCTGGTCTCAAACTCCCGGACTCAAGCAATCCTCCCACCTCTGCCTCCCAAAGTACTGGGATAACAGAAAGCAGCCACCACACCCAGTGGCCCACACCCTTTGACCTAGCATTACACTGACAGGAGTTTATTCTAAGACTCATACTTGCGTGAGAAAATTCTTCGTTAACTGCAAAATCTGGAAGCAACCTAGAAACTGCACCGCAGAGAGGTTATGCGGACAGTGTGCGTATGTAACAGAAAAAAATGAATGAGGAGGCTCGATATATACTAGAATTAATGCCTGTCAAAATAAGAGACCACACTGATATAGAACCCTAGAGAGATGGATCAGTAGAATGAGTGTGTGGAAAAAGAGGGCAGAGATATATATATGCTGGTATACATACAAAATATCTCTGAAGAATATATTAATAACTATCAACTATTGGTCTCTAGAAGGTGGACCAGGAGGCTGCGGAGCAGGAGCGGAATGAAAACTTTTTACTGTACGCCAAAAATATTTGTACTTTGAAAATCTGCATCATATTCATCTTTCAGCCATTCAAACAAAAACAAATATAATTTAATTTTAACGCATTTTCTCTTCCCTCAAAAGAAAACTTCAAAGCTAACGCTTTACATGGTAAAACTATCCATTTATGTGAATACAGAAAGTTTGCCACAGTTCACATAACTGCAGTTTTTTTATTGGTTAAGCTATCAAATGCTCCATAAATTTGTTATATTATTTCTAATTTAAGCATTCCTTTTTTTTAGATTGCCTATGAGACAACTCTTGAAAAGAAAATAATACTCAGTTTTGTTTTATGTCTCGAATACAGAAAGCCTCTTCACATTACAGGAAACTCAACTTCAAAAGCCATTACATTTCCTACAGGAACTCTTACCCTTGTGACAGTTCTGTGCCAGCAGGCTTGAGGAGGGAAAAGGGCAAACGGTTCTACCTTCTTGAAGCAACATCATC
The DNA here is from genome assembly GCF_043159975.1 of Macaca nemestrina. NCBI lineage: Eukaryota > Metazoa > Chordata > Mammalia > Primates > Cercopithecidae > Macaca > Macaca nemestrina. The sequence continues at coordinate 72,647,683 of NC_092125.1, forward strand.
TAGAATGAGAAAATGTCACACATTGTCCACAAATGTCCACAAATGTGTGACATTTTCTCATTCTAGATGATGGATCACAATTCTGGTTTATGGCATTTTTGCTTTATATTTTATTCTAATGTATCAGTGAGGATATGCCCAAGAACCAAAGTTTCCTGAAAAATATTCCCCCAAATATGTAAGTCATACCCACATGTGTCCAAATTCTTGTATATTTGTGGCAATTATCAAAGACACTGGAAAAATAATCTTAGCAGCCTGGGACAAAGGCAGACTCTGGACATAGACTCCTAATTAGAAGGAGCCAGAGATCTACCCACTTCCCTTCCTAAATAAGCTGCAATCTCCACAACATCCCATGTCAATTCAAACTTTGTTTAAACACCCAGATTTTCCTAGTTCTTTTGGATTCAATTCTCTACTTGAGAGGCTTCTTATAATCAGATCCATCTTCCCGGCAACAAAGAAAGCCAGCAACACCCTCCTCCTTCAACTCAGTGAACGGACAACTCTTTTATGGTTCCAAATACAAGTGGCTTGAGGCATCGGCTCACTCCGTGAAGTGCTGAAATCTCTCTCAAGAAGGACAACCTCCTAATGTTTCAGAACCACTGAGGGGCAGACAGAAGCAATCAATTCACCACAGGTCTCACCAGATTTTAACTGCTATACGGCACCATAGCTCTCACAGAAGGGGAAAAGGGGGATAATCTGTTACAGCCTATCTAGGGTCTTCATTAAAAAAGAAAAAAAAATTATTGAAAGAAATCTGAAGCCAGCAAATGACTGCCCTGAGTGCCCTGGAATGACAACATCTGTGGGGCATGTGGTGCCTCAGGTCCCTCATCATTAACATGAAGAAAAGGCAGATTAGCTTGGAAGGATGGCTGTGAGCATTAGAGGAAAGGTTTAAAAACATCTGGTCCTTGGTAATTATTCATTACTGCTAGAAACTATGTAAAACACTAACAATGAAAAGATTCACCATGCCCAAGAGCAACTTGAGAAAACTAAATATAGCAAAGATAAAAATGTATTCTTCATTGATAGGCTGTACAATTTTAAGTCAACACCAAAGTTCAAGGAATAATGTGATAAATGGTGCAATTCATGTCGTGGAGCTAGGTAAAATGCCAACTTCGTCTTTTCATATTTTAATCATGTTACAGTGTGACTGTTATTAAGCCATATGAGAGCTGGTTAAACACAGAAAACTTAATCCATGAAAACAGAGTAAGTATTCTTTTTTTTTTTTTTTTGGAGATCAAGTTTCGCTCTTGTCACCCAGAATGCAGTCCAGTGGTGTGATCTCAGCTCAGTGCAACCTCCGCCTCCAGGGTTCAAGCGATTCTCCTGCCTCAGCCTCCCAAGTAGCTGGGACTACAGGTGCCCACCACCACACCCGGCTAATTTTTTGTATTTTTAGTAGAGATGGGGTTTTGCCATGTTGGGCAGGCTGATCTCGAACTTCTGACCTCAAGTGATCCGCCCTCCTCGGCCTCCCAAAGTGCTGGGATTACAGGCGTGAGCCACCACGCCTGGCCCAAAACAGAGCAAGTATTCTATGAACAATTAGGCTATAAACTCCTTCAGAAGTACCCCTATACCTCTCTTTTTCCTGTTGAACTCCCACCTCACACTGTGCCTGGAACAATAAACAATATTTAGGGGCTCAATAAACACTACTTAAGGAAATGAATTGGGATCACCAGGTGTAGCATAGAGAAAAACCAAGTTAAATCCATTTTTCATGGCACATAACTTCAAAAGTTATTTTTTCGGCTAGGCGTGGTAGCTCACACCTGTAATCCCAACACTTTGGGAGGCCAAGGCAGGTGGATCACGAGGTCAGGAGACTGAGACCATCGTGGCTAACACGGTGAAACCCCATTTCTATTAAAAATACAAAAAAATTAGCCGGGCGTGGTGGCAGGCACCTGTAGTCCCAGCTGCTCGGGAGGCTGAGGCAGGAGAATGGCGTGAACCCTGGAGGTGGAGCTTGCAGTGAGCCGAGATTGCATCACTGCACTCCAGCCTGGGCGAGAGAGTGCAACTCCGTCTCAAAAAAAAAAAAGTTATTTTTCAAACCACTTTATAAGGTATGATTGACATACAAAGAGTTGCACATATTTAATGCATAGAACTGAATTTGGGAGCTCTCATAAAGATTTTTCATTTCTGGAGGGTTATTAAAGAGGTGTTTCTATTGGGGGAAGAGGACTGGGACCCCCTATTCCACCATCCTGCCGATGGCGGTAGGGTCATTTTGAAAAAGTTTTACCATGATAAGTAAGCGCCTGGGATTGACAGACAGAGATCTGTGTTCAACCCAACTCTGTTCTTTACTAGCCAAACAATGATGTGCATTTTATAAACCTGTTTTCCTATGTGCAAAATAGCTTCATTGTCCTATAATACAATACAGCTCACAGAGTGGTAGACAAGAAAAACGTATGCAAATACTGTCCAACACACAGCAGGTCTTGAAAAATATTTGTAATATTAATTCAACTTTTTATTTTTTATTTATTTATTTATTTTTAGAGACAGGATCTCACTATGTTGCCCAGGCTGGTCTCATACTCCTGCTATCAAGTAACCCTCCCGCCTCAGCCTCCCAAAGTGCTGGGATTACAGGCAGGAGCCACTGTGCGGGCCAACTAAACAATTTTAGCATTTAAAAGTTAAGAAAAAATGTTGAAGACTTGGAACAAGTGATCAAAATAAAGACAGAGTGATTTAGTTGTGTAAAAAAGTGTTCCATAAAATATAGCACAATAATGTTAAAAATATCACAGAAAAAAATAGGGAAAACAACTAAAACTGAGTTATCCTTATGTCAATTATTTGCTTAGGATGTATTCAGGCTTCCCTCAGTTTTTACAGAAGATCTTAGAAAAATTAAGTGAAAAATCGCTCAAATCTGTCATTTTAAAAACCTATTAGTATTGATTATTGAAAATATATATTACCAGTCTAACTCTACAAAAGTTGACAAAGTATCTCAAAAGGAAATTCCAAACAAAAGGATAAAATCCAACTAACTGAGAGACTCAGAGTTTTAAATTCACACTGTGAAAATTATATTAGCGTATACTTGGAGAAACATGTCACTAAATGCAAATTTAAATATAATTTTGTTAAAAATAAGCAATAACAATAATAAAATGGCAAACACTACACAGTGTTTATTATGAAAGGCACCATTCTAAGTACTTTACAGGAACTCATTAAATCTTCAAAAATAATATCTAATGACATGTAAGACATAATCTGTCCTAAGCATATTTGAGTACTGAAGATGAAGTAGGGAAAGACGCTGACTTCTTTTTTAGATATGGCATCTTTGACATAGCTCCGTCATCAGGAGGACTGAATCTTAGAAGAGACTGCAGCCAGAATTTAACATCAGCTGCCTCACTTCCATTTTTTTTTTTTTTTTTTTTTTTTGAGGAGTCTCGCTCAGTCGCCCAGGCTGGAGTGCAGTGGCACGCTCTGGGCTCACTGCAAGCTCCACCTCCCGGGTTCACGCCATTCTCCTGCCTCAGCCTCCCAAGTAGCTAGGACTACAGGCGCCCGCCACCATACCCAGCTAATTTTTTGCATTTTTTAGTAGCGACAGGGTTTCACCGTGTTAGCCAGGATGGCCTCGATCTCCTGACCTCATGATCCGCCCGCCTCGGCCTCCCAAAATGCCGGGATTACAGGCGTGAGCCACCATTTTTATGTCTAATATGTAGATGTATATTTGTAAGACAAAATAAACTTTTAAAATACAGTTTACAAAATACAAAAATCAAAACTGGCATTCTATTTTCACTTCAAATCTCAGTTCAGAATTATTACATTTCGGTCAACTCTCCTCAGGTTCATTCTTCCCTTTCCTCTCAAAGCAAAGTGCAGCACCGTCATATGTGGTCTTGTGGTCCCACTAGTGTGACGTTGGTCAATGAACAATTAGTCTATGTAATTCGGTAAAATTCTATGATGTATTCAGCTGCAGGAAGAACACATACTAATGTCAGCAATGTTGTGAGTCATTTTATTTTATCTGCATATAAAGTGTTCATATGTGTTCAGCAGCAAACACACCCGATGTCACCTACTTCGATAAGGTTTGCCTTATGGCTTTTTGTTTATTTTAGATCAAAGGTGAGTCTCTGAGCTTCCACAGTAAGGACAAGCCTAGAGCAAATGATGGTTCTTGGGACTCTCACCATTTTGTACATAGAGCTTTCTTGTGATAGAGAAGTGTGAGAAATAGTCAGGAAACTTGGGTGCCTTCCTCAAACATAGCTCCTCGGTAGAACTAGAGAATGGTCATTAGAATGCTACCAATAATGTCACCACTTCCCAATTCCTCCCCAACTAGTAATGAGAATGTGGAAAACTCAGCTTAAGACTAAAGAAAAATCTTTCAGCTTACATTATAGAACACTGAACAACTGCCACTGCCTCTCCATTAGCCCTACCTCTGCGAAGACCTTTATACTACACCCGAGGAGTCAGAAATACAATAGGAAGGTGACCCACAGTCAATCACCACATAGCCAGAAAGGAAACCTTTAGCCATGGTTGCATCCAAGCACACGGCAAGCACCTGGCAATGGGCAGTTGCCTCAAACACACCATTCCCGAGAACAGACTCAGCATCAGGTACTTCCGATGCATTATTCTCTCTTGATCTTACAGCAAAGTCCTGGAAGCCTGTGCTCTTCCTGTCACACCAAAACTGCCTTCTGCCCTCAATCATTTTCCCATAGCTGTCGTATCCAACTTGACACAAGCAAATGGCAGGCACCCAGGAACCGGGCTCTTAGGACCAGAATGTCCACAGAGTGAGGTCCCAGCCCCATCTCTGAATGGCAAGAGTAGCATACCCGTTCGCCATGGAATCGTACTAGGACACTTCCACTAATGTACATTATTTCCAAGGCACCACCTGCTAGGCCCTGGGGAAATGACGTGAATGAGGCAAAGCACCAGCCTGAATGAGCTCAATCGAGGGGAGACCAATCCCAGGATAAGGGCTGGGTACAGAATGCTGGGGAATTTTCCTGCAGGAGGTAAGGTACCATACTGAATCTGCAGACAAGTAGGATTGGCTTGGACTAGGAAAAAGGAACTACCTTAGAGTAATGGGAAAGACTTGGTACTTACTGCATAAAGAGGGTGAAAGAAAATGAGTTTAGGTTGATCCAAACCCCCAGTGTATTTAACTTCACAGAGGTGACACTCTCACCAAAGCAGAGAATATAGGAGAAAAGACACGTTTGAGGAAAAAGCAGATGAATTCTAAGAATCCTTTGTTTAAGATATTTGTGGTCAGTCTCATGGAAAGATCCTGACAAGCAGTTGAAATTTGGGGGCCCCCAAAGAGAGAGGTCTGAGTTACAGATGAGTTCAATGTGGCGGTCATGTGAACAAATCCAGCTGTGAACACCCGCCAGGGGAAAAAAGTGTGACAGGAGGACACGGGATCCAATGCCAGATGACACCTGACACCTACGTTCAATGGGTGACCAGCAGGAGGACAACCTTCAACAAACAGTGAAAGGGAACACCCAGGGAAGCAGGAGAAACAGCTCGAGCAGGGGACTACTCGAGATGCTAACGCTTCAAGGAGAAGGATCTGGTCAATGTCCAATGCCAAAGGGAGGTCAGATAAGGACTGAAAAACATTTGCCATGGCCAACAGGAGATGGCTGGTCCCTTGGGGGGTAGGGATCAGTGCCCACAGAGTGGTGGAGCTGCCAGCTGCGATGCGAGGACCTGAGGATGGAATGGGAGATGCAGCAGCCTCAGAACTTTCTCAAGAGGCTTAGCTACAAAGAAAAGAGCTCAGCCTTTCATTATTTTTTTCTTAATAGTTTGCAGCTGGGTGCAGTGTCTCATGCCTGTAACCCCAAAACTTTGAGAGGCCAAAGCTGGAGGATTGCTTGAACTCAGGAATATGAGACATGCCTGGGCAACACAGCAAGACCTCACCTCTACCAAAACTTTTTAAAATTAGCTGATGTGGTGGCATGTGTCTGTAGTCCCAGCTACTGTGGAGGCTGAGGCAGGAGGATCACTTGAGTCGGGAGTTTGAGGCTATAGTAAGTTATGATCATGCCACTGGACTCCTGCCTGGACAACAGAGTTAGACTTTGTCTCAAATAAATCGAGTTTGTAATGAGCAAAAAATATTCCAACTCAGACCGAATAGTCAGTTCAGCACAGATTTACAATGAACTCTCTCAGGGGTAAACCTAAGCCCAGAGACAGAGACAGAGAGACACTGGCCATGTAACCATGCCTCCTCTGCTTAGGCAGCAGTGAGATTACTATAAACAACGGAAGCCAAGGACAATTCCTTAGATGACCAAGGAAAGGAAACTAAGACTCTGATAACAAGTTAGGAATCATCAATAGCATTAATCGAAAAACTTCTCTGAACTGGGAAGAGCCAATTTCCGCTAGCTTTTTTCCTAAATATAAAAACTGGCCAGGCACAGTGGCTCACACCCTGCAACCTCAATGCTATGGGAAGCCATAGTGGGAGGATCGCTTGAGGCCAGGAATTCGAGACCAGATTGGGCAACACAAGAGGCCCCGTCTCTCAAATATTTTTTTTTTTTTTTTTTTTTTTTTAATGAGCTGGGAGTTGGTGGCATGTGCCTATAACTGCAGCTCCTCCCGAGGCTGAGGCAGGAAGACCACCTGAGCTCCAGAGCTCAGGACGGCAGTAAGTTGTGATGGTGTCACTGCACTCCAACCTGGAAGACAGAGACCCTGTGTCTAAAGGAAGAAAATAAACAAATAAATAGAAAAACTATTTCTCATGTTTACAGAATGTTTTATAAGTAGTCAAAAATGCCAAAACCTTTAGTTCGATGTGACAAATGGTAAAAATGAAACTGCATCTTCATGGTCGCGGGGTTCTGCCAGGTGGCCAGTGCTCATTAACCAAGGATGCAGGTGGCTCTCTCTCCCTGGAGCCAGGCGTCAGATAACTGACAATGCACCCAGCCCGAAACAGCCCCTGTGAGGGGAGGGAGACCTCAAATTTTTCTTTGCTCCCTTTGTTTATTTTCTTTTAAAAATCTTTTTCCAGTCCAGATGACTAGTCCACATAAATGAGAACGTCTCGCTGGCATGCACAGCATAACACACTAACATCTGCTAACAAGAGCTCAGGTTTTTTTTTCATGTTTTGTACTGAGGAAAGGACCACTTTATATTGCTCTCTACACAGCTGTGTTCAAGTTAAATGAAAATTCGATAGCAATCATTCTACTAGTCTCTAAAAGATGACAAACTATTCATGGATACCGCCTGCTTTCTTTGCCAGGCATGAGTCATAAAACTTCTGTGATATGTAAATGTTATTTGCAAAAGAAAAAAAACTTCACAGTTCCACATACTTTAAAAAACAAACTATGAAAGGTATACTGTCTTAGTCAAAGGTAAGGAATGGTTAACCATTATTCATTCTGAGCAGCAGGTCTCATTAAAGATTAGGTGTATCTCTGGCATGCTGCAGGGGTTAACCATTAATCCACTGGCTAATAATCTCCACTACCATGCCCCACACCCATCCTTTTCAGTCCTCCACGTCTGCAAACCAGAAAGGCAGGAATGCCTCCTGTCTCTACGGCTACAGATATGATTAATCCTGCATCAATGCTCCATCAGTAAAGGACATCTCAGAAGTCAAGACACAGCATCTATACCCTTTTCAAATTAATTCTGAGTCAGTATAGCTCATCCTAGAATAACATTTTCAAGACATATATAGAACACCTTTTAACAATGAAACTACAAATTAGCTGTCACAGAGTTAAATTTATTCTTCTCTAGGATTTGGGGACAGTAGACATGACCACTATTTGCACCAAACTAATGTAATCAACTTTCTTTTGTTCCAGTCAATATCAATTACAGGCATATCTTGGAGACATTGTGGGTTTGGCTCCATACCACTGCGATAAAACGAATGTCACAATAAAGCAACTCACACAAACTTTTTGCTTTCCCAGTGCATATAAAAGTTACGTTTGTTTTACACTATTAGTGTATAAAGTGTGCAACAGCATCGTGTCTAAAAAGCCAACGTACCTTAATTTTAAAATGCTTTATTGTAGTCCCCACTCCTCAGGAGGCTGAGATGGAAGGATCCACTGAGCCCAGGAGTTCCAGGCTGCAGTGAGCTATGATTGTACCTGTAATTAGTCACAGCACACCAACCTGTGCAACATAATGAGACTCTATCTCTAAGAAAAAAAAAAAAATACTGTATTGCTAAAAAAGGCTAAGGATCATGTAAGCCTTCAGCAAGTCCTAATGTTTTTGCTGGTGGAGGGTCTTGCCTTGATGTTGATGGCTGCTGATCAGCATGGTGGCTGCTGGAAGTTGGGTGGCTATGCCCATTTCTTAAAATAAAGACAATGAAGTCTGTCACATCAGTTGACTCTTCCTTTCATGAAAGATTTCTCTGGAGAACCCAATGTTGTTTGACAGCATTTTACCCACAGTAGAATATCTTTCAAAATTGGAGTCCATCTTCTCACACTCTGCCACTGCTTTATCAACTAAGTATATGTTATATTCTAAATCCTTTCTTGTTACTTCAACAATGTTCACAGCATCATCACCAGGAGTAGATTCCATCTCAAGAAACCACTTTTCTTGCTCATCCATGAAAAGTAACTCCTCATCCTTTCAAGTTTTACCATGAGATTGCAGCAATTCCGTCCCATCTTCAGGCTCTACTTCTAATTCTAGTTCTCTCTTGCTATCTCCACCACATCTGCAGTTATTTCCTCTGCTAAAGTTTGAACCCCTCAAAGTCATTCATGAGAGCTGGAATCAACGTCTTCCAAACTCCAGTTATTATTATTTTAACCTCCTCTCATGAACTGGGAATGTTGTTAATGGCACTGAGAATGGTAAATCTGTTCCAGGTTTGCAATTTGCTCTGCCCAGATCCATCACAGGAATCACTGTCTGTGGCAGCTATAGCCTTAAAAAATTTATTTCTTAAATAATAAGACTTGAAAGTCGAAATTACTTCTTGATCCATGGGCTGCTGAATGGATTTTGTGTGAGCAGGCATGAAAGCAACATTCATCTTCTTATACATCTCCATCAGAACTCTTGGGTGACGAGATGCATTGTCAATGAGCAACAATATTTTGTAAGAAATTTTGTTTGAGCCGTAAGTCTCAACAGTGAGCTTAAAATATTCAGTAAACCATGCTGAAAACAGATCTGCTATCATCCAGGCTTTGTTGTTCCATTTATAGAGCATAGGTAGAGTAGATTTAGCATAATTCTTAAAGACTCTAGGATTTGGGGAATGATCAATGAGCAGTTACTTCAACTTAAAAGTCATCAGCTGCAATAGCCCCTAAGAAGAAAGTCAGCCTGTCCCTTGAAGTTTTCAAGCCAGGCACTGACTTCTCTCTAGCTAAGAAAGTCCTAGAAAAGGCTGCTTCATCCACATTAAAAATCTGTTATTTAGCGTAGCCACCTTCATCAGTGATCTTAGCTAGATCTTCTGGATAACTTGCTGCAGCTTCTACATTAGCACTTGCTGCTTAACCTTGCACTTTCATGTTATGGAAACAGCTGCTTTCCTTAAACTTCATGAATCAACCTCTGCTAGCTCCAACTTTTCTTCTGCAGCTTCCTCACCTCTCTCAGTCTTCACAGAATTGAAGAGAGTTAGGGCTTAGCTCGGGATTAGGCTTTAGCTTAAGGAAAGTTTGTGGTTGGTTCAATCTATCCAGACCACTCAATTTTTCTCCCTATCAGCAATAAGGCTATTTTGCTGTCTTATCATTCATGTGGTTCACTGGAGTAGCATTTTTTTTTTTCTTTCAAGAATTTTTCCTTTCATTCACAACTTGGCAAACTGGCACAAGAGGATTATAAATCATGATACTATAAAGACACATGCACACGTATGTTTATTGCTGTACCATTCACAATAGCAAAGACTTGGAACCAACCTAAATGTCCATCAATGATAGACTGGGTTAAGAAAATGTGGCACATACACACCATGGAATACCACGCAGCCATAAAAAAGGATGAGTTCATGTCCTTTGTAGGGACATGGATGAAGCTAGAAACCGTCATTCTGAGCAAACTATTGCAAGAACAGAAAACCAACACCACATGTTCTCACTCATAGGTGGGAACTGAACAATGAGAACACTTGGACACAGGTAGGGGAACATCACACACTGGGGCCTTTCAGGTAGCTTTCAGGCTATCTTGGCTTTCCGTATGTCTCCCTCACTAAATATAGTCATTTCTAGATGTTGCTGAGGTAACTGTAGGGTTCTTAATTGGCCTAATTTCAATATTGTGTCTCAGGGAATAGGGAGGTGGGAGGAGAGGGAGAGATAAGGGAGGGAGAGGCTGGCTCATAGAACAGTCAAAACACACACAACTTTCATCAGTTTAGTTTGCCATCTTATGTGGGCACAGTTCGTGACAACCCAAAACAACTACAACATTAACATCAAATACCCCGATCACAGATCGCTTTAACAGATATCATGATAATGAAAGTGTTTGAAATACTGTGAGAAATGCCAAAATGTGACACAGAGACATGAAGCAAGCACATGCTATTGGAAAAACAGACTTGCTCAATGCATGGTTGTCACAAACCTTCCATCTATAGAAAAAACAGCAATATCTGTGAAACGCAATAAAATGGTGTATGCCTGTACTGACATTGTAATGAAATATAAAGATCATTTATTTACTTTTCCCATAGGTCCACTTTAGTTTTTCAATCCTTTCTGAATACACTAAACTCTGCCATTAACAGATGGTTCAGCTTTCTGAATAAAAACTCACACTCAGTTCTTCTTCACCTGATTTGCCCTCCCAATCTCACCCCAAAAAGTTTAATCAGCTTCCATAGAGAAGTGCTCTCAGGATGTAAAGCAACCCCTCTACTTTGGACACATAGTTGGAGACCGTCTCCATATGTTTGGACTTGCTCTGGGCAGTTCTATGCCTTGGCTACCACACAGTAGGTCCTCTGTGAATGAATGATCCGTCCTCCAAGTGCTTAAAGCCAGAGGTCACAGTCCCCAGCTATAGTTACCTTTTTTTTTCTTTTTTTTTTTTTAAAGAGATGAGGTCTTGCTCTGTCACCCAGGCTGGAGTGCAGTAGCACAATCACAGCTCACTGTAGCTAGCCTTGAACTGCTAGGCTCAAGCAAGTTTCCCACCTCAGCTCCTGAGTATTTGCGACTACAGGCACACATGCCACCAGGCCAAACTAAGTTTTTTTTTTTCTTTTTTTTTTTTTTTTTTAAACCACATCTTGCTGTGTTGCCCAAGCTTATCTCAAACTCCTGGCCTCAACCAATCCTCCTGCTTTCCAAGTCACTAGGATTACAGGCATAAGCCACTGCTAGTTCCTGAGTCTTTAACAGCTTCTGAAGTTAGGCTGAATGGATAACCTTTTGCCTCTCTGTGCAAAAAAGCAATCACCTTGAGATTTTCCCATGCTACAAAAGGTACTAATAAAAACCATATTTTTATAACTCTTCAAAACTCACACTTAAATTGTGTGACTCAATTTCAAAACATAGACTACCACATTGTAAAATACAAAAGAATCACTAATAAGCACATGAAAAGATACTTAGCATCACTAATCATCAGCAGAAATCAAAGCCACAATGAGACAATAAGGTATCACCTCACAGGATGGCCCAAAGAAAGAGAAAAAGAAAAGAACAAGTGTTGGCGAGGATGTGGGAAAAATTGGAACTCTTGTGCACTGTTGCTGGGAATACAGAATGGTGCAGCTGCTACGGAAAACAGTTCAGCAGTACCTTTAAAAAATTAAAAACAGAATACCCTTGGGATCTATGGATTCTCTTCTGGGTATAGACCCAAAAGAATTTAAAACAGAGTCTTAAAGAGATATTTACACACCCATGTCACAGCAGCATTATTCATGTCAGGCAAAAGGTGGAAGCAACCCAGGTGTCCATCAACACATGAATGGATGAATAAACAACTTGTGGTCTATACATACAATGGGAGGAAATCCTGATACATGCTACAACATGGATGAACCCTGAGGATATTATGCTGAGTGGATTAAGTGTTCTGTCTTTTTTTAGATTCTATAATTCTCTGTTTGGCATCCATCACAGGGCCAATTGCTATAAACTACATTGTATTATTTCCCACCTTCTTGATGGTCTTGGATCTGTGGCCTTGCTGACTGGGGAGAGACTGCATCTCCCAGGGCTAGTCAATTCTTCTTAGAGGGCTAGTAAATTCTGAGGCCCCTGCCCCAGCACATCTTCCACAGGCAAACTCACCAACTCAGTGCCCACACCCCCAACCATCTCCTTTATCAAACTCTCACACACCAAGCCAGCGTTCCGCCTTGCCCTAAATCCACGCGGGGCCAGGTACCAGACTGCTGTACCCCAGGGCCTACCAGACTTACTCAAACTCACCAGTTCATAGTTGCTTACCCTGTCCTACCTCACCTTTCCTAAGGAAAACAAAATAAGGGTTTGGCCTAGGCTGTCCCCTCACTCCTTCTGCCTCCTAACCACTCCTGCTTCTTCTCCATGTGGCCCTATAGGGTCTGGCATGCTCCTTCTTCTTGGGAAATTTAACAAAATTAAAATCCCTTAGGTACAACTGACACAATAAGTCAGTCACAAAAAGCCAAATTCTGTATGATTCCATTTATATTAACTATTTAAAGTAGTCAAGTTCGTGGAAACAGAGAAGAATGGGGGTTACTAGGGGCTGAGGGCAGGAGAAAATGGAGAGGTGTTGTTTAATGGGTAGAGTTTCAGTTTTGCAAGATGAAAACTTCTAGAGATCTGCAGCACAACTAATGAACTGCACACTTAAAAAATTGTATGTGTTTTTCACTACAATGTTTTTAGATGCTAAATATATATATATATAATTTTTTGAGACAGCATCTCGCTCTGTTGCCCAGGCTGGAGTGCAGTAAAGCAATCTTGGCTCACTGCAACCTCTGTCTCCAGACTCAAGTAATCCTCCCACCTCAACCTCTCAAGTGTCTGGGACCACAGGCACACATCATCATGCCCGGTTAATGTTTGTGGGTTTTTTATAGAGACAAGTTTTCGCCCTGTTGGCCAGGCTGGTCTTGAACTCCCAGACTCATGCTATCTGCCCGCCTCAGCCTCCCAAAATACTGAGATTACAGGCATGAGCTACCGCACTCAGCCGAAAAATAAGTTTTTAAATCAATTTTAAAATCCCCACCAAGAATCCTGGTCCAAACACCAATTCAAACTAGAAGGATTTAACCTTTGAAGTACATATTGTCTATATACTTAGCTGAAAAATGAAAAATGATCTGGTCTGGGATAGGAAGCAGCAGAAAAACCTAAAAGGTAGTTGGGGGAAGCAGTAGAGAAGAAGTTGGAAACTGGCTGCCTGCAAGTGTAATGCAGTCCACAAATACTCATTCAATCATCTGTTCAACAAACATGTGCTTAGTACCTACTATGTGCCAAGCACTGTTCTAGATGCTGTGCAAGTGGCAGTAAACAAAACAGATTTAAAACCCTGCTTACAATCTGATGTTTGTTTGGCTCAGTGTTCTTTAAAAATTTGAACATGTTGTCACCATTTAAATATCAAAATATCTCACATAAAAATACTGATTTCCATTAGCTCTTCAAAAAAAAAAAAAAAAAAATCGGATAGCACTGGCCTGAATTTCAGCCTAGGCACAATTATCTAGGACTTAACTGATTACCCTCATTGACAGGGCAAGCATTCTCTTCTTGGCCACAGTCCCACCATTCCCTGTGTGCTACAGGTGTGCTTTACTCATTTACTCTTCCTGCCTAGACCCCTAGGCATTTGGATTTTTAACCTGCATTCCATCTTGTGCCTGGGCTTCCAAGTCAGATTTCACAAAGTTCGAATCACACATCTGCTACTACTAGCTATGTCAGTTGAGCTATATTTGTTCTGTCTCAGTTTCTCCATCGGTAAAATGGGGGCAATAATAATGGTATCTATTTCATAGCATTGTCGTAAAGATTAAATGAGACAATGTGTGCAAGGTGTTTAGCAGTGCTTGGCAAAAGTCGATCCTCATTAAATTCCTGATATTTTTATTGTTTTTGGTTGCTGTGTTATTACTCTTGTTCACCATTATCATCATTAAAACCACCACCAGCAGCAGCAGCAGCAGCAGCAGCACTGCAAGAAAAATACCTAAAATAGGGACAGAATTTCAGGACCCGCCCAATTGTGAAAGGTCCCCTTCTTGTACCATTCCTCCCGCTCTCCATATTTTTCTTTTATCTCTCTTTGTCTTTTTTGAAATCCAGGATAATTTTGAGAGTTGACTCAGTAACTCCAGGGGGTCTTTTACCATCTGGATGCTCCCAGGCTGCAAATTCCACAGCAGCGGGCAGAGTCAACATATAACCTCAGGGGGCAAAATTAACAGTCTGAGGTAGTCCTCAAACAGGAGGCAATAAACCTAGTGCTTGAAAGCCCTCAAACGCTCTACAAAGATATCATGAACTATGATTTTAAGACATGCCGCATGTATGGGTCCCACTGATGCATAAGAATTACTCTGGGCCGCTCACCCACCGTCCCATAGATGGAACATTTGAGGGAAGATTTTCCAAATTTGCCATATAGGCTCAGAGTAGTCCTCTATGGATAGGAAAGTAGGAACCAGTGGTTTTACGACTGGAAAGGCACCAGGGAATTTGTAGAGGTGCAGATTCCCAGCAGATTCCCAGACTCTCTCTACTCAAGTCTGATTCCCTGAGCCTGGGGTCCCCCTCGATGGTGCCGGTGCCTGAGTTTTAATGTGCTCCCAGGCAGGTGGGTGGGGCTGACTCGGGCAGTCTCCACACTACTGAAAATAATACTGAGGATGTGTGCCAACTCCTCCATCATCCGAACAAGCCTTCACTCCATGACCCCAGCTCAAACCACTTTGGGCAACACCACACATTTAAGGCTGCAAAAGAGACTTGCTGTGTGCCCTCCAGTCCTTCCTCTTTAGAAGGCAAATAAGAACTGTTGAGAGAATTGTTCAGAGTAGAGAATCCGAGAGCCCCTAAACCCAGCGTGTGGACCATAGCAGGCACTGGAGGCATCAGTACAAGTCACATACTAAGCAGAAGCCCTCTTAACTTTGTTTGGTCGCCTGGCAGCTCCCCTCCTGTAGCAAACAACAAACAAGCATCCATCTCTCTCCATCATCCACTGCCAGTGACTGAGCAGGACTAACAGCAAGAACAGAAATTCTTCCTCCTATTACATCTTCTAAATAAATCAAATGGCAACAGAGCCCAGGAAATGGCACCTTTTCCATGCCTTTTGACCAGTCAACTATCAATAAATCAGCAGAAAAATCCCTCCGTAAGCAGAAAAAAGCCTTATTTCAGTGATTAAAGGACAATGAAAAATTTACACATTAGTAAATGGAGTGTTTAAAAACTGAGTTCAGCATTTGAGAGAAAAAATACTGTAAGATGTAAAAGTATTCACTAGTCACTTTTTTTTTTTTTTTAATGATAATACATCTATCTTCCTGCCAGCACCATACTCTTTTGTTTATTGGAGATTTGTAGTGAGTTTTAAAATTAGAAAATGTAAGTCTTCCTATTTTTTTCAAGATTGTTTGACTATTAAGGGTCTATTGTAATTCTATATATATTTTAGGATCAACTTCCCTATTTAAGAAAAAAAAATAAGCCAGTAGGGTTTTAGTAAAGATTGCACTGAATCTGTATATTGCTTTGTGTAGTGCTAACATGTTAACAACAGCTTCCAATTCAGAACTAGGGAATATCTTTTCATTTATTTAAATCTGATATTTCTGTCATTGATGTTTTGTGGTTTTCCAGTGTGCCTCCTTGGAGAAATTTGTTTCTAAATATTTCAATATTTTTAGTGCTGTTGCAACAGGAATTGTTTCCTGAATTTCTTCTTAGGATTCCTTATTGCTAGTATGAAAACAAATGATTCTCAAATGTGAAAAAAAGAAAAAAAAACTGAGTTCAGAATACTTACTGAATTTTTAATCCCATAAAAGGGATTTTCCTTTTTACTTCCTTCTCTTGAGAAATATCTTGCTATATCACTGACCCTGGAAAAGCTACCTTTGGCAAAGCACAACTTTCCTGGAAAAACTGCATTGGGGTGATATCCTCAGTTAGGCCTCCTATATCTGATAAAGAGCTTTGTACTCAACTTTTCAAAGCTCTTAATACCTAGGTATAATTTCCTGCACTCCTCTTTCGAAAACATAAAAGCAGGAAGTACACCTCCACCCCACCCCAGAGGAGCTACATTAACCCTGCCACTACCAGGTTCTCAAGAAAATTTCTCTGTATTAGCACCTGCATAGCTGATGAGCCCAATATCAAAATAAGAACAAATTTTGGCTTCTACAATGTCTTCACCCTTCCTTTTTTCACAGTTGAAGCCACATAATTGAAGGGATAGGAATAATTTCTCTACGATGTCTTGTGTGTTTTGGTTTTGTTTTCAATGCCAACAGTGCAAGAGGCCAAGGTACCACATATGAATGGAAAATAATTCACAGCCCTTCAGAGTATCCTCTGCAAGGATGGCAGTTACCAGTGAGACGTTGCTGTCCCCACTGAAATATATTTAAACGAGTCATCGCTGTGCAATGCATGCTGGGCTGATATGACATCTGCCAGAAAGCTAGCATTCCTATAAAAGCGGACGGTTTATTAAGATATGTTGACTTTCCTGCTGGACATCATTCTTGCCAGATTAGCACCAGAGCAAAACAAACACAAAATGTGGTTGGTAAAGTTTCTCTGAAGTTACCTACTACTAAAAGTTTACCGCGGTAATACATCGTACTACCAGGACTGTCAATATTTATTTTCCTTGGGAATAGATTAAAAGGAAATAGAAAGGCAGTGTTTGTTTGAAAACACTGGATTAATTTTGATATTTAAAAAAACTTGGGAGAGGCAGGCAGGTGCTAAGTATACCATCTAGGGAAATTCTAATTTTTACAAACAGAAAAGGCACACACATTCCTTTGTTACTATCATATCCCCACTTAATAGCAATTCCTGTTCCCCACCTCACCCCACTCCACCCTTGCTACGCACCAGGCATATTCCTCCTGGCTTCTGGAATATGCCTTGAACTTTAAGGCATCTGTTCTCCTCTCTCACAGTTCATGTTCCCTCTTTCTTCCTGGAGAAATCCTTTCTCATCTTCCCACCAAATATGTCCTATCCATCCTTCCAGGCCCAGCTATCTCCTCCTTTCCTAAGTCTGTCACCTGCCATCCAGGCAAATGTAACTGGTCCTGCCTCTAAGCCTTTACAATGTCGTGTCCACATCTTTCACAGGGCAACCACCAGCACTGCACAGCTACCTCCTTCTGCCTCAAGGACACAGTCACCTCCATTTCTGTCAAGGCATGGTCAGTGTACTATAAAATCTTCCCCATAAACAAACTTGATGTATGTATGACAAAATGCATGATATTTCTTCCTTTCTAAAATAATTACTGCATCAAAACTTAAGGATCCTAAATGGAGAAGGGAAAAGCCTTCAAGTATGTCTCCTTGGCACACTAACCACGAAAGTTAAGATTAACTCAAGACAAAGTGCACATTGAATCCAAAGAAGCTTGAGATGGTACTTCTAGGTCAACTCACCTAGAAGTAAGAAATATCCAAAAATCTAATCATAGCACTAGTCAGAGGCCATAAGTGAAAATATGCAAGATGGTGGAGCATGGTGGCTCACGCCTGTAATCCCAGCACTTTGGGAGGCCGAGGCCAGCGGATCACCTGAGGTCGGGAGTTCGAGACCAGCCTGACCAACATGGAGAAACCCCGTCTCTACTAAAAATACAAAAATTAGCCGGGCGTGATGGTGCATGCCTGTAATCCCAGCTACTCCGGAGGCTGAGGCAGGAGAATGGCTTGAACCTGGGAGGCAGAGGTTGCTGTGAGCCGAGATTGCGCCACTGCACTCCAGCCTGGGCAACAAGAGCGAAACTCCATCAAAAAAAAAAAGAAAAGAAAAGAAAGAAAGAAAATATGCAAGAACACATCAGCAAAGTGAAACTTACCTTTCTTCTGAGATGACATGGAAAGAAAAATAGAATTGGAGGCAGGGGGTATAGGGAGGGAAAGTGAAGGGACTAGACTATAGAAAGCTTTATATCCGTGATTCGAGGCAGGCAGATTGCTTGAGCTCAGGAGTTTGAGACCAGCCTGGCCAAGAGAGCGAAACCGTGTCCTACAAAAAATACAAAAATTCTCTAGGAGTGGTGGCACGTGCCTATAATCCCAGCTATTCTAAAGGCTAAGGTGGGAGGATCACTTGAGTCTAGGAGGCGGGGGTTGCAGTCAGCCAAGATCGTGCCACTGCACTCCAGCCTGGGTGACAGAGAGAGACTCAATCTCTAAAAATAACATAACATAACATAACATAACATAACATAACATAACATAACATAACATAAAATATAGAAAGCTTATAATATAAAGACCTCTAAAGAAGGTATTTAAAATATAAAAAACTTATAAAATCCTCCCCAGAAGAAACAATGCTTTGGTATCTTTTCATAACCCTTCAGCTACCGTATTTACTTCACCTAGCACATGGTAAACAATAAACATTTATCAAAAGATTGAACTGGGCACTGTATCTGAAAATCTATCATGGATGGGATGGATTTCTCTTCCCGAGAATGAAATTACTGTTGTGGAGAGGATGGAAAAACACATCATGTAAAAATGTCAGAGATATTTCTACCCAACCAAAATATGACACCAATATATCCAAACCACTACTCTATATTCACCACTACTAATAAAAGAAACTCCCTAACCAGATTCAGAAACTTAGAATCTGATAAATGATATCCCCAGAACGACAATACTTTATTTCACATCTTCATTTCATTAAGGGCATTAAGCATATTAAATATGTCATATTACATAAAGTATTCCAAATATAGGCTTTTGTCTTGAATAGTATCATCCTCTATTATCCACTGTGGTAGATGATCTATTTCACAGATAATGAAAAACAGTAGATAATGACCAAGGAATTTATTCATACAGAGGATGAGTCTTCAAAAATGAACTTCTCTTGAGCCCAAGGACTGAAACCACCTAAAATCCCACTGGGCAGATGGGTTGGCTGGGTGCAAGTGGGACAGAACAAGGAAGGGGTACCGTTACCCTATTATTTGTACTACCTCTAAATACAAGAGCTATTCACTTTATTTTAGATAAAGTTATATTCAGCTAAACTGAAACAAAAAAAGAGGTAAAATTAAGTAACTACCAAAAAAAAAAGTCTTTACATTCAGGCAGTAAGATAAATAAATGTCAGCTTGAGGAAAATGTCCTAAGAATATCTGCCTTGTGTTCTGTTTTATATTTTAGGTATGTTGGCTTTAAACTAATTTCCTAGATAATTTGATCATTGCCTTAATTAAAAAGAACAACACAAAACAGGCCCGGCATAGTAGCTCACGCCTGTAATCCCAGCACTTTGGGAGTCCAAGGCAAGCAGACCACCTGAGGTCAGGAGTTCAAGACCAGCCTGGCCAACACGGTGAAACCCCACCTCTACTAAAAATACAAAAATCAGTCAGGTGTGGTGGTAGGCACCTGTAATCCCAGCTACTTGGGAGGCTGAGGCAGGAGAATCACTTGAACCTGGGAGGTGGAGGTTGCAGTGAGCTGAGATCACACCACTGCACTCCAGCCTGGGCAACAAAGCAAGACTCTGTCTCAAAACAAAACAAAACTCAAGAATCAAGAGGGAAGCACCTTTATATAGCATTGCATTCCTGTATCAAAGCCCTCACCACTCCAAAAATGATCTGATTGAGTCTGTTCCTCACCTCCATCTCCAACTGGAAGCACCTTATATATTTTCACAGTTCCTGCCCCATACTTGAAACACAGTGAGTTCTCAATAATGCTTGCTGGTCCATAATACACTGAAGTAATTTCCTAATATACATTGATATACTCCAGGGACAGTTTCAGATACTAAAGTACTCTTATTTGTATAGCAGGCTAACACTAAATTATTCTTATTTACTTGTTAAACCAATCTTGCCTAGCCTTCTGCTAGGTGATAGAGATAACTGCTTGTATATACTGTTTTTTGAGCAGCATATTACATGAAAGTTCTTTCAAATTAATCTGGATTATTAATATTCACAAAGAGTTGTAACCCTCCCACCCCATGAAATCTTTTATTCAAAATATAAGCAAGCAGGCTGGGTGCAGTGGCTCACACTTTTCATCCTAGCACTTTGGGAGGCCAAGGGGGGGCGGATGGCTTTAGCCCAGAAGTTCGAGACCACCTGGGCAACAAAGAAAGTTCTGTCTCTACAAAAAATAAAAAATTAGCTAGGCATAGTGGCTAGCGCCTATAGTACCAGCTACTTGGGAGGGTGAGGTGGGAGAATCCCTTGAGCCCATGGGGTTCAAGGCTGCGGTAAGCTATGATCGTGCCACTGCACTCCAGCCTGAGTGACAGAACAAGACCCTGTCTCCAAAAAATATATATATATATATATGCAAAAGCAGAGCAGTCGGGTATGAATGAAAGTCTGTCTGCCCATCATTTAGTAGAGATGCAATGAGAAAATGAACAACAGCTAAGCCGGCAGTGACTACTGACCCCAGAGCTTACTATGCGGCAGGCTTCCTTGGGGAGAAAACGTTATAAACTTCCTATCCAAAGAAACTGTCCTCTTTTCTTTCTTTGATTCTCTACAAACTATATCTAAACCAATAAATATATAGTAACAATAAAAATGAGAAAACTGAGAAGGTTTTAGAATGCTTTGGTTTTAAATTAGACTGTGGTAAGCAATGAAATCAAGTCATCAACTCCAGCATCACAGATACACCACTAAGAATGGTGGCACCGAAGTTTTGATTCAAGAAAGTTACACAAAAAGAATGAAGAATTATCAGCAAAACAGAACTTAAATACTTCAGGATGCCTGCAATCTAAAAGAAAATGTCAAGTAGTTCAGCAGCAGGTGGGAACAGAAAGGGCCTCATTACATTCCTCATCAAACTCACCCATGACCACTGCACTGATGGCCATCTCTCCACGGTGGGAAGAGAGGAGCAGGCTAAATGCAATCTACAGGCCCCCCTCCAGTCCCCGATTTTACTGTTCTGCATGCCCCATATACTTTCCTCCATCACTCTAACTTGTTGAGTTTA
Source organism: Macaca nemestrina (assembly GCF_043159975.1). Taxonomy (NCBI): domain Eukaryota; kingdom Metazoa; phylum Chordata; class Mammalia; order Primates; family Cercopithecidae; genus Macaca; species Macaca nemestrina. The sequence goes on from NC_092125.1 coordinate 72,668,952, forward strand.
TTGGGATCAGTCTTGTGATTAAGTGCCTTGTAAATAAATACAAAACATTTCACCAGTTCACTCAAATGTTTTACTGCCTGACCTCCTGCTTGGAGGTTACACATGGAGCTGATGAAAAGAATGTCATAAGCATTCTTTTCTACCCTCCTGGACTAAATTGTTATTTACCCCAGACCAGTGTCTCTTTAAAGAAGCTAAAATTGCCTTCCTTCTTTCTGTAACACTGGGGTAAATAAAACAGATTCACAATGCCTAACAGCTCCACATGTCATTTCACAGAAGGCATTTTAGGGAAAAAGAGTCATCTGTTTTCCTAAGTAGAAAATGAAATTTATCTTTGGAGAGATAACAGTTTTTTTAAAGGAAGCTCAATGCAATTAAAAAAATAAAAACATGTTTTCTTGAAAACACATGAATCAGGGAAAGATTCCGTGGCCCACATGACCCGTTAATTGCTTTATAAAAATATTTCTCATATAAATACATACATGAGTATGTTGTTTTCATAGAGTACTTGACAGCCCCTTAGTTAGTGGCAAAAAAGACTTCTCAGCTACCTGCTCTAGCCAAGGTACAGAAAAGAGCCTTCTGACATAATCATCCAATTAAAACAGCAGATCCCTTCCTTGGGAGAAAAAGATGTATAAATACTAAATATGACAGTATAAACAAACAGAAACAAGAAAGAACGGCCGGGCAAGGTGGCTCACGCCTGTAATCCCAGCACTTTGGGAGACCAAAGCGGGTGGATCACCTGAAGTCAGGAGTTCAAGATCAGCCTGGCTAACATGGTGAAACCCTATTTCTACTAAAAAATACAAAAAATTAGCTGGGCATGGTGGCGCACGCCTGTAATCCCAGCTACTCGGGAGGCTGAGGCAGGAGAACCGCTTGAACCCGAGAGGCAGAGGTTGCAGTGAGCCGAGATAGCACCATTGCACTCCAGCCTGGGCAACAAGAGCGAAGCTCCATCTCAAAACACACACACACACGCATACACATGAAAGAACTAGAAGAGTTCAATAAGAAAAATGACTAAAGGTAGGAAAATATGCAGTTAGGAAAAGTGTGGGCAGAACTGATGCAGCACGTCCCCCAGTTGTTTGTCAAAAGGTACCTAAAACCATGTTTCATGAGATTTTTGGTTTTTTTACTTAATATGCAACAAAATATAAATCGGAAGCTTTTTTTTTTTTTAATTTTTGAGACAGAATCTCACTCTGTTGCCCAGGCTGGAGTGCAGTGACACAATCTTGGCTCACTGCAACCTCCACTTCCCAGGTTCAAGCAGTTCTCCTACCTCAGCCTCCCAAGTAGCTGGAATTGGAGGCGCGCACCATCACACCCAGTTAATTTTTGTATTTTTAGTAGAGACGGAGTTTCGCCATGTTGGCCAGGCTGGTCTCGAACTCCTGGCCTCAAGTGATCTGCCACCTCAGCCTCCCAAAGTGCTGAGATTACAGGTGTGAGCCACTATGCCTGGCCTGAAGCTTCTTATGTCATCTTTTCCCCACAACTATAAGAGATTTCATACCAGTAATGTAGCATCTTAAGGATCAAAAGTAGCCTCAATGGAATATGGAAACCTACGGCAAGTTTGGAAGTTGGTACGATCACTACCAAAGTAAGCTTCAATTAAATTCACATCTCATTTTCAAAAACAGTAACTTGCAAAATGGCCAATCAGCAAATAGCTAATTCAACTCAAATAACTATCTGTGTTCAGAAAAAGAACAAGCAGGATACAAACATCCAAACCCGCAGAACGTAACCACTAAATATATATGCAATACATGTTTTCTGTCAGGTTCTGAAACAAATTCGCTGTCCTAATTATATTCAGTTTAAACCAGCATAAAAAACAGCTAACATTCATTGAGCCTACTCCAAATGGTGGTAAGTGGAGGAGGTCGCTGAGAAGTGCAGTTAACCAACTCAAGGTCATTTTAAATAAAGGAGAAGAAAAGTGAAAATGAAGACCACCAGACAGAAAAAATAAGGAGGGCAAGCAATGAAAACTTTACTTATAAACAAAAGACAACCAATCATGAAAATAAATGCCATGGTGTTTTAAATGACTTAATGTGGGCAACTCCATGTTTAAGACGTCATAAAATTGCAGGTGATATCAATTACATTTAAAATGCTGGCAAGATAAGATTGAGGAGAAAGAAGGCAGTCACTCAGCCTATTCAGAAGCAGGGAAACACAAATCGAGATCTTTTGAAATTGCAGTGGTGATCAGAAGCTGACTACAGACCAAAATAATGAAAATCATTCTCACTCCTAAGACTCCATCACACTTAGTGAGGCACCTAAGGTTATGGGAGATTAATGCACCATTCATCCTTGGGCAATCCTTACATTGTCACAATATAGGATCTACAAGGACAAGCCAGATCCATCTTTATAGAGGCAGTGCCCTTGAACCTGGCATCCAGAGGTCAACACAGTCTCTCACAGAAACACATTCGCTTCCCCACACATCCCCATATTATCCCATTTTTCTTATATACCTCTTATTGGAAGTCCTTCCTAACCAAGAATGAACCCAGAGCAATTAGTCATGCACTGCATGACAACATCTCAACTAATGAAGGACCACATACACGACAGTGGCCCCAGAAGATTATAATACCATATTTTTACTGTGCCCTTTCTATGTTTCGATACACAGATACTTAGCACTGTGTTACAACTGTCTACAGTATTCAGCACAGTAACATGCTATACAGGTCTGGAGCCTAGGAGCAATAGGCTACACCATACAGCCTAGGTGGCTCTACCATCTAGGTTTGTATAAATATATTCTATAATGTTTGCTCAATGACTAAATCGCCTAATTAGTCAATCCTCAGAACATATCCCCTTGTTAAGCAACCACAGATTTGACAACTAGGGGCCCTGAGAGCAGTTTCAGTGACCCCATTTCTGGGGATATCCATTCAGGCTGCTGGCCCCAAGAATACTGGCCACTGCCACAAAGCCTGGAGTCCCTCCCACCTCCTGGTGCAGCTGACCAGGATCCTTGAGTTCCCGTTACTGAACACTGGGGCTGGGAATCTATTTTTGCACTGAAATAGTATTTGAGAGTAATCAGAGTCTTTTTTTTTTTTTTTTTTTTTTTTTTTTTGAGATGGAATCTTGCTCTGTCACCCAGGAAGGAGTGCAGTGGTGCAATCTCGGCTCACTGCAACCTCTGCCTCCCAGGTTCAAGTGATTCTCCTGCCTCAGCCTCCCAAGTAGCTGGGATTACAAGCGTGCACCACCATGCCTGGCTAATTTTTGTATTTTTAGGAGAGACGGGGTTTCACCATGTTAGTCAGGTTGGTCTCAAACTCCTGACCTCGGGTGATCTACCCGCCTCGGCCTCCCAAAGTGCTGGGATTACAGGTGAGCCACCATGCCTGGCTGGCTAGATTCTACAGTATGCTACATAAGAGGCAAGAAGGCTTTTGCCAGACAGCTGAGAACTAAAGCACCAATTTTCACATCATTCTATAGGAAAATCAATTCCTCATTGCAAGCTGATTTACAAGTTTTTGAAACTACTTCTCTATGAAGGGGGCCTAAAAGAGGAAACAGTATGCATATATCAAGGCAGTAAAAGTGAAGGGGACTGGGTGTGGTGGCTCATGCCTATAATCCCAGCTACTTGGGAGGCTGAGGCAGTAGGATTGCTTGAGTCCAGGAGTTCAAGACCAGCCTGGGCAACAAAGCAAGACTCTGTCTCTAACAAAAAGGTAAAAATTAGCTAGGCAGGATGCTGCACACCTGTATTCCCAGCTCCTTGGAAGGCTGAGGCAAGAGGATCCCTTGAGACCACGAGGTCAAGGTTGCAGTGAGCTATGATCATGCCAATACATTCCAGCCTGGGCAACAAAGAGGGACCCTATCTCTTAAAAAAAGGGGAGGAGGTGGTGGGTGGAGAAGGATTCAAAATATAATAGGATCAATGGAAAGACAACATATCTCCTGTGAAATGTATTTTTTCAGACTATGCTCCTCTCCAGCAACCTCTGATATATCAGCTATGGCTTCCTATTTCAAAATCCTTCACCCATCTCCCAATCTTCTCTTTTCTCTTTTGTCTATCACATCCTGTTCTCTAGAGATTTCCAGCCCAGAATTTGAAACACCCCAAGTGTCTCAAATTATTTCAAAATAAGTTATGAAACTTTCAGAACAAATTAACGTAGTAAGTGTACACTATAAAGGAATCTGCCACGGCGGGTATCAGGAAACCCAAAACCCTGGAGATCATGTTGCAATTCCCTAAAGGAAGCAAACCGCAGCTCAGGAGAGGCCAAGGAGGTATATATGTAACATATAGCAGTCCCACAAACACTTTAAAGAACTTCGCGGAATTAGCACTAAATCTCTGCGAAGATTCAGAAGTCGGTGCCAGCACTGTGACAGAAGGCAACGTTTTGCAGAGGGCAGTGGAGGTACAACAGAATATGTATCTTTTTCCACAGTGGAGCAAAACTTCTGCTAAATTTTACTAATCCTCTTATGCCAATCACTTCCAACCTCTGACAGGACACTTTTTCTAAAATGATCTCAACAACCCTGGTGAACCTCAGAAAATATATCCAAACAAAATTAATTGTAATGTAAACAAATGTAAAACCAAGTATACTGCATATGTTACAGTCCCATTTCTCATGGAAAGGGTCAGCTGCGAATGCTAAGATCATTCAAATAACATGAATTATCACTGCAAAACAGAAGTTTAAATTTACTATTTAAATTTGCTACTTGAATCTTTCCTGGACAAAAACAAACGTGGCAACTAGTTTCTTCTGAAGAGTAAACAGCACAGAAGTTTCCTCTTTCACTCTGACCACAAATTGAACCACAGAGTTAAAACAAAAAGTCTTCTAGAAATCATAAATCTGTACAGAGCAGCTGGGAACCTTAGGAATCATATTCAATTAAGTCGACGAAGACAAAGAAACTGAGTCATGGGTGGCTAAGTAACTTGCCTAAAACCAAAATAGCTAATTAGTGACTTGGGATTCAGGTTTCTGAAATTCCACAGGCGTGCACTTTCCACTAGACCACATGGGTAAAGATGGGGGATGGTAGGAGGAGGTGCAAAAATTCAAAATGGACTTGGCCCGTTACACATATGCCCTGAGTAGTTTCATCTTACATGGCCTAAGGGACTCTCAAGGAACAAGCTAGAGTCACTTTTTTTTTTTTTTTTTTTTAAGATGGAGTCTTGCGCTGTTACCCAGGCTGGAGTGCAGTGGCACGATCTCGGCTCACTGCAGCCTCTGCCTCCTGGGTTCCAGCGATTCTCCTGCCTCAGCCTCCTGGGTAGCTGGGATTACAGGCACACGCCACCATGCCCAGTTAATTTTTGTATTTTTAGTAAAGACAGGGTTTCACCATGTTGGCCAGGCTGATCTTGAACTCCCTGACTTCAGGTGATCCGCCCGCTTCCACCTCCTAAAGTGCTGGGATTACAGGCGTGAGCCACCGCGCCCAGCCAAGCTAAAGTCACTTCTAGTGGTGCCTGGGTAGTGTTTTTAGACAATAAAGTGACTAAAATTAATTTGGAGTCAGAGTATACACATACCAACAGTAATTCAAATACCATTCCAAAAGTCACTATTTGATTTTCTAAAGGTCAGATAAGAATTTAAGGAAAAATGTCATTTGAATGTATTCAATTACCAATAAAATACACACTCCAAGGAGACTGACTACCCTTAGAATCTGTTAAGTAAGGACTCAAGGTCCCCAGATAGTTAAAAGAAAAAAAAAAAATAGAAAAAGAGAGAGAGCTCTGGTAGGGGAAAAAAAAAAAACAGTTCTTAGAGCACCAAAACCACAGCAATGAAAGGAACCCAAGATTATATCCAAGTACTGACTGGCCCAAACACAGCAGAGAAGAGGCATTCTGATTATCAAAGTGTTTGAAAAATCGAGGTTTAATTTAGGTTTCAGATGTGTGGAAGAAGTGATGAGACAGAAAAGAAGAAAAAATAGAAAACCAGAGGAGAGCTAAGAAAGTCATGAAGTGGTAAAGAGAGCAGGTGGGCCGGGCATGGTGGCTCATGCCTGTAATCCCAGCACTGTGGGAGGCCAAGGTGAGTGGATCACCTGAGGTTGGTAGTTTGAGACCAGCCTGACCAACATTGAGAAACCATGTCTCTACTAAAAACATAAAACTAGCTGGGCTTCGTGGCGCACACCTGTAATCCCAGCTACTGGGGAGGCTGAGGCAGGAGAATCACGTGAACCTGGGAGGCAGAGGTTGCAATGAGCCAAGATCACACCATTTGCATTCCAGCTGGGCAACAAGAGCAAAACTCCGTCTCTCCAAAAAAAAAAAGGAAGAACAGGTGATATATGTAAGGAGGGAAAGGCGAGAAGGTGCGGATCTCAGAGCCTTGGCAGGAAAGCCCCCGCCTTCAGCAGAGGTAAGCTCCGGTCAAGACAAGACATATGCATTAGACCAGATGGTAAAGGACGTTTGGAGGTTTCTGTCTGGGTGCAGGCAGAGGTTTCTATAGAATATACTGGGGCTATACTTTTGCTCTCCCTGTTTCAGAACTTGATCTTATGCATTCGATCAGGAGTGACCAATGCCAACTTAGAAATTTATACTGAGAAGCCCTAATTCTCAAGGGGACTCAGCTCATTCTTAACGCAAAAGGCCTAGTATCTGGGGAAATCACTTCAGAATTCAAACATTCTGAATAAAGAGATTTAATCACCCTAGCCGTTGTAACGAAAGGAGGACAGGCTTGAAGCATGCATCAGTACTTCCACTGCCAGTTCAGTCTTCTCTAAAACTTAATTATATATTTTTTAACAATTTCTTTTTTAGCATTCCTTTCTATTAACCAAAAACTTCTTTGACATAACAGTGCTTCCTCTTACTTCCAAGATTCTGAACAGTCATGTGGCTAAAATATGGACTGGATCTCAGACTAACGCAGAAATGCATGCTGAGGAACACACACCTAGTCAAACACAAGTAGAAAAATCTACAAGGTGGTGGGGAAAGCAGGTAAGCTGAACTTGCAGACTATCGGCCAAATGCAGTCTGGTGGTTTTAAAATGTTTTTCTCTTCATAGCTTTTTTACTAAAAGTCTGTAAGGAATGTGTAAACATCAGTAAGATACACAGAAAGATGAATGGTTACAATATTGAAAATAGTAACACTGATAAGCACTTCTCTCTACAGCTTCTCTCTAAAGTCACTTCTCTTTAAAGTCAAAAGTTACTGAGCACCTACCGGGGATCAAAAATGCAATAAGACACTCTCACTTTAAGTCATCAATATCTTAATAAATATTTAATATTCATGTATAAAACAAAACCGTGACTAAATACAGCCTTACCAATTATAAAATCTGGCAGTATATAAGCTGGGCAATACTTGGAAGAGAAGTTTTGGCAACAAAGAACAGAAAAATGTGTATGTTATTTTATTTTAAGCATTAAACCTACTCCTGGGAATTCAACCCAAAGGAATAACTGGAAAGAAAAAAGACACTGTATGTACAAAGACGTTAATGGTATTTTATTGATAATAGACAAACACACACCTGGAAATAACCCAAATAGTCAACAAATGGAAACTGTTAATTATAACATACTACTCAATGAGCTCTACATCCATTAACATTATATTAAGAATATGTAGCGGGAGGCCGAGACGGGCGGATCACGAGGTCAGGAGATCGAGACCATCCTGGCTAACACAGTGAAACCCCGTGTCTACTAAAAAATACAAAAAACTAGGCGGGCGAGGTGGCGGGCGCCTGTAGTCCCAGCTACTCAGGAGGCTGAGGCAGGAGAATGGCATAAACCCGGGAGGCGGAGCTTGCAGTGAGCAGAGATCCGGCCACTGCACTCCAGCCTGGGCGACAGAGCGAGACTCCGCCTCAAAAAAAAAAAAAAAAAAAGAATATGTAGCAACAGAGAAAAGCGTGACTAATAAGATAAACGGGGAGAAAAGCAGAACAAAGTATTCTCAGTTCTATTTGTATATATATATATTTGTATATGTATATATTCGTATATTTGTATATGTATATATTCTATTTGTATATGTATATATGCTGTTCTATTTGAGTATTATTCTAAATATATGACATGATTACGGTTATATAATAGAAAGTTTGGAACTAATATATAAAAATGCTGTGGATATACTTGAGTGGTAGGGTAATTGGTTTTAATATTCTTGAGATATTTTAAGAGGTATGGGGGCCAGCCGCAGTGGCTCATGCCTCTAATGCCAGCGCTTTGGGAGGCTGAGGTGGGCGGATCACTGGAGGTCAGGAGCTCAAGACCAGCTTGGCCAATATGGTGAAACCCCGCCTCTACTAAAAATACAAAAATTAGCCAGGCATGGTGGTGTATGCCTATAATCCCAGCTACTCAGGAGACTGAGGCATAAGAATCACTTAAATCTGGGAAGTGGAGGTTGCAGCAAGCCAAGATAGCGCCACTGCACTCCAGCCTGGATGACAGAGTGAGACTCCATCTAAAAATAATAATAATAAAAATTGAGGTACAGTTGTTTTAAAAAAGGGGTTTCAGCTTGATGATACTAGCCACAGCCTATGTAAGTCAAAAAGATGAGGCCGGGCATGGTGGCTCACACCAGTAGTTCCAAGACTTTGGGAGGCCAAGATGGGAAAATTACTTGAAGCCAGGAGTTTGAGACCAGCCCGGGGAATATAGCAAGATCCTCATCTCTGACCAAAAAAAAAATTAAAAATTAAAAAATTTAGCTGTGTGTGGTAGTGCACGCCTGTAGCCCCAGCTACACAGGAAGCTGAGGTGGAAGGATCACTTAAGCCCAGGAGTTCTAGGCTGCAGTGAACTATGGTCACATCACTATCCTCTAGCCTGGGCATGACAGAGTGAGACCCTGTCTCTCTGCCAAAAATAGTCAAGAAGATGGGTCCTAATCCCTATGTCATAGATACCTGACCAAAAGTATGTGTTTCAGAGACCAAGGTCTTCAAAGCAGCAGAGTGAAGGAGAAAAGATAATTGGTCACACACAAGTTGGGTATCTGTTTGACAACTGAGTACACTAGCAAAATAGAGTGTGCTGCACAGGTTTTCCTTCTACAGAGACATGGGAGAAATGAACAGAGTTTTGGCTACCATCCTCCGTATAAACAACCTCTAACAACTTGTGGACATCAACAAACACGTGCCGGGGACGGTGGCTCATGCCTGTAATCCCAGCACTTTGGGAGACTGAGGCAGGCAGATCATTTGATGCCAGGAGTTTGAGACCAGCCTGGCCAACATGGCAAAACCCCATCTCTGCTAAGAATACAAAAGTTAGCCAGGCATGGTGGCACATGCCTTTAGTCTCGACTACTTGGGAGGCTGAAGCATGAGAATTGCTTGAACCTGGGAGGTGGAGGATGCAGTGAGCCGAAGTGGCACCACTGTACTCCAACCTGGGCGAAAGAGCTAGACTGTGTCTCAAAAAAAAGTACTAACCACTATATGACAGTGGATTCTAAAGAACCACAAATTTGCCATATGTTTTAAAAAGCTATTCCTTGCATTGAACATTCACTGTTGGTGATGGATAAACCTCTACTTAAGAAAAACAGAGCTGACTGTAGATACCTCATAGATGCAGGTATGTTAAAACAGACTGACAGTCACAGGCCTTCTTAGGTCGACTACAACATATTGTCTGTTAATTACCCATCAGGTTAGGCCATAAGCAGATTTCACTGGTAGGCCAACATTCAGGCTAGGAGGGAAGAAAAAAGGAATGGAAGGAAAATGCAAGAGAAAGGAGAAAGTACTAGGGAGTGAACATGGTAACACTAACTCATTAGGGGTAATAAGTGGTAACACCAACTCTTTAGGGGCAACACAGTGCAGGGTCCCATAAGTGATCAACCCCTAACCAAAAAGCTCTATAAATCTATAATTCTTTCTTTCTTCTTCTTCTTTTTTTTTTTTTTGAGACAAGGTCTCCTTCAGTCACCCAGGCTGGTGTGCATCAGTGGTAGGATCTCAGCTTACAGCAACCTCTGCCTCCAAGGCTCAAGCGATCCTCCCACCTCAGTCTCTAGAGTAGCTGGGACTACAGGGGTGCGCCACCATGCTGGCTACTTTTTGTATTTTTTGTAGAGACGGGGTTTCGCCACGTTGCCCAGACCAGTCTCGAATTCCTGGGCTCAAGCAATCGACCCACATTGACCTCCCAAAGTGCTGGGATCACAGGCGTGCACCATGGCACCTGGCCTTATAATACATTTTACACCCTTAGCCTCAACTCTCCCAAAGTAAATAATTCAGAGAAGGAGAATATATTTCAAAGATAAGCACTCCTTTTGTTGTCAAAACTATTAGCAGTTTACGAAAATATTTACAATGGGCATGACAATCTTTAAGAGTTCAGTAGTGACATTCTTTTTATAAATTTGGACAAGATATCTAACAATTCAATACAAACAAGCATCCTATTTTACTGCACTAATATTTAAAAGCTTTTATTCTGTAATTACTTAACTTCTATACTAATATAAAACACCCTCATTCCCATTTACTCCGAACCTCAGTACCAACTTTTCCCCAAATATTTACCTCTGAAAAAATCAAAACTTCATAAATCAATGAGTCCTTACCTTTCAAAAGAAATTTGCAATGAATTCCAGGGAGACTCATATAAAATGAACTGAAATAGAAATAAAATCCATTCCAGGAAAAAAAAATCCAAAGACTTTCATAGCAAATCTATTCAAGTTCATATTTCTTCAACACTAATCCGAGTCTTAATAGTCACATCATTAATACTCTTAATACTCACATTTTTAACATTCTGCCGCCAGCAACTACTACTGTTCAAACAAACTCTGGTTCACACACTGACGTCTGCTTCACACATCAACTTGCTTCTCCCACACTTGCACTTGCTTCCCACAGAGTTGTAATAATTTCTTACAAGTTTTACCAGGCTGTGTCCCAAAATAAAGAGAATGGGTTCTTCCGTTCTGAGGATTTTTGACATTTCTCCGCCAAATGAAGGAGGAGGTATTTGCACTTCAATAGTAGTTTCAAGACCCAACTATCATTTCCAAAACCCATCTCTACATCCCAGCCTAACACACACACACACACACACACACGCACATTCTCTGCCTATTCTGCCAATGGACTCTGAATCGAGTGGCCTGAAGCTTTCTCGTGTCTGCCCTGCAAGTCTTCTTGCCCCTGCTGTGAAGTCTCAGAGCCTTAAATGAGGAAATATAACCCAGGATATTTATGGGTCTGTCTAGACACCATTATTTCTAAGCAGAAGCCACAGACAAGTGTAACAGCAGGCAACATGACACTCGTAAGGTAAACCAAATGAGAGGATACAGTCAGTAATAAAAAGTTTTCATTTACAGTTTGTGGGGGGAAAGCTTTAGGAAAGACTAGTTCTTATGTTTCAGGTGGTATTTTGTAGGTAAACCATATGTCAATAGGCAATTCTGAAAACCATGGAATTAAAGCCATCCAATATTAGGCAACAGGGCAATAAATAAATTCCCTCTTAAGACTTTCAAATATGAAACAAAACTCAGCCATCTGAGCAGGTTTGACCACTCACTCAGTTCTGTAGTGATAATTACTATGATTTGATTTGATTTGAGATAAAAGTTATAAAACCTCGTATCAAGTATGTTTTATTTTTATTTTTTCACTGTCTTATTTTAATGTCAGAATAAATATGTATTGAAGTAGTAGCATACTGAGGTCATCAGCAAAGCCTGGGTCCTTCCCTCCTCGGACAGCATGAGTTTCATTCTCCTCCCCGGACAGCATGAGTTTCACCACTTTCTCCACCTTCTCCACCAATTACCGGTCCCTGGGCTCCATCCAGCCATCCAGCTGGCCAACAGCGTGGCCAGAGTCTATGCAGATGCCCAGGGCTCTGGTTTCCGGATCTCTGTGTCCTGCTCCACCAGCTTCTGGGATGGTTTGGGGTCCAGGGGCCTGGCCACAGGGATGGCTGGGCATCTGGCAGGAATAGGAGGCATCCAGAATGAGAAGGAGACCATGCAAAGCCTGAAAGACCTCCTGGCCTTCTACCTGGACAGGCTGAGGAGCCTGGAGATTGAGAACCGGAGGCTGGAGAGCAAAATCTGGGAGCACCTGGAGAAGAAGGGACCCCAGGTCAGATACTGGGGCCATTACTTCAAGACCATCGAGGACCTGAGGGCTCAGATCTTCGCAAATACTGTGGACAATGCCTGCATTGTTCTGCAGATTGACAACACAGGTCTTGCTGCTGATGACTTTAGAGTCAAGTATGAGACAGAGTTAGCCATGCGCCAGTCTGTGGAGAGCGACATTATGGGCTCTGCAAGGTCACTGATGACACCAATGTCACTTGGCTGCAGCTGGAGACAGAGAGAGAGGCTCTCAAGGAGGAGCTGCTCTTCGTGAAGAACCATGAAGACAAACTAAAAGGCCTACAAGCGCAGACTGCCAGCTCTGGGTTGACCATGGAGGTAGATGCCCCCAAATCTCAGGACCTCGCCAAGATCATGGCAGACTTCCGAGCCCAACATGACGAGCTGGCTCAGAAGAACTGAGAGGAGCTGGACAAGTGCTGGTCTCAGCAGATTGAGGAGAGCACCACAGTGGTCATAATGCAGGCCGCCAAGGTTGGAGCTGCTGAGATGATGCTCACGGAGCTGAGACATACAGTCCAGTCCTTGGAGACTGACCTGGACTCCACAAAAAATCTGAAGGCCAGCTTGAAGAACAGCCTGAGGGAGGTGGAGGTCCGCTACACCCTGCAGATGGAGCAGCTCAACGGGATCCTGCTGCACCTGGCATCGGAGCTGGCACAGACCCAGGAAGAGGGGCAGCGCCAGGCCCAGGAGTACAAGGTCCTGCTGAACATCAAGGTCAAGCCGGAGGCTAGGATCACCACCTACCGCTGCCTGCTGGAAAACGGTGAGGACTTCAATCTTCAATCTTGGTGATGGACAGCAGCAACTCCATGCAAACCGTTCAAAAGACCACCACCCGCCGCAAAGTGAGTGGCAAAGTGGTATCTGAGACCAACACCACCAAAGTTCTGAGACATTAAGCCAGCAGAAGCAGGGTACCCTTTGGGGAGCAGGAGGCCAATAAAAAGCTCAGTGGTTTAAGAAAAAAAAAAAAAAGGTCAGGTGAGGTAGATCACGCCTGTAATCCCAGGACTTTGGGAGGCCGAGGCGGGCAGATCACGAGGTCAGGAGATTGAGACCATCCTGGCTAACACGGTGAAATCCGTCTCTACTAAAAATACAAAAACAAAAAATTAGCCAGGCTTGGTGGCGGGCACCTGTAGTGCCAGCTACTCCGGAGGCTGAGGTGGGAGAATGGCATGAACCCAGGAGACGGAGCTTGCAGTGAGCCAAGACCGCGCCACTGCACTCTAGCCTGGGCGACAGAGTGAGACTCTGTCTCAAAAGAAAAAAAAAGTACTATATTGAGAAAAATATGGGGCCAAGAAAACAAGGAGGATGAAAATGAGGGGTTTTTTTGTATTTTTTAATGATTTTCAAAACAAGGTAAGAAAATTACAAGTGGCTCTTGTTTTATTCAATGTAATAGATCAATAATATAATTAGTTCTAAATATTTTTTAAATACCATCATTCATAATTGCAAAAATTAAATGGTAAGCAGTTATGAAATTAACAAAATGAAAATTTCAAAACCAGCGCTAGCAGGATGTGAGGAAAGTTGTAAACTTAAAGATTGATACGGTGCTATAAGCTGATAGTCTTTCCAGGGAGCAATCTGGCCATATGTAACAAGATCTACAAGCAATTCATGCCTCTAACCCACAGAACCTACCTTGGAAACTAAACCCTAATGAAATACTCTCCAAGTAAAATAAATGTAACTTGTTCATCAATGTTTATAGTGATGCTTTTTGTAATAGTTAAAATTGGGGAAAATTCGAATATCAAGTCACAAGAGAACGGTTAAATAACCAATCGTGGTATAATAAAAGATGGAATTATTGATCCCGAATCTTTGCTCCGTTCCTATAACATATCCCATCCAGTTCCCTGTGACTTGTCTGGGAATCACATGGGATGAGTGGAAGTCCTCAACCCAGTGATTCTAGGCTTGGTCATGTGATATACTTTGGCCAATGGGATGTGAAGACACAACCTATCCACCATTCCCTCGCACAACAGCTTTCAATGCAGTTACATGCTTCTCATTACACTACCACTCTCAGCCATGGGAACAGCATGTCTGAGACAGGGGCTGCCCTTCAGGCTATATCCCTGAGTGAGAGAACACCGTGGCGCTGAACTGAGCCCAGTCAAGCCTCCAAGCCTACCAACAGCACTCACATAATACAGTCAAAAAATAAATGTTTGTTGTTATAAGCCAGCAAGATGTTGGAACCTTTTCTGTTACCATAGCAAAAGCTCACAATACAACAGTTAGTTTGATGACAATAACTTGTCATCAAAACATGACAAGTTATATAGTAGCGGATATAGCAAACATATATTTGAAAAACGCTCATGAAAAAGTAGAATAAAAAATAATAGGTAGACACAAAAGATATCGATATAAAGCAAGCCAATGAGTACCAGAAATTAATTGAAAATGATATAATCATTTATAATTATTTTTGTCAATGCAGTATGTGTTTATACTTCATCTGCACCTACATCTACATTGCCACATCTTTTATTTCTTGTTTAGATGCTACCTCTTTATAAGTACATTTTTCAGCAATTCTCTACATACCATACTCATAACAGAAATATTTCTATCCAACACACTTTGTCTGCTTCAATGACATAAAGATAACTGAACACTTATCACAAAAGTAAATCTAGTGCAAAGGTTACTATTCAACCTTTCACATGTATGATTTAGGGTTCAACAATTCTTTCGTCAGATTTTAGAGAAGGCAACTGTAAAAAACAGACAAAAGCAAGAGTTAGAAGAAAGTATTTGCTGGGCTGGGTGTGGTGGCTCACACCTGTAATACCAGCACTTTGGGAGGCTGAGAAGGGTGGGTCACCTGACGTCAGATATTGAAGACCAGCCTGGCCAACATAGTGAAAGCCCATCCCCACTAAAAATTACAAAAAATTAACCAGGCCTAGTGGCTCATGCCTGTAATCCCAGCTACTCAGGAGGTTGAGGCAGGAGAATTGCTTGAACCTGGGAAGTAGAGGTTGCAGTGAGCCAAGATCATGCCATTGCACTCCAGCCTGGGCAACAGAGTGAGACTCCATCTCAAAAAACAAACAAAAAAAAAAAGTACTCCAGCCTGGGCAACAGAGTGAGACTCCATCTCAAAAAACAAACAAAAAAAAAAAAGTATTTGCTGGGATAATCCACTTCCTTGTCATCAAACATTATATGAAAGCAAGATCTCAAAGACCCTCACCCATCTGAGGGTAAAGCTGTGTTGCCAATGAATTTATCTTTATGACCTACGTTAGAAATTCCATTGCATCTGTATGATTCAAGAATCACAAAAATGTTCACTATATCTCACTCATAATTTATCCTAAAATAAATTCAACAGCAAAAATTTATTAATGTGAATCATCTTCACTATCATCTTCTATGCGACAGCAAGAAATGTAAAATGTGTATACTTCCAATAATAACAACAACAAAAAAAGACCAGGTATGGTGACTCACACCTATAATCCCAGCATTTTGGAAGGCGAAGGCCGGGGGGATAGGGGAGATCACTTGGGGCCAGGAGTTCGAGACCAGCCTGGGAAACATGATGAAACCTGTCACTACGAAAAATAAAAAAATTTGGCAGAGTATGTTGGCATATACCCATGGTCTTAGCTACTCAAGAGGCTGAGGTGGAAGGATTGCTTAAGCCCAGGAATTCAAGGTTGCAGTGAGCTATAATCACACCACTGTACTGCAGCCTAGGCAACAGAGCAAGACCTTGTCTTTAAAAAATTAATTAATTCATTTTTTAAAAATTATTAAGAGGATTTATAGTATATCAATTGTAAAGATGCTACAAATATTAGTTATTAAGACCACAAGTTAACTGGGCATGGTGGCTCACACCTATAATCCCAGCACTTTGGGAGGCTGAGGCAGGAGGATCACTTGAGCCCAAGAGTTCGAGACCAGCCTGCGTAAACTAATGATACTCTGTCTCTACAAAAAAATAAAAAATTAGCTGGGGTATGGTAGCACATGCCTGTATTCCTAGCTACTCAGGAGGCTGAGGTAGGAGGATCTCAAGATCTTGTCTCAAAAAAATAAAAAAATACACAAATTATGTATATATTATGAAGGAGTGTATAAAATTACCACTATGAAATTATGTCTATATACGAACATTAACTATTAGATTGATGTCAACATAATTGTGGGTTTTGCCATTACTTTTAACAGCAAAAACTGTGATTACTTTTGCATCAACCTATAAAAAACATGAAAAAAATTTAAATAGCCAGTCATAAGTTTGTGGCTAAGTTTATACCAATTTTTTAAACATGCTGATACACTGAGAGAAAAAATCTCTAATATTTGTATTTACAAAATCTGTACTTGCTATGAAATATATCCACGTCTCTCAATTACAAAAGAATCTGAAGTATGCTTCAAGTTTCTAAAAACAATTTCTGTTAAATATCTTTCTAATTAGGACAACCGTGAGTTAGTAAATGGAACACGTTCAGTTTGATTTTTTATTATTTCCTGATAACTGGAGCTCATTCCTGGAACATCAATGGTTTTTACTATATTCCCTAATTTAAAGATAATGCCTTTCACTGCTGGAGAAAATAATGGGCACCCCCAGTAGATACTAATGAGCAGAAGGGCTGCTGCAGATCAGGTCTAGGTAATGTTCTCCTTTCTGCCTTCGATAAGTGGTGATGAAGGGTGGATATAAGCACAAGCTCTGGATTCATGCCCAGATTTGACACTAGGCTCCAGCATTCACTAGTATTTGCATGCCATGACGTTACATACCTAACTAGTATTTATTTACTAGTTGTAGGATCTTGTGCAAGTTACTTAGCCTTTCTAAGCTCGAGTCGTCTCATCTATAATAGGCCAATGATAGTGCTTACTTCACAGGGTTGTTGTAAGGATCTAGAAAGATAATCCACTTAAAGTGCTGGACAAAGCACTTGTACATGGTAAGTACTACAGGAACTAAATGCCAATTAATATTAGTCTCTCTCTGCTGGTCGTCGAAGTGTCATCAGGCTTACATCTCACCATCGCCTATAACTACTTTTACTTTCTATCTCTAACCATTTTCCTCCAGTCCCCTTAGGCATCACTGAAGAACTAGGGCTCCTAAGAGTAGTCTGATAACTATCTATGATGGTGCTGCCCAAAGGAAATACAATGTGATCCATAAATGCAAGCCACATATGTAATTGTCGATTCCCTTGTAGTCACATAGAAAAGCAAATCAAGACAGGTGAAATTAATTTTGACAACAGATTTATCTCAATATACACAAAATATTATGTCAACGTATAATTAAAAAAATAAGATATTTTACATTTTTTTTTTTTTGATTCCGAGTCTTCAAGGTCCCATGTGTATTTGACACTGACAGCAATATCCCAATTCCGACTAGCCACATTTCAAATGCTAAACAGCCACATGGGGTTAAAGGCTACGTTATTAGTTGCTGATTCTTTTCAAGATTATGACCACAGAAAAACATCTCCACTTTCAAAAACATCAAACTGCATTTATTAAACAAGCTGATGGATAGACAAAAGGAAAGAATGAATGGAAGGAAGAAGGAACACATGTACTTGACCTACACAGACTTCTGAGCCTGACGTGGTGGTTAAGAACTGGGGCTATGGACATCCCATTATTGGGCACATACTCAAAGGATTATAAATCATGCTACTATAAAGACACATGCACACATATGTTTATTGTGGCACTATTCACAACAGCAAAGACGTGGAACCAACCCAAATGTTCATCAATAATAGACTGGATTAAAAATATGTGGCACATACACACCATGGAATACTATGAAGCCACAACAAGGATGAGTTCATGTCCTTTGGAGGGACATGGATGAAGCTGGAAACCATCATTCTGAGCAAACTATCGCAAGGACAGAACAACACATGTTCTCACTCATATGTGGGAACTGAACAATGAGAACCCTTGGACACAGGGTGGGGAACATCACACACCGGGGCCTGTCGTGGTGTGTGGGGAGGGGGGAGGGATAGCATTAGGAGATATACCTAATGTAAATGATGAGTTAACGGGTGTAGCACACCAACATGGCACATATATACATATTTAACAAACCTGCACATTGTGCACGTGTACCCTACAACTTAAAGTATAATGAAAAATAAAAAATAAATAAAAAAGAACTTGGGCTGTAGAATCAGAGAGAACGGGTTCATGTGCCACTTATTCCACTTACTAGCTGTGAGAACTGAGCAAATAACTTCTTTAATTCTCACATTTCTCAAGGATAAACTACAGATAAAAACATCCCTTTCATAATGTTGAACAAGTTTAAAGGTTATAGCAGAGAGGGGGTTTCTATACATAAAGCTTTGCTGTATAAAAGGCCAAAGATGGGAGTGGGGAAAACTGATGAAGAGAATACTGAGCAAATTAGCTTGACATAACTAAAGAGGCCATGGTGGAGAAAAGCTGTTCATATTATTTATATTCACAATGCCTGTTACGTGCCCAATTACACAAAACAATTTGAACAGAGGCAGCTATTAATAAAATAATTGCAATGGCATTTCTAAAGCTCTCAGTGGCTTACACCTCCCTAGCCTGCTTGCTTGCTTGCTTCTTGGCAGTATTCTAAGTAAGTGGGGGAGACGGAGGGCTGAAGGCCAGAATTTGCAGAACCAAGATTTTTCCGTAGTGTATATATTAATATTAATCACATTTTCTAGCCTCCATAAGCCAGACAAATGGATATCTCTGAATCTTTCTTTGAAGGATGAGATTGCCACAGTGCCTCAAATTTAAACTGAACATTACTCTTCAATGTACTATAAAGACAAAAAATTAAACTAAATGCTTACTGCTCTTTAAACTTTTCTTGAAAATTGGTTTTGTGAATAATTCCTGATCTTTTGCTTTGAATTTGCTCTTGTTACATGCTACAAAACACAAAAGTCTAGCTATTTAAAAAATTAAAGTTAATTCTGGTCTGCTAATGATGACTTTAAATGTTTAATCATTTTAACGATCTAAGTCACTACATGGTCTAAATTACATGTTGAGTTTCTTAAAGACCACAAACATGTCTTCTCTATTCCAGGTACCTTCTAAACCAAGATTTCTCTGGTAGGCATTCCATTTACTGTTAATGCCCTTCCATATTACAGGTGTCCCATAACATAGATTTTTTTTTTTAAAGATTCTTACTAAAATGAATTTAGCTTTGAAACATTTTCATTTACAGCAGAACTTCTCAGAGCCTTTAATATGTCAACATACACAGATTTCAAAGAACTGTGCTGAGTCACTATTATAGTTTTATCATCTTCAAATGAGAAAAAAATGCAAACCAAGAACCAAACAATAAGGAGATAGCCTAACTGCCCCATGGAAATAGGTGGTCTTTGCATTTCTGGCCTGATGTGCTGCTCACTGTGCATTTCTCTTTTATCATACCCAAAAATATATTAATGTTGAACACATATATGGTAATTAATCTATCAGAACCTTCCAAACTAATTCATTCCAAAGGAATAATTTATTATTATTTGAGCGAATTTATTCCAAAGGAAGGAAGGGAAGAAGGGGGAGGGGGTAGGAGTGAGAAAAGGAATAAAGAAGAGGGAGGAGGGAAGAGGGGCGGAGGGAGGAAACCAGTTTGAATAACTACTAAATATTACTGCATACTCATGGACAAAGCTAAAATTCCTAAACACTTTCATAAGGATGAAGGGGCACAAAGTACACACTCATACCTAACCTGGCACTCAGAAAACAAGCCTCATTTTAAAAACAACCAAACAGCTGCTCAGCAGAAGCACTGCACAAATCATCCTCTCCAGCCTTTATTTTTAGACACTTCTTAAGTAAAACAATAATTTTCTAAAGAATATAATTAAGACTGGTAGATGTCCTTTCATTATTTTGGAGTTTTAATTTGTTTCACATCAGTCCCATTTTTCCCCTCATAGATCACATAATTATATAATATTCCATAAGAAATTCCTTACCTTTGAATAAAAAAATATATATGATCTTTTAAACATGTACTGATTTAAAAAGCACAATCCACCCAGGATGTTAGTCATTATAACCCACGGATTTAAACACACAGGGAGTCTAAAAGTCAGCCCCATTTTTCAAATGAAAAATTGAAGACTTGCTTATATGTCAAAAAATGTGTACCTTCATCATCTAAAGCACATTTTACAAAATGTATAATGCAAAAGAATAGGCCTAATAGATCACAGTATTTCCTGGGCAGAAGGGAATGCTAATTGCCTCCTGGAGTCTTAAATGAAACCTAATTGCTGGCTTGAGCTGTCACCACTGACCCTGGTAACAGACTGGTGCACCCTTCATAAACCTAATACAGCATAATCCTCCTTTATTATGGTTATTACAGCTCTTCAAGGGGACATGTCTGCCACAAAAATAAACTCTGCAGCTTCTCCTCTAAATGGAGGTGTCACTTCTCCACCCCAGAACAAGCAGCGCTGGTGGCAGAAATCACTCTGTACAAGTGGTACCACTTCACAGCCTAGAGCTGCTTCCCAACTGGGACTCACACACATCCACAGATACTACTACAGAAACCATGAAGCTACTCCATGGTGATGGAGGAAAAGAGAGGATGAGGAGCACGAACAGCTATTTATTTATTTTAAAAAAAATCCACCAGCATAAAGCAAATGGGAAAAGCAGAAGAAGAGTATCTAATACAAATCATGGGTTTGAGGTAGGAAA
The DNA here is from genome assembly GCF_043159975.1 of Macaca nemestrina. NCBI lineage: Eukaryota > Metazoa > Chordata > Mammalia > Primates > Cercopithecidae > Macaca > Macaca nemestrina. The sequence continues at coordinate 72,689,897 of NC_092125.1, forward strand.
TCCATGTGTAAATCCATTAGATTTACAAACAAAATTTCAGATACTGAACCCAAGAAATATTCCTTTCAATCTGTTTTGAAGTTTTTTTGGACACACTCTTAAAAAGTTACTTCAATTAAAAACACTTCTCTTATATCTACTACTCATCAATTCCCTAAACATTTATTGAACATGTACTCTGCATCAGATGCCATAAACCCAAGGATAAATAAATTACAAAATGTCTCCAAACGTGTGAAAATAAGCAAACACTACAGTACTATAGGAAGGTAGAGAAGATGACAATGATAATGTAACTATTATTAGGGATATTATTATCCCTAATAATGAAAAGGAAACATTAGATAAAACCTCCAAAAAAGACAAAAAAATCATATAAACATTAAAGAATCAGAAACATTATTATGTGATCGGATGTATAAAAGAACTGGAGTGGGGGCAGGAAGTAACAATAACAGCATGAGTCAAAGCAACAAGGTTTCAACCCTGAGCAATGTTTGGAGAAGGTTCACAGGGACCCAAGAGATGTTTAGGGGAGAGGCCAGACAAGGCTAGGAAGTTAGGTGCCATCAAGAGCTATGCAGAGCCCTGACTGTGTTCACATCTGATCTCACCTGCCCTTCCCTCCCACATCCCTGAGTGTGAGAGATTGAGAGTTGAGGGGTTAGTTTCTTGATCTTGTCCAAATTTAGTGAAATGTAGAAGTCAACCAGGCCAATGATGGAATTAAATGTAAACTCCAAGAGGGCTTTCACAATCCACAGGGTTCCAGTGACTTGGGTAACAGATGTTATTCTTAGCTCATCTGTTACGTGATGGTGATTTACCTGTCCATTTCCTACCCAAAAGCACATCAGAAAGCATTATTTAGAGAAAACCACTTTACATTGTCGTCAAACTCCTGATTGCTGCTCTTAAGAATATATACCTATGTATTCATGGGAACATTTTTTTTCTCAGTATGTGTATGATTCGCTTATTGTATTGTGCTGAGTGAGCTCCTGTGTGCTTCAGACAAAAATAAATGAGACTTTCTGCTTACATTTTTAAAAAAAGAGCTATGCAGAGCCTTGAGTGTTCTGCTAGAGTGTGTACTTTAATCATAAGCAGTTTTTAAAATGAAATATTTCAGAAGGGAGAATGTAATAAACACACGTTTCCATCACTCAGCTTAGGAAACAAACCAGTATTACATGTCCGTCCTCACCTCCACACCTGCCCACCATACCTTGTATTTCGTGTCTATCCTTCTTGTATTTCCTTGTACCTTTACTACATACACACACACATATGTTGGTATGTTATATGTACACACACATATATGTATGCATGTATGTTATATATATAGTAAAGGTAAAAAGAAAATGTGTGTGTGCACGTGTGTGTGTGTGTGTAAACAATATATGGTGGCAAGAAAGATTTTAAGCAGGAGAGTTAAAATATCAGACATACCTTAGAAAAGACTCTAGCATAGAAGGTAGACTGGTGCCCGCACCAAGAGAAGGGACAGCTTACACAAAGTGGTGCCACAACGGGTGTCTGTCATAATGACGCAGGAAGGGCAGCCTCAGCCTCACAGGGTATTCTTGGGCAAGGGGCAGGCAGACCTGCATGGACAGTTACAGGGAGGGACGTGAGGGAGTGAAGCAGTGGCAGTTCCCAGGCAGCTGACAGGCCAATGAGGGGATGAGGCAGGTTAACCAGGACACAGAGCACAGTGAGGTCAATGCCAAGGCCAGAATGGCAAGGGGGCCTGACCCAGAGAGCAATTAGGGAAGGCTGCCCAGAGAAAGTGGTATTGAAGGAGGGCTCAGAGGGATGGTTTTGATAGGCAATGATGAGTGTTAGGACTCTAGGCAAGGAAACAGCACCACATTAGGTGGAAAATGACTGGGCCTGTTCAGGAAACACCTGCAGTTTGGCATAACCCTGAGGAATAGTGGGACATAAATCTGAAGAAATCAGAGGCCCACCTGGGAATCATTTGTGGAGAACTTTAAACATCAAGCTGAAGTATATACGTAATTCATGACAAATTCACTTTCATGACCATGAAATCTGCCTTAATCCCTTTAACTTAGGAACTAAAATAATGGTGAGAGCCAAGCTTGTGATTTGGGGCGGGAAATATCAATGATATCACTGCTGCTTACTATAGTTCTATAAGTAGAACAGACTGTCTTGGATATGAGTGAGCTGGCAAATCTGCCTTGACGTGGTGTCATGGGGTCTCACCATCTTTCTCTCACTGTAAAAACTAGTAACTTTGAGTTTGAATAATGGGGGATGCTGCCTTTTTCTCTTTTATATATTATACAAAAGAAAATAATGCATAGGAAGGAAATTAAGTATGTTCTATTTTCTTTCTTTTTTTTTTTTTTTTTGAGACGGAGTCTCGCTGTGTCACCCAGGCTGGAGTGCAGTGGCGCGATCTTGCTCACTGCAAGCTCCGCCTCCCGGGTTCATGCCATTCTCCTGCCTCAGCCTCCCGAGTAGCTGTGACTACAGGCGCCTTCCACCATGCCCGGCTAATTTTTTGTATTTTTAGTAGAGATGGGGTTTCACCGTGTTAGCCAAGATGGTCTCGATCTCCTGACCTCATGATCTGCCCACCTCGGCCTCCCAAAGTGCTGGGATTACAGGCATGAGCCACCAAGCCCGGCCAGAAATTAAGTATATTCTAATCAGTAAATCCAAATCTGAAAGGTTTAGGTCTTAACCCTGAAATGTTCCTGCTTCCTAACCCTTCCGTGACATTTATTCTCCCATGATCTACAACATTTCCTAGACTTGAAAATGAGAGGAAAAATTACCATGTTTTTTAAGTACTCAAGTATAGCAAAACAATATTAAGAACCATAGTATGAGTAACTTCAGAAAATAGCTTAAAAATGGAATTTGTCTCCTCAAATGAACAAATAAGATATGTATAATACATACTGATATCTGTTTAATTTTTTTAAATCACATATAGTCATTAACAAGATGTAATTTTCCCAGAGCATAGTAATTATTTATCAAAGAATAAATAATGAATTACGAACTAGGCTGGGCTCTTATCCCTCAAGTCAGCATTTCAGAAATGCATTCATTCACTGATTCTATAACACTTTTTTTTTTTTGAGATGGAGTCTCACTCTGTCTCCCAGGCTGGAGTGCAGTGGTGCCATCTCAGCTCACTGCAACCTCCGCCTCCCAGGTTCAAGTGATTCTCCTGTCTCAGCCTCCCAAGTAGCTGGGACTACAGGCGCACGCCACCATGCCCAGCTAATTTTTAGCAGAGACGGGGGTTTTATTACCACATTGGCCAGGATGGTCTCAATCTCTTGACCTCGTGATCCACCTGCCTCAGCCTCCCAAAATGTTGGGATTACAGGCGTGAGCCACTGTACGCGGCCACACTTTTTAAAAATAATCAACTCTAATTCATTATCTGCAAAATGGCAACATCATCATCATCATAGCTATGGCTACCCAATCTCCACATAAGATGAACTGAGTAAGATCCCTACCAGAGAGGCTTTTAACTTAGCAGAGGAGACGGGAAGGTAAACAAGTATAATATGTAAACTTACTAATGTTGGTAATTTCAAAGTGCTATGGGACTATAAAGTAAGGAATGGGCTGGGCACAGGGGCCCACGTCTGGAATCCCAATACTTTGGGAAGCTGAAGTAGGAGGATCGCTTGAGCCCAGGAGTTCAGGATCAGCCTGGGCTTGAACATAGGGAAACTACATCTGTACAAAATTTTTTTTTTAAATTAGCCAGGCATAGTGGCTGACACCTGTGGTCCTAGCTACTTGAGAGGCTGAGGTGGGAGGATCAATTAAATCCAGGAGGTCGAGGTACAATGAGCCATGATCACCCCACTGCACTCCGGCCTTAGTGACAAGGCAAAACCCTGTCAAAGAAAGAAGAAAGAGAGTGAAAGAAAAAAAAGGGCAGGCTCAGTGGCTCATGCCTGTAATCCCAACACTTTGGGAGGTCAAGCTGGGCAGATCACCTAAGGTCAGGAGTTCGAGACCAGCCTGGCCAACATGGTGAAACCCCGTCTCTACTAAAAATACAAAAATTAGCCAGGTGTGGTGACTGCACACCTATCATCCCAGCTACTCAGAAGGCTGAAGTAGGAGAATCGCTTGAACCCGGGAGGTGGAGGTTACAGTGAGCCGAGATCGCGCCATTGCACTCCAGCCTGTGAGACAGAGCGAGACTCCATCTAAAAAAAAAAAGACAAAGAAAGGAATGGGAAAAAGAAAGAGAGAGAGAAAGAGAGAGAGAAGAGAGGAGGGAAGGGGAGGTGAGAGAGAGAAAAGAAGAGAAAAAAGGGCAGGGAAGGGCAGGGGCAGGGGCAGGGGCAGGGGAAGGGGAAGGGGAAGGGGAAGGGGAAGGGAAGGGAAGGGAAGGAAGGCTTCAGTGGAGAGAAGCAGAGTGAAGGTGGAGCTTTAGTTGACCACAAAGAGGTTAAGCAGGCAGGAAGGGGTAAGGCCACTCTGGGTATGAATGTAACAAAGGAGAGGAGAATTAAACACCACTAAGTGTTAGGAGCGCTAGTGGAGAGAGAGAGAAAGAGCAGCAGATGGGGATGGGAAGATAGTCAGGAATCCATATGATAAGGGAAATAACAAGTGAAAGACTTTAAATAGTACTCAAAAGAGTAAAATCTTCAAAAATTTGTGATTTCAAACACCCTTTTTGTAGCATTGAAAGAATAAAAATAATTTTCTGCTGCTATAACAGAATATCACGGAGTAGGTAATTTATAAAAAGAGCAGTTTATTTGGCTCACAGTTCTGGAGGCTGGAAAAGTCCAAAAGCATGGTGCTAGTATTTGGCCAGGGTCATCCTATGGTGCAAAGGTGGAAGGCAGAGGCAAGCACAGAAGATGGAGAAAGGCACCAGGGGCCAGACTCCCTTTATCACAATCTACTCTTGAGATAACAAATCTGACATTAATCCCTTCATGAAGGCTCCTCCTAATCACCTCTTAAAGTTCCCACCTTTTAACACTGTTGACAATGGCAATCAAATTTTACCATGAGTTTTGGAGGGGACATTCAAACCACAGCAATGCTCTTGGAACAATCTCAAGAGGAAGTAAGGATGGGGAGCAAAGAGCAAATGGAAAATACTTTTACAGACGCAAACTCAAAGGACCTAATGACTGATGGGATTTGTTACCGAGGTTTGAGAAAATGGATTGAGGGTGCTACGAATGACAGGTTGAAGAAAACTCCAAAAGCCTGGCTTGAGCAGCTAACTCAATAGACAGCAATGTCACTGAGATAGGTAATTTGGAAGCAGTACATTTTGTGACAAGAAACTGGAGACTTCAAGTTGAGACAGGTAGGATTTGGCATGTATAGCAGACACTCAAATGAATATAAGCACCAGATAAACCCAACTGTTTGGTAGCAAGCAGAGAGGTCTGGACTGGAGATGATAGCCAAGGAGATCCAGTAACATGGAAACATCTAATTAGTGCTTTACATGAACCTGGCTAGGGATACGAGGCCATTAACCGAGCCTCTCTGCAGCTCTAAAGCAACGAGGAATGGAATCATTCAAACCGGTGCAGTGAAAAAGTGACACCCATAGCAAGCCTGAGGAACAGGGGTGGGGGAACCAAACAAGACTTCTCAGCTCAGTGCTTCTCAAAATGCAGTTGGTCAACACCAAGAGCATCAGCACCACCCGGGAGCTCTTTGGAAATGGAAATTCTCAGGCCTACCTTAAATGTGCTGAATCCAGAAACGGAGGTAGGCCTGGGGAAGAACAGCAACCTTTGTTTAACAAGCCCTGCAGGTGATACTCACTGGAGGTTGACAATCTACTGCTTCGGCTAATGCCCCAATTACTTGAGGAATGCAGTGTGAACAAATTAACCCCCAGAGATGAATTTCCAAAGACACAAGGAAATTAAGTAGAAGTAAAGTACACATTTCATACAAAAATATGCATTAGGAACTCTGGCTAATTTTCAACTGTAAGTAATTTTTCCCTGTGAGCGCAAAACGTGTAACGCAAAGCAGATCAAGTCAGTGGCCCACATGGTAAGGCTTCTTAACTTAGGAATACAGTTCAGCACTAAAATCTCAAACAATCTAAATGTGAAGAGGATATTTTACTACTTAGAGACAATGCTACATCACCAAAGGATTCCTTTCTCATTTTCTCACTAGATTCCTCCCTATTGACCAACATAAAGCATTTATGGGATGGCCAGCTAGGGTTACGGCTCTCTGGATGTGCAGTAGTCCTCTGGGTCAAACTAATTGACCAGGCTTAGGATGAAACTCTTGACCTAAGCCTAATTTAGCCCCTAAGGAAACTAAGCTAAATCAACCACATATCAAATTTTACATGTAAGGCTGATCTAAGAATGGCTATGAAATGTTTTTTCCAATTGCAAGGACTCTGAAGAAAATCAAACAAAAGCTTGACAGGGGAAGAAAAGTCAAGAAATACAGAACCAACAGGAAAAAGGAAAGGAAAGTAAAACAATGTTAATATGCCATTTATAACCCAACTTAGAGCCAGAACGACCCTTATCACACAAAAAGGCACTTACTCACTATTACCTTTTACACAGCTACTCTGTGTCCTTCATCCACAAGCATTGCATCATATCCTTTAATTCAGAATTATAAATAATTATAAGATTATTTTCATAATCAGCATGCATGCAATATATGGCAAAGGCACTGCTGGTCTGGGCAAGATACATTTCCTCTCCCCTCCTATTGCAAAAATCCAGGTCAGGCCTGCATTTTCCTGGGCTCTCTCCCCCTGATTCCCCAAAGGGGTAGGACACCTTCATATGATCTCCAGGCCTGCATGCCATCCTGCAGAAAAGACTTAACCAATTCTTTGCCACTCTGTTTCAAGAACACATGCTTTCTTCTAACATTGTTCTAACATTGTTCCTTTCTTCTAACATTCCCTTGCACTTTGAGGTTGATATGAAGATCAATAATTTAATTTTTGTCAAATACTCTAGGTTTCTCAGATGAAAGACAACATTAAAGTTCAAATAACCAGTGGCTGGCATTACACAAGAAGTATTGCAGTTTACTCTTTATATTTGGGCTTCACTAGGCTGCAAAGATGTATCAGCTAGCTTTTGTACTCTTGTTAAAGGCAAGAGTTACCCTAACATTCTTTAACTAGATTTCAACATTAGAAATACAAGGATCCTTACATAAAATACTGGCCCCTGATTACAGTAAGAATTATACAGGGAAAAAGATCTTTTTCTCTGCCCTTCTAATCTCTCAGTGGCTTTCCCTCCTCAAACTTCTCTACTGCCTGGTCCCCTACCTCTCAATTTCCTCTTGTAGGAGGGGCCACATGGCAGCTGCCAGCCAACATGTTTGTTTTGAGCCAATAGACTGAAAAAAAAAGTCAGAGACAAAGCTTTATGTGTATGTTTACACACACGTGAATTCAGGCTGCTGAAAAAATAACACACAAAGAGAACATTCATGGCCACATACAAGTCCTTGAACATATAAATAGCCATCCTTGACCTATTCTGTGTGAGGTGCTGTTATACAGCATGACACTGAATTCTCCATACACATCCTGAGAGGCTAAATGTTATCAGATCCATTTTGCAGATGAAGAAACTGAGGCTCAGAAGGGCTATGAAGTTCATCCAACATCACACAGCTAAAAAATAGCAGAGCTGGAATTCCAACCTAGTTATATTTCAAACTCCCAAACCTGGACCGCCTGCTCTAGCACACCGACAGCCAGGAAAAGCTATAGAACTTACCACACATACCCCTTGGACCATTCAATAAGCCGTCGGTGAGATGCATACAGAGGAAGTATTAATTAAATCAAATTAAATCCGTAAGGGGAGATCCAAAAACGTATTTTAGACATTAACTTGAACTTCCTCCCTACCAAAGCTTTAGTGTTTGTTTTCCCTCATTCCTTAATTGGCTAATTAAGTATTTCATCTTATCTCTTTCTCATGCATTATCTCTAACAAAGCTCACAGCACTGTTCTGAGGCTTAAAATGAATTTTTTAAAAACACAGCATTTGGTGACTAAGTAATGGAAGCTCAAATGCAAGAATTTGACGAAATCCTTGCTCAAAAATGACAAGAATATGAAACCCAGGAGGGCTATAATATGCAATCAAAGGGTTGATGTTTGCTTCCCTGGAGCAAATTTAAACCTCTAATAAGGAAGGAAGGCACTGGAAAATAAAAAGTCCTCATAGTTCTTGACACTTAGCCCATACGTCCAGGGCAAGTAAGAATTATTCTAAAAATTCTGATTTTTCTCTGAATTCCTTATGGTGCTTCCCTATTAAAAGTCTAACTGTTCTTTCTAGTACAGCTACCAGCGTGACACAGTATGCACAAACCTGAATAACTCAAGTGTTAATAATAATTACATGTTGAAGCCAATGATGGAAACTGGGCAAATGCCTGGGATTCGCGGGAAAGGGCTTCTCTTCAGCCATTTCTCTCATGCAGGTCCCCACACCTTCAGGAAACCTTCTGTGAAGGGGCTGTTCTTGAGATAAGAAAAGATGCTGGTCGAGGGGCTTGGATAAACACCCAAAGGTGTAGGAAGTCACTGTGTTCTTCCTACTCTGATGTACTGGCCTGAGGTCACCAAAAGCTGGATGTCTGCCACCTCGGCCAGGACTCAGCCACTAGGAACAATACTACAGCACCACTTCAGTCCAGTGAAGAGGCACCCTTGAAAGGCAAACCACGTACAGAACGCTACTGCATTGTAAGAAACTTTTCTAGCCAGGATTTGCTGAATCCTGGGCCATTAGGCTACAAAAATCTGCAAGAAGTGTTTTCTATTTTCATAAAGTTTCAGAGAGAAGAACGACAGTCCTTACAACTGTGCGTGCTAAAGCAATAGTAATGACTTCAAAGTAGAGAAAAGTATAACAAACTTCGTGACATACAGATGAACTAATTTTGCACCACATGGCCACCCATTCAGACTGGGCAAAAAGGGCATCATGCCATTCAGCTCCCGCTCATTAAGGCTGTCATTTCTATGGCACAAGCTTTAACCCCATCACCAAACAATTAGGTAACTTTATAATACAAGGTCCGTAAAGCCTTGTATTACCACACCTATGGCTGTCAAGCAGCCTTTTAAAAAAGGAATCATTGTTTGAATGTGGGGAATAAAAAAGAAGAAGAATCAATACCATGTTAACGAAACCGAGCATGGGCCAATTAAAATTTAGATGATCATACAACAGCTGCTTGTGGTAAAACAGCAGCAGGCATGGAAGTGTATCCAAAGAGGGAGGGCTTGGCTCCACTGGAAGCTACTTGTGGTTCCCATCAGTGGCTAACGTACTCCTAGATTAATTTCTTATATTGGGGGTGGAGAGAATGCTATCCCAGCAACACTGCACCAACATGGCCATAAATGCCCCTTGGGCCCCCAGATGGCTAGGGAAACTTTCGGTCCTTCTTGTGTTCACTCTGCACCAGCTGTTTCCTCTGCCTGGAATACACCCTCCAGATGAGCACAACCTCCATTCTCTAAGCGCAGTGCACGCCTCACCAGGACCAAGCTCGCCTCAGACTCTCACAGAACCCATCTTCCACGCATTATCATTCTTCATCTGCCTTCAGGTTTCCTCCACTAGGCTGCAGACTCCTGCCCTGTGATCTCGTTTAGCATCTTTCTATCCCCTGTTCCTAGCAGAGTGGAAGCTGGGTTTGTTGGATGAATGAGTAAACTAATCCATTTCAAGAAGTTAACACATTGGTGGAAACTCTGTAACTGCCCGCGCCTGCAATCTAGAGATTTCTCACCTTCACAAAGAACCTGCGACAGCCAGTCCCCAGACTTAAGCGGAAACCCTACAATCTCTGAAATTGTAGGTGGGGATGAGGGGGCTGGAGGACAGGAACTGAAGGAAGTGAGAGGAAAAGGGAGGTAGGGGCAGCGTTACCTCACTGCTCTCTCCAAACGAAAAGGTGTAAAATCCATTTACAAGTATTCAAACCCGAGATCTGGGGGTCACGTGGGGAAGGAGAGGCTGTTAATACCTAGAACTTGAAAAGTTTGAGGTGGAGACCTGATCTGAAATTGTGTGACCACAGCTTTTTTCTACGAGCCAGCCCGACCACCCAAGTAGGAGCCTCGACGCCCAGGAGTTCGGTGGCACCACTGAGGCCTAGTGAGAGGGCAGGAAAACTCCGCTCGCCTCAAGATCCCTTCCCGGTGGTGGTGGGGGGTAACTGGGGGCGTCGGGCAGCTGCGTCCCCCTACCGCTGCAGCGACCGCGACGTCGTTCGTCTTTCATCCTCTAGCCCCCAAGGTTTAGGTATCTCCAGGTGCCCCTCCGAGGCCCTCTCTCATTCCCAAAACGCAGAAGGGAAGGGAGAGAGAAGACGAGGGTGTGGGTTTAACCACAAACTCCCCAGACGGCGCTCACCTTCCAGCTCGCTCCGGGACAAGCTTTGCGCCTCACCACGGGCAGCTCCCACCGCGAGATAACACCCCTGCGGCCCGGCCACCCAGCGCCCCCGCTGCCCTGCCAGGCGTCCCGGGCCGCCAATCGCAAGTTGGCGTTGCCAGCGTCTGCCCAAGTCATCCGCAGGGCGCCCGGAGCGCCGAGGCGGCCTCCAACCTCGGGCCCGACTCCCCGGCTTGGACGGGGCTTACCTGCTTACATGGCCCCCGTGGCGCCCCGGAGTCCCGCGCGGAAAGGCTGTCCTTCGCGGCGGCGAAGCCCCGATTCCCCACGGAATTGATTCCAGTGGCTGGCGGAGGAGGGGCGAAGGGAAGGAGCCGCAGGAGGCGAAAGGGGAGGGAGGTTTCCGCCGCGATCCCGGCGCGAGAGTCGGAGCAGAGGCGCACCGGGGAAGAAAAGGAGAAAAACCTAAGCACTGGCTGTCCCGTTCCAGGAGGCCGGGGAGGATGGCTCAGCTGGGAGGGGAAGGAGCGCCAGTGGCCACTTGTGTCTGTCTAGGGCTCCCCAAGGACCTGAGCCAGCAGAGCAGGCGGCCGAGCCCGGAGGAGCACAGCAACCTGCCCCCGAGTCTGCGTCCCCTGCGCTCACTCCACGGAGAAAAAGTTGGGAAGAACTTTGAGGGGCCGGGAGAGCCAGAGCGGCAGGAAATGCGAGCGGCCGGCAGAGGAGGGAGGAAGGGGCCGTGCGAGTGGGAGGGGACGGAGCAAGCGCCGGCGGCCACGGCTCCCCCACCCCAGAGCCGGGCTCGGCAGCGCTGGGGGCCTGGAGGCGGAGGGAGCGCGGGGCGCGCGGCCGGGGGCGGGGAGGAATGCGGCCCGGGAGGGCGCGCGCCGGGGGCGCCGCGGGCGCGCGCTGAAACGTGGAGCCCCAGCTCCAGAGCTCCCAAGCTGGAGGCGCGCCGTCCTTGGGGACGTCACAGCGCTGGAATCCGAGGAATGCCGGGCTGCAGGAGCTCCTTCTGCAGGCCCGGAGAAGTCGCGCACTTTTAATGGTGTAGTTTTGGAAAATGTTTTAAAAGGTGGGGGCCGAGGACGGAGGACCGGATGAAACTCCCTGGAGTAAGAGACGTTGAAGTGGAGAGAGCGAGGCGACCGCAACCACCCCAACCCTGTGCCGCTCCCGCCGTTGGGAAGAAAGAGGCAAGGAAAGGAAGATCCCACCTAGACTTCCGAGGACCGCAGAGACGGGGTGGCGGCAGGATCTTGCCCACCCCGACCTAGATCAAGGACAGTCCACCTTATATTGGGGAACCCTCCAAGCAGGACGCCTCCTGCAGCCACCCCACAGGGGAAAACAGACCAGGAGAAAGTAAGGTGGCCTCACCGAGTAGGCAATCTCAAAGATCTCTCCCTAGAACCTCTGGGTACTGGACCCGGTGTCTTAGCCTTCTCTCCCTGCCCCCTCCTGCCCCCTAGGAATGATAAAAAGCAGCCTCTGTGCTGAGAGTTGGAAAATGTCGTTTTCCCGGTTTGTTCCATGCCACAGAATCGCCCCACCCTGCTTGGGTAGGCACTGGGAGGGAACTTCCTTAGCACTTTCGGAGGTGGAGTTAATGAGACGCAGCTGGTATGATGGAAAAAGCTTGGAGCCAGGAGACTGAACCTGAGTTTTAGGCCCTGCCCGATTGGATAACTGAGGAGTATCCCAGCCCCTGAGATCCTAGGTTTCTGTAGCTGTAAAATTAAAGAATTTGTCTAGATTTCTGTGGTCCTTTGCATTGCTAACATGTCTTGGGATATGTTATCTTGCTAAGATTCCAGTCCTTTGTTGAAAAGGAGCCTTGAAGTCGTTGTCACAGAATGTGCTGTCCCAAATCACTTCAGTGTCTGGCAACTCATGCAAAAATTCCTGGCCTCTTGGGGAAGAGAACTGGAAACCAAAAAGCACGGTGGCTCACACCTGTAATCCCAGCACTTTGGGAAGCCGAGGCGGGCGGATTGGCTGAGCTCAGAAGTTCGACACCAGCTTGAGCAACACGGTGAAACCCCGTCTCTACTAAAATTCAAAAAGTTAGCCGGGCCTGGCGGCGTGCGCCTGTAGTCCCAGCTACTTGGGAGGCTGAGGCAGGAGAATTGCTTGAACCCGGGAGGCGGAGGTTGCAGTGAGCCGAGATCGCGCCACTGCACTCCATCCTGGGCTACAGGGCCAGACTACGTCTCAAAAAAATAAAATGAAATAAAATAAATAAATCCGTAGTGACTCTGATTTTCTTCGAGCATCTGCCAATCTCTAGAACTATAAAGAATTAGAGAAAACGCCGAGTGCAATGCAAAAGTGATGGAAAGAAAAGGTTGAAGGGAAATCAACTTTCTCACATTTTAAAGGAAATAGCTGTACAGACGCGCTAGGTTTCCAAAGAAAACATTAGGCAGTGCCTGACTGTGTTCCAGAAAGTGTGGAAAGCACTCCCCCATTCCTAGATGAGGAAAGTGAGGCATGAAGAAATTACCTGTCTCACTGAGGGTCATACAACTAGGAAGATATGATCAGGTCCCTAGTCTGTCAGGCCTAAAGTGCATGCTCTTAATCTCTTTGAAATTGGACCCAAACAGGATTAGGATTAAAGATAAGAAAATGCCTTCAGGCTCTCAATGTAAAACTCTGGCTTTTGCTCTTTCCTGGGAGATGGGAGGCCTCGTGCTTGGTGTCTTTTCTAGTGGAAAGACACTAGGAAATATATTTTGTTGCTCTAACATCACTATGCTACCAAACTGAGCACAGCACCCTGAGACTGTTGTGGCATAAAAGAAGCAGCAAAGGACTTGTTGGCCTTCTTGTGCAGACACAAGGGTTCCAGTTCTGCCTCTGACCAGCCTTCGGAAGCCAGCCTGATCAAGCCGCTTCACTTCTAGGCTTGAATTTATTTTCTAAGTGGAGTGTGGCAAAGAGAGCAGAGCTTGGTTGGAATAGTTCATCTCTGAGGTCTTTCCCAGGTCTAAACTTGCGTCAAAGTACACTTCTCCAGATAGATGGCAGTCTATGGAGGAAGCTAAGCAATAAAGCCAGTGGATAAAGCCAGTGTCTGGGGACAGGACTGTTTTCACACCGCCTTCGGATGAAAATCAATGTTGAGACTCCAATGAATGTGGCTGAGAGTTCAATGATAAGTAACGCCAAGATTTAGTACTAACCCTGTAGATGCATTTTAAAAATTTAGATAATTTTACCTACAGAAAGACAGTCTGGGCAACATGGCAAAACCCCAACTCTACACGAAATACAAAAATTAGGCAGGCATGGTAGCTGTAGGCTTGTAGTCCCAGCTACTAGTGAGGTGGGAGGATTGCATAAGCCCGGAAGGTCGAGGCTGTAGTGAACTGAGATCACACCACTGCACTCCAGCCTGGGTGATAGAGTGAGATCCTCTCTTGAAAAAGAAAAAAATGTGTTATTAATATAAAAGCCTATAAAGTGTATCTGACCAGTCATATTTCTTTTTCTTTAGAATAGATCACAGAAAGGCAATACAAATAAGAATATTTTCTAAATAGAAAGTACAGCTTGAAGTGACAAAAACCTTTCATTCTCAGAATAAATACATAAAAGCTAGTCACAAGCTTCTTTCAAAAAAGAAAAAAGAAACCCATTTCCTAAATCTATGCCACACTCAAGTCTCCTTATACTACATCAGGGTGAAAAGGAATTTGACTCATGGAATAGGTCCTGAACACATCACTACATGTTTGCTTTAAAGCTTTGCAATTCTAAGAACTTGTCAATATTACATTTCTCAAAGCAATTATCAACTTCTTATAAGCCCAATTCAAACTACAAAGACAAAGAAGAATCCCGTGGGCTTCCATGATTCCTCCCAGCCCCAATATGTTCCTCTCATTAATGCATCCATTTTACACCTTCAAAGACACGGAAGCCACTGAAAGCAGAACAGGGTCCCCAAATCAAAGCCAACTGGAAAGTAAGCCAGTTTTGTAAAGAAAACTGATGATCTCTAAGGGCCTTTTACAAATTTTAAAGTTTTATATGTACACCTATGTATATATTCATCCCCAGCTTAATTCCAATTCCTAAAAGGATGTTTGGCAACTCGGAGTAACAGAGAGAAGTGGGAAGCTTTTTCAAATATACATCCTCTCCGAATCCTCTGCTTCGGTATCTTAGGCCCTGGGTCTAGGGCAGAGATGGGTTATGGTGAGAGTTGGGGAGAGTGTAATATTTTTAGACAGTGTTTTATGAAGATACAATTCACATTGAATAAAAAGTACAACTCTTAAGTGTAGCTGCCGCTTGAAGACCTCTTCATATGTATACATGCATGTGACCACCACCCAGGTCAAGATATAGAAAACACCCATCTCATCAGGAAATTCCCTTGTGTGACTTTTTAGTCAGTATCACCCTTCTACCACCATAGATTTGTTTTGCTGGTTATTAAACTTCATATAAATGGAATCACATTGTGTGTGTGTGTGTGTGTGTGTGTGTGTGTGTGTGTGTAATACATATAAATTTAGGGGAGGAGGAAACACCAGAGGTCCTCCTCTCTGCACACATGAGGACACAATGAGAAGCCTGCAAGCCAAAGAGAGAGATCTCACCAGAAACCAACCCTGACAGCACCTAATCTTGGACTTTCAGTCTCCAGAACTGTGAGAAAATTAATTTCTGTTGTGTAAGCTACATAGCCTGTGGTATTTTGTTACTGTTTTGTTATTGCAGCTCAGTCAGACTAATACACTGAGGTAGGTGGTTGGGGTGTGTGTGTTTGTGTGTGTTTGCTTTAACATGGAAATAAACTTGAGACTTCAAGTGCCCTGTACTTATATGTGTATCAGGCCATGCAGTACCTACGTACATGATAGAGCCAAGATTCCAACCTGGACCTTTCTCATTCTAGTTTGTGTTCTTTCTATTCCACTTTGTTGCTGTACAGATTATTCAGCACTGCTGTATGTCAGGAATAGCATTAGGAGGTAGCAGAAAGTATATGGTGAAAACAGAAAATAAAAGCATTAGCAGGATAGTGTGTGTGTTTAAAATTCTCCATCACCAAAGATTACCAGGGGACAACTGGTACTTCGCTGATATCAAATTGGGCTAATGGGAAAAGACATGTCTGGGGTACTGTCTCCAGTTGTTTTAAATCCTTCTTTTTTCACGTTCTTCTGAGTGCAGCCATTACAAAGGGGAATGGAAGCTGCTGCTGTAAGATCAGAGAACAAGTCCTTTCGAAGGACTTTGATACCGAGGTACTATTTATTTTGTTAGTTTCCAAGATTCCTATGAGTTAAAGTCCTCACCTATTAGCCACATGAAGTCCAAGAGACGGCAGGTTGGGTGAAGGGTCCTTGTAGCACACAGGAGGCTGCCTCTGGCTGGCCCGCAGTCACATTTTCTTGACTTTCTCAGAGTGTGGAATAGTTTTTGCTCATGACATCAATCTCCAAAAGTCAGAAATACCCTACTTTCTAAGAATAGTTATTAATTTCTCATTCATGAACTGAGCTAAACTGTTCTTCGTGCTGTTTATAGCTCTACCTGGGCCAGCTCCTAGGAAGGTATACAGCTATAGAATTCACTGTGACTGGCCAAGGAGCCATCAACACCTTCACGAAGTTGCATGAGAGCAGGTAAATGATATCTGTAATTAGCCCCATTTAATACTCTCCAAAGTATCTACTTGCTGCCATTTTGTGGCATGATAGTGAGAATAGATGCCAGGTGAAATCACTGTTCATAGGAGATAAAGTGATGATGTTGTAAGAAGTCAAGTCAGCCAGGACATTTCTGACTTAAATAGTCAACAGATACCCCTCCTCCAATATGTACATTATTTTTAGTCCTTTCCCACCAAACTTGAAAGAAAATTATTTGAAGCTGGGAGCCTTTCCTTTCTCATAGTGATGATGTTTGTATCAAAGGGGCCAGTCCAGATGTGGCCCTCTTGCTGACACTGTCTCTGGTAATATTTGTAGCTACACTGACTTTCTGAAATTGTATCTCATTTAAAGGAAAAGCCTGAGAAAGCTGAATTTAAGTTTTTTTTTTTTTTTGAGACAGAGTCTCACTCTGTCACCAGGCCAGAGTGCAGTGGCGCTATCTCGGCTCACTGAAACCTCTGCCTCCAGGGTTCAAGCAATTCTCCTGCCTCAGCCTCTCGAGTAGCTGGGACTACAGGTGCGTGCCACCATGCCAGGCTAATTTTTTGTGTTGTTAGTAGAGATAGGGTTTCACCATGTTAGCCAGAATGATCTCCATCTCCTGACCTCGTGATCCACCCACCTTGGCCTCCCAAAGTGCTGCGATTACAGGCATGAGCCAACACACCCGGCCAGATTTAAGTCTTATGGGCCACTGACTCTTCTCCTTACAGTAGTCCTAGATGCTAAATTTAAATAAAGCCCTAAATAGGTGGCAATTCATTCATTTTTCTTTTATATCCCTAGTTCTGGGCTTTTAAAAAAAATTTTATGCGTGGACTATGAGACCTAATCTTATTTTTTTAATGTACTTTAAACACCTAAATAAAGCTGTCAACAAATAATAATACAAACCAGATTCACGAAGATGAAAACTGGATAGGCTTACAGACTGGTTACAAATTCAGAGGTGGCTGGAAAGTCAAATAAGAACAGGGATGCATTTGTTTCTGATATCAGCGGCTGTGACCAGAACACCTCTCTGAGAGGTATGGGACCTGAAAGGAATCTTCTGCCGTGATTAGCGACAAGGAACAGCCTTCACTGGGGGAGGAAGGATCGAGTTGTGTTTGGGATGCTTTTCTAAAGAACATGGCCACCCCAGACTGAACGGGTGAGATAGGGTTACCCACGGGGTATGGGCAGGGTTGTGTAAGAGAATCCAACAGCACTAAATCAAAACCTCCCCCAAGACCGGCTGCTTCCTGGCTGCCTCCCCTAGAATGAGGGGGTGACTCAGAGTATGACTGACTCTGGTACTTCAAACATGTCTGAGTAACTCCCACAGACCTGGACAAGGGCAATTAGAGGACTGGTTTGGAATGACCACTGAGGATTGAAAGATTCTTCCTGTGGTCAGCAGAGAAAAGGCAGAATGTCTGGGAAACTCAGTTTTGAGAGGTCTTCTGCCTCTACTGTGAGGCAGATGTGTCTTCTAAAATAATAAATCTTAGAAGCCAGAAAGAGCTGATTAACATATGAAGGCACACGCTGGACTTCAGTCCATGATGGACGCCTCTGATTTCATGTGACATGCTAGACAAAAATTTTCAAATGGTGAAAGAGAAACTGACTTTTTTTTTTGAAATGGAGTCTTGCTCTGTTGCCTAGACTGGAGTGCAGTCGTATAATCTCGGCTCACTGCAGCCTCTGCTTCCCGGCTTCTAGCGATTCTCCTGCCTCAGTCTCCCAAGTAGCTGGGATTGCAGGCGTGCACCACCACGGCTGGCTACTTTTCGTATTTTTAGTAGAGACTGGGTTTCACCATGTTGGCCAGGCTGGTCTCAAACTCCTGAGCTCAAGAGATCCACCTGCCTCAGACCCACAAAATGCTGGGATTGCAGGTGTGTGCCACCGCACCTGACCCAACAAATATTTATTAAATGAATAAATAAAAATTGTATTATTTTTATGAGAATCTCTTCTCAAATAAAAATAGCTGCCAGTTATTTTCCTGTGCTCCGAATTCTACATCTATTCTGTTATTTAATGTTTATAACAACCCTAGGAGACAGGTGTTACAATTGCTTCCGTTTACAGATAAGGAAACTAAGGATTAAAGAGATGAAGTAATTTGTCTCTTTTTGTTGCTATTTTTAGAGTGTGGCTTCCCATATTTTCAGGATTTTGATATTTGTTTGTTTGTTTAGGATCTCGTCACATAGAGTTGAGATACCCAAACTTTATCCTCATTCCTAACGCATTCTCTTCCTCACTTCAAGCACTGCCTCTCTTCTGTTTATTTTCTAATTCTTCCCCCTTTATTCCCTGTTCCTAACTGAATTCTCCCCCTGCAGCCCGGCTTCTGAGGTAGTGTATCTAAGGCAGTAAATAGCAGTTAATCATATACAGTATACTCAAGCTAGATTGCCTGGGCTGACCTCCTTGCTTTGCAGTTTACTGGCTGTGTGACATTAGGAAGTTCTCTGTCATTATTACTTGAACCATTTGCTTCCTGCCATTTTGTTTTTTCTTCCGGTATTTCTAATAGACTTGGACACCTGATTATCAAATTTCTTCATTCTCTCTTTTTTTTTCCATTCTCTATCCTTATCCTTTCCTAATGCATCCCAGGGTAACTCTCTGACCTAATCTTCCACATCATGTCTTTAATAGATACCTTCAATATTGAAGCAATCCATCAAATTCTTTTGAGACACCCAAACTTTAACCTCATTCCTAACGCATTCTCTTCCTCACTTCAAGCACTGCCTCTCTTCTGTTTATTTTCTAGTTCTTCCCCCTTTATTCCCTGTTCCTAACTGAGTTCTCCCCCTGCAGCCCGGCTGAGAATGAATCCTCAATATTTCTAGTTATTTTACTGAACTGCCTATTCTCACTTCATGTTTCTAGTATCTTCTCTCAACTTTTCAAGCATATTTATTCTTTTCTTAAATGTTATTTTTAATTGATACATAATAAATGTACATATTTTCATAGCACTTGTGATAATTTAATACATTCATATAATTTGTAAAGATCAAATCAGTTAAATTGAAATATCCATCACCTTAAATCTTTCTTTCTCTTTCTTTTCTTTTCTTTTTTCTTTTCTTTTCAGACAATCTTGCTCTGTCACCCAGGCTGGAGTACAGTGGCACAATCTCGGCTCACTGCGACCTCTGCCTCCTGGGTTGAAGCAATTCTCCTGCCTCAGCCTCCTGAGTAGCTGGGACTACAGATGCATGCCATCACACCCAGCTAAATTTTTTTGTTTATTTTTTGATAGAAACAGGGCTTCACCATGTTGGCCAGGCTGGTCTCGAACTCCTGGCCTCAAGTGAGCTGCTCGGCCTCCCAAAGTGCTGGGCAGGATTACAGGCATGAGTCACTGCACCCAGCCAAATATTTCTTTTCTTTATGCTAGAAATTATTTTATTCCAGATATTTTGAAATATATGACAGATTATTGTTATTATTTTTGTTTGAAATTCTTTTTCTGTTTTCCACTAGTTCTACTTTCTCTGGTGTAAGCTGTTTCGTTGGTTTGTTGTTTCTCAAACTTGTAGTTCTCAGAACTTTTCCTCTGAGCTCATCCTTGTTCCTTTGGGACCATTTGCTGCCTTACGAGTAAAATACATCCATGGAAAGGGGCACAAGTCTAGCCAAGTGTGTGCTTCTCCGGGTGAATTGGTGTGTAAGTTGTTGTGTGTGATTATGGGAGGGGCATAGTATTGTGCTCAACTGGTCTCCAAGCAACCTCTGAAGAATCTTTTATTGGACACAGCCACTCTATCATAAGTGGATGCCCACAGGGTAGTGAGAGCAGGGATATATGTGTGTGTGCGGTGGTGAGGGGGTTAATTCTCAGGGGCTGGTCAAACCAACTACATGCATTGCCATCTGCTCATAAGCACACTAAGCTATGGCACTGCGTTGCAGCTATCATGCTGCCACTAGCCTGCACTACTAATGTCCTGCCTCTGCAGCACCAAGTGGGGGGTGGCACAGGGAATCTGCCTAGGAGATGAGGAAAGGGCAAAACTAAAACAAAATTTTTCCCAAACCCGTTCCCTATTTGTGAACTCAGGCCCTCCTCACCTGCTAACCAGTGGACCAAATCAACTTCTATCCACCCCAAGGATTTCTGCAGTTTGTTGCCGAGCACAGCCTGAAGATCCATCATCTCTATCTTTCTGTGGCATCTCCTCCAGGAGACAACTCTCAGTCTGTGCTGCTGTGCTGCTTGTCTTTTCTTCTTCTTTTTTTTTTTTTTTTTTTTTTTTTTTTTTTTCAGATGGAATCTTGTTCTGTTGTCAGGCAGGAGTGCAGTGGCACGATCTCGGCTCACTGCAACCTCTGCCTCCTGGGTTCAAGCGATTCTCCTGCCTCAGCCTGCTGAGTAGCTGGGACTACAGGCATGTGCTATAACTCCCAGCTGCCCAGCTAATTTTTGTATTTTTAGTAGAGTTGGGGTTTCACCATGTTGGCCAGAATCGTCTTCATCTCCTGATCTCGTGATTTGCTCCCCTTGGCCTCCCAAAGTGCATGGATTGCAGGGGTGAGCCACCGGGCCCGGCCTGTGCTGCTTTTCCATCTTGTCCCAAACCAGAAGCCTTGTAAGTTTTCCAAGATCACCAAGCTGGTCAATGATAGAGCTGGGACTCAAACTCTAATCTGTTTAACTCCAAACCTTGTGCTTTTAACCCCAGGACTACACTCAGGGTTTTCTGAGACTTTAAAGATGATCAGGTCAAATTATCCATTCAGCTAAAAATTTTATTTTATTCTAAATATTTCCTACTAAAGGAAACCTAGGCTCCTTGGAGAAATGGCAAACTCTTGGTCTCAGGGTGAAAAATATACAAGAAAACTTACAAAAGAACATGGATTTTGGTGTGATTTTTATCCTTCACTGTGTTAATGTGGTATATCACATTAGTGGACTTCATATGTTGAACTGTCTCTGCATCCGAGGGATAAATCCCACTTGGTCTTGGTGTATGGTCCTTTTACTGTGCTGTTGAATTTGTTTTTTGCTAGCATTTTGTTGAGGATTTTTATATTTATACTCAAAAGGAATATTGGCCTGTAATTTTCTTTTCTTGTGGCGTCCTTATCTGGCTTTGGTATCAAGGTTTCAAAATATATTGCAAAGTCATAGTATTTAAAACAGTATGCTACTGGCATAAAGACAGACATATAGGCCTATGAAAGCAAACAGAGGCCCCAGAAAAAAATCCACACATATATGGTCATTTGATCTTCAACAAGGGTGCCAGGAATACATAATGAGGAAAGTTTCTTCAACAGATTGTGCTGGGAAAACTGGATATCCCCATGCAAAATAATGAAATTGGACCCATATCTTACACCATATGCAAAAATCAACTCAAAACAAATTAAATACTGAAACGTAAGACGTGAAACTGTATAACTTCTAGAAGAAACACGGGGGAAAGCTTCATGACACTGGTCTTGGCAATGATTTCATGCATATGATCCCAAAAGCACAGGTAACAAAAGCAAAAACAGACAAGTGATACTACATAAAACTAAAAAGCTTCTGCACAGCAAAATAATCAACAGAGTGAAAAGGTAACCTACAGAATTGGAGAAAATATTTGCAAACCATATATCTAATAAGGGGTTAATTCCCAAAATATGTAAGGAATTCTTACAATTCAGTTGTAAAAATCTAACAACCTGATTTTAAAAAGGGCTAAAAACCTGAATAGAGGCTGGGTGTGGTGGCTCACATCTATAATTCCAGAATTTTGGAAGGCAGAGGAGGGAGGACTGCTTGAACCTAGGAGTTCAAGACCAGCCTGGGCAACAAAGTGAGATCCCGTGTATACAAAAAAAAAAAAAAAAAAAAAAAAATCGGACATGGGGGCATGTGTCTATACTCCCAGCTACAGAAGGGCGTATCATTTCAGCCCAGGAGACCAAAGTTGCAGTGATGACCTGTGATCACAGCACTGTACCCCAGTCTGGGCAACAGAGCAAGACCGTGTCTCAAAAAAATGTATATATAGCACAAAAGTTATATATAACCAAAGGACCAAATGACTCAGAAACTACCTTGAAATACACTTTCAGTGGCTAAAGAAGGGCCAATTTTAGCATCAACAGGAAGTGGCAATTAGTTGAAACATTTCAACTCTTTAATCCCTAAGGTCATGATGGTGCAAGAAAAAAAAAAAAAAACCAATTAGTCACCAATGGAACTAACTTAGTATTTTGAAAAATGATAAATGGATAGAAATAAATCATTTATCCTTTTTTTTTCCTAAAAAATGAACTACTAATTAGTCATAGCTGAGAATGGGTTTTCCATTATGGAAATATTCTAGATAATAAATGAAAATTAAAATACCATCATTTTGTGGCTTTTGATACAGTAATGGATCCAGGCATGAGTATCAGTGGTTGCTAACATGACAAAAACAGAGATGATCAGACATTAGATTATCACCATTTTGTTCTGAGAAAGATAGCCTCAATCTACCAAATCTGTAGAATAGATTCAGCTACCAATTTACAAAAAATACATGAACAGAGGAATGTGTTCAAACAGACTCAGAGACACAAACGGAGAGGAATCTAGGCTATGGAATATAATAGGAAATTTATTTATTTATTTATTCATTTATTTTATTGAGATGGAGTCTCGCTGTTGCCCAGGCTAGCGTGCAATGGCATGATCTCGGCTCACTGCAACCTCCGCCTCTTGGGTTCAAGTAATTCGTTTGCCTCAGCCTCCCGAGTAGCTGGGATTACAAGAGTGCACCACCACGCCCAGCTAATTTTTGTATTCTTAGTAGAGACGGGGTTTCACCGCAGTGGCCAGGCTGGTCTTGAACTCCTGACCTTGTGATCTGCCTGCCTCAGCCTCCCAAAGTGCTGGGATTACCGGCGTGAGCCACCACACCCGGCCAGGAATTTTTTTTTAACAAATACATTTCAAAAAGGGGGGAACAAACAGGAAGACTCTATAGATTAAAAGGGACTTAAAAGACATATCAACTATCTCATGTGACCTTATTTGTATCCTAATTCAAACAAACTCTAAAACAAGAAAGTCATTTATGCTCTTTATGAAGAAATTTGCACACTGGCTGGATAGATACTAAGGAATTATTGTAAAATATTTTAGATGTGATAGCTGGCATTGAGTTTATATAACATTAAGGAATCCTTCTCTTTTAGAGATATTATTGAAATACTTATGACTGAAATGTTCTGGCATCTGGGTTTTGTTTCCAAATAACACAGAGGTAGGAAAGGGGTATATAGGTAAAGCAAGATTGGGCAATGAGTTGATGACTGATGAGGCTGGGTGATGACCATGTGGGGGTTCATTATACTATTCTGAATTATGTTTAATTTTGAATAAGCATGAAGTAATAATAAAGTTAAAAATCTAAAAGTTTTAAGAGAAATATATATTACAAAATAATATATTTTCTTTCTCTCTCTCTCTCTTTTTTTTTCTTTTTTTTTTCTTTTTTTAGAGACAAGGTCTCGTTCTGTCACCCAAGCTGGAATACAGTGGCGCAATCTTGGTTCACTGCAATCTCTCCTACCCCCCTACCCCCATGGCTCAAGCATCCATCTTCCATCCTCCCACCTCAGTCTCCTGAGGACCATTTTCTGTATTTTTAGTAGAGATGGGGTCTCTGCCATGTTGCCTAGGCTAGGCTCGAAATCCTGGGCTCAAGTGATCTACCTGTGTCAGCCTCCCAAAGCAAAATAATATATTTTCATCTCAAACAATGTTGAAGTATATAATTAAAAGACAGGTTGTCTGTTTTGGTATCCCATTTCTGTCTTAACATTCCCTGAAGGTAATCACTTTAACTGTATACTGTTGCAGACAAAAGTTTTATGTGGTATGCATTATATAAATAATATATTATGAATTTTATATTTATATATGTAAATATATTTTGGTACAAGAAAAATCTGAAGTTAAACCTTAGCTACTATAAAATGCTGACTGTGAGTCATTCCACATATTTGGGTGAAACAAGTTTTTTTTCTTTTCAGTTCTCTCTCTCTCTATATATATATACATATCAAACTGTTAACAATATGGGGAAAAAGTGACATTTTTGTTTGTGTCAAATTTGGGATTTGAACTTGTCAGAGTAAGTTCAAAGGTGTCTCACTTTGGAGAAGGCACAATATAAAAATTTTGAACTTATGAAACAAATTTGTTTTGGATTGGTTAGAAGGAATCTTCACTAAAATCAGGAAACCATATATAACCAAGGGCTCCCTTAAATTGTGAACGCCACTACTGATTTTGATTTTTACATTTTATTTCATTTAGGCATAACTTTTCAAACACACCCCGTGGTTTATGATCTGGATTTGAAGTCAGGAGATCTGAATCTTTAGACAGGTAACTTTACGTCGGGCATAAAAATAACTGGTCAATCCTATTAAGTCAGTTTTTTTAAGCATCTGTTTCAGCTAGAATTGTTCCATTAAAATAGCTGGTTAGTTAATCACAGTAGACTTGACCAGGAAAGAAAAGGAGAGAATAAAACTCAGCAAGCATAAAAACATAAATAGAAACTAAGTATCATATCTACATGGACTTTACTTAAAAACACTTAATGTGTGCACGGATCTTATTATTCCGTCTTTTGACAAGAAGCAGAGAGATGGATTTGTAGGGTCCTTATGCATGCAGGGAACCACCTACTCCCACCCATCTGTTAAGGCAGCTCCATATGTTCTATAAAATCAATGTAATCTTTTTGTTAAAATTTCCCCAATTAGGGAGATAATGTTTCTGTCCAGTTTTCCCACAAACTCCTTATAAGCAGTAGAATTTAATCTATTACAAGCTATATGCAGATTAATATTGACTAATGTGAATAATTCTTTTCCATGTACACAAGGGAATGTTAACATGAATTCAAAAACTTTTTTTTTTTCTTTGAGATAGGCTCTCGCTTTGTTAACCAGACTGAAGTGCAGTGGTGCAATCATAGCTCACCGCAGCCTCGAGCTCCCACATTCAAGTGATCTCTTGCCTCAGCCACCTGAGTAGTTGGGACCACAGATGCGTGCCACCATGCCAGGCTAATTTTCTTTTTAGTAGAGATGGGGTCTCTCTATGTTACCCAGGCTGGTGTCAGACTCCTGAGCTCAAGTGATCTTCCACTCCAGCCTCCCAAAGTGCTGGATTTACAGGCGTGAGCCACCGTGCTTGGCCTCAAAAACATTTAATGAGCCCCTGCTGTTTGCTAAATGATGATAATACAAGGTTGAGTAAGACATGTTTTGGGCTGAACTTTTAAAACGTCTTCCATATTCAGACGGAAGCAGGTCTTTGTCATCATTTTCTCTCTTCCTGTACTTAACAAAGCATTTTGAATAAATACATGAAATTTGATAATGATGAAGAATGTGGTTTTTTAAAATAATAGAATATAGGGAAAATGTTCAATAGCTAATTTTTTGAAGAATATTATTAACATATTTTTCTGTATTCTTTAAAGAAGAATCTTTCAAATTAAATGATACTTGACGTAAAACTTCAACAAATATTATGACATCATGAAGTGAAAACAGGAATAAGATTCAAGAAAACAATCCTCAGTAGAAGCATTGAACATCTTTTCCCTAAAATAGCAATTTTCTGTAAGAGCTATAAATGAAGCATAGAAGAGGATTCTAACTTCATAATTCCTAAAACATGAAAATCATACAAAGGAAGTAAACAATGCCAAAATAAGGACAAAAACATTTTAAGGTAAATAATAGCTGTTCTGCAAAGTGAGTTACACTCCTCTGTGTATTTTATATATAACTGAATATGTGCCTTTATTGATTTGCAGCCAGCAAATGCATTGGTATCAATTTTAGTGTAGAAAGCAAATGTTCCAAAAAAAAAAAAGTTTGAGAAATTCCGTGTATCTATGGAGGATTAGTCATTTCTTAAATTCTGTAACCAAGAACATAAATGCTAATACATATTTGTACAAAACTATCAGTTTCTTCAAAAATGTGCAGAAATAAGTGGCTTATTAAAAATTTGGCAGGATAGGAATTTATGATTCATGTGTAAGACACCCTCCATTCTAGCCATTGGTAGCCATGCCTGGGCTCCGGCCTCCCTGTGTGACACATGGTGAGCTCACCACCGTGTCTTAGCAAGAGTCTGTAAGGGGAGAAAGTGACATTTTCACCTGTACTAAAATTGGGATTTCATCTCAGAAGTTCAGGGGTGCCTTACTTTGGAGAAAACCTAATATAAAAATGCCAAACTTATGAAATACATATTTTGGGGGTGGCTTCTCATTCAAGGTAAATCACCAGAGCTATCAACATAGGCTTTTTAATATTATATGTAGCAGTATTGACTATTAAGTATGAATTCAATATCTACACTAATTTTCATACCCACACCTTTGATTTAGGATCAGGACATGAGGTCAGACATATGTGATTATGACAAGTTGTAACAGCTGGCTGTGTGACTCTGCAGTTCACTTATAGGCCCTTATCTCTCTAAAAATACAATAAGGGGAATTGGCCTGAAGATTTCTTGAATTCTAAAATTGGATGATTCGCTGATTTCTCTAAGATAAACTCGCTGGTGCATTTCTGGCCTTAGACGTTCATAGTTTCCTCACATGTTCCTTCCCCCAAATGTCTGATTTTAAAGAGCAGTGGTTTTGGCTAATGCTGTAGGAACTATGCTAGTAGTGGATTTCCCACAGTACTAGGACTACGGCTGTCTTACATCTGGGTTTTTTAGGATATACCAGTAAAAAATAACCACCTAGTCTCCAAACGCCAGCACAGGATTCTGGGTACTGAGATGCCCTACAGCTAAAATATACAATGGCTGTCTCTAAAAAAGCTAATACATAAAATTTCTTCAATTTTCTTTGTATCTCTCATACAGTTTTTTAAATTTCTAGTGCCTGTTGCCACTTGTCTATTAGTGGAAAATAGCAGTGTAAGCAAGTAGCAAATTAACATCGGTGGGAAAACACAGAAGATCACTGACTTTTAATTCTGTTTATGCCTATAAGTTTATGGCTATAATTTTCTATTTCTACACATCCCATCATCATTTATTAATTCAACAGCTATATCTTGAACTCTTACTATCTGCCAGGCCTCATGCTGGGCTGTAGTTACAAGTGCACACAACTGGACAGGCTCTTTGCCTCATGGAAGCTACAGTCTCACATGGACATAAATGTCAATTAAATTATTATGCCAAATGTATTCATAATTGAAAATTGAGTTAAATGTCATGAAGTAAAAAAGGAAAAATAATATCAAGGAAGAAAATAAGTCTCCTAACCCAGAACTTGGGATATTTGAATCTTCAAAACAATTCATCCTTCACATAGGCTGCCTGCTATAGATAAGGCATGGTCTCTGAGGCCAGGCTGGGGAGTGCAGAACAGCCTGTCCTTCTATATCCCCAGGTGCCCAGGTATCAACTTTCCTTTTTTTTTTGAGACGGAGTCTCACTCTGTAGCCCAGTCTGGAGTGCAGTGGCGCGCTCTGGGCTCACTGCAAGCTCCGCCTCCCGGATTCACGCCATTCTCCTGCCTCAGCCTCCCGAGTAGCTGGGACTACAGGCGCCCGCCAACAAGCCCAGCTAATTTTTTGTATTTTTAGTAGAGACGGGGTTTCACCGTGTTAACCAGGATGGTCTCGATCTCCTGACCTTGTGATCCGCCCGCCTCAGCCTCCCAAAGTGCCAGGATTACAGGCGTGAGCCACCACTCTCGGCCTCAACTTTTCTTTTTCCTCGTTCAGGAAAACAACAACAACACAAACAGGCCCCCGTGTACATCAGGTTATGAAAAGTGATACCCAGGAGGTCCAGTGACCACCTAGAATTAGCCGTGACAGTGGACTCCCTGTTGCATGTTGCAAATGGCAAGTGAGAAAGCATTAAGTAGATTACTAGACATCAAGACTCACAGCTAGGCCACGGGGCCAAACCCTGTGTTTGTTTTTCCGTCCTCATTTTGCTCGGCTTCTTGGCAGCATTTCACATGTTGACTTAGACCTCTTTTCTGAAGCACAACTCCTCTTGGAATATTCATTTTTGTTTTTGACTTTTTCCCCCATCCCTCTAGCTGTTCCTTCTCTACCTTATCTCTAAATGTCATTACCTAGGGTTCAGCCCTGAGTACTCTCTGTCTTCTCTCCTCGATTAATCACATCCATTCATATAGCTTCAAAAGCCATCTGTATACTACGTATACTACATAAATCCCAAATTTATATCTCATTTTGAACCTTCTCTTTTGAGCTCCACTATCAAAACTGAACACTTGGCTGGGCACAGTGGCTCACGCCTGTAATCCCAGCACCTGAGGTCAGTAGTTTGAGACCAGCCTTGCCACCATGGTGAAACCCCATCTCTACTAAAAATACCAAAAAAAAAAAAAAAAAAAAAAAATTAGCCAGGCATGGTGGCACTTGCCTGTCGTCCCAGCTACTGAGGAAGCTGAGGCAGGAGAATCACTTGAACCCCGGAGGTGGAGGTTGCAGTGAACCGAGATCGCGCCACTACACTCCAGCCTGGGCGACAGAGAGAGACTCCATCTCAAAGAAAAAGAAACAAACAAACCCCAAAAAACAAAACAAAACAAAAACCTGAACACATTATTTGCATGCTTTGTGTTCCTCCCTCAGTCTACCGTGTTGCATTAAGTAACACTGCTATCTACCTAGTTGTTCAAGCCAGAAATCTAGGAGCATCCTTGATGGTCTTACCTCCCACCACCTTCTTCATCCATCCCATCATATCATCTCCAATCATCTCACCTCTTCCCACACTCTGCCAACACACCAGGCCAAGCTACCATCATTTTCTACCTGAACTGCTACAGTCACCTTCTGAGTGTTTGTCTACCTCTGTTCTTGGCCCCTCCAATCTCTTTTCCATAATGCAACCATTTTTCTCCAAGTTAAAAACCTTCAATGGCTTCCTACAGTAGTTTGAAAAATAAGCCCAAATATTTTACTATGAATCCTGCATGATCTAACCTCTGCAAACCTCTCCAACCTCATCCTGAGTCATCACTGTGCACTGTGCCCAACATACTGATTTCTTTTTCATAACCTTATTTATGCTGAAGTTTTTCCTATCTCAGGGCCTTTGGATATGCTCTTCCCTGTGTAAGGGGCATGGTTAACCTCTGCTTTTCACGTAGTCAGCTCCTTATCCGTTGAAGGCTGTTTAAATATCACTTCCTCAGGTCTTCCAGATCACTCTCTGAAACAGGGTTCTCCAGAGAAACAGAACCAGTAGGATGGATGGATGGATGGATGGATGGATGGACAGACAGATAGATGGATAGGTGGGCAGATAGATAGATAGAGAGATGGATGGATGGATAGACAGACAGATAGATAGATAGATAGATAGATAGATAGATAGATAGATAGATAGATAGATAGACAGACAGACAGACAGACAGACAGGTGCTTTCATATTGTCAAGGCCGGCAGGTCTGAAATTTGTAGCAAAGGCTGGCAGGCTGAAAACTCTTGGACAGGAGCTGCAGTCATGGGGCAGAATTTCTTCTCTTCCTCAGGGAAATCTTAGTTTTGCTCTTAAGCCCTTTTAACTGATTGTATGAGACCCATCCACATTATCCAAGATAATCTCCTTTACTTAAAGTCAACTGCTTGTAGATGTTAACCAGATCTACAAAATACCTCCAAAGCAACAGCTAGATTAGTGTTTGATTGAAAACTGGGTACTATAGCCTCACCAAGTTGACACATAAGGTTAGCTAATCACACTCTGCCAGAAAGATTTGACTCTTTTCCATCTTTATGTAGTTGGCATATGCATCTTATTTCCTCATACCAGTATCTTGATAAGGGCCTAGAATATTTTCCTTATTACTGTTCCCAGGGCTGGACTGAGACACTTTTGATATGCAATAGACTTTCTGGGCTAGGGAATTGCTTTTATAAACTCCCCCTCACCTGTATTTGTCCATTCCAACATGTTGCCAATTAGAGATAATGTTTAAGCATCAAACACTGTAAAAATGTGAACTCCACAAGTAGTAGTGATGGTTATCCTGCTGTTGGGAATTCTAAGCAGGTCTTGGTAAAGAAAGGAAAAGGGAAGATGTTTGTCCAGTTCACAGTTTTGAGTCAGGCTCACTCTGACTCACACAAAAGTACCTCCTGTGACTCCTTTTCCCTCTAGCCTCTACTGTTTATATCTTTGCTTTAATTTCCTCCTCTCTCTTCACCATGGATTCCTATAACTCCAAATAGTCTTTTTTTTTTTTTTTTTTGCACTTGGAACTGATTATTTCAGAATACTTAATGTCTGAAGTTCCCCCAAATTAGCATCCAGATGTGTTATTTAGCATTCGTGAATCCTGAAATTTTCCTTGCAAGAAAATATTTATTCTATAATGATAGAACAGTGACGCACTTTCCCTCCTATACAATAATAGGAAGAGTACACATTGTAAAATGACAGAGGAAAACATTGTTTGAAAGAGACAGAGCCTCAATCAATTAATAGGCATGTCTCACAAAAAGCAAAGCAAAATTCCCCCCTTACCAGATAACAGAAGGGAGAGTGGAAATGGAGAAGTTCACTTACTGTAGTCAGGTGACTCCTTTAGCCATAATGATGCTAAGGTTCTGAAACTTGGCAAAATCTGAGGTATTGATACATTGGAAGCAGACAAAGACTAGACATGATTTTCATTAATTCTCATCCATATTAAATAAGTGACATCTGCAATCTTTGCACAGTGAAGGGATGAGGGGGACACTAGTTGGGTTGTCAGTCATGTGAACCACTTGCTTGCTTTGCCTCCTTCTTCTGATAATTATCTTCCACCCAACTGATTGAACACTCAGGGCTGGGAGAAGGCAGGAGCAGTGACAGGATATTATCTTCAATTTGCTTTTCTTTTCTTTAGAAGTACCAGTAGAAGGGAACAGAGGTTGAAATTAATGAGGTGGAAATGGGATTCTGAATTATCAGTGCATTTTAATCATCTCTGCTCACCCTTGCAGGTTGACTGCACTCAATTTCCTTTAGACTTCCCTAGGTAGACAAGTCTACACTCATGAGAAGGAATAATTTCTCATGGAAGTTCTATTCCCTGTATTATTTTTAAGGGACATTTTAAAACTTAAGGAGGCCTCAGTAGAAAAACATTTCTACATTTGTTTCTTCAAAAAAGACTTTAAAACATCATTTGCCAATAGAGAAAGGGTTTTCCCTACTGTTTTTGGAGCACATTTCTGAAAAGTCCCTCTCCGTGATTCCGCTGCATATGTCCCTCAGAGAAGACGAATGTAAGTTGCATAATATGCCCCCGATGAACTGATTTCTTCCTTGGTTTGTCTTGTCTTGGTCACAGAAATAGCTTCATTCTTTTGGATTGCTTTTAAATTCTAATGTCAGAGAACTTCTGTAAAAACCAAATATGGGTCTGGGTTGACGTGCAGCAGATTGAGAAGTTGAAATAACATATTGCCTGGACGCAACAGCTGTGAAAAGTCCATCAGTTAGATTCTGCGGGTACAGTAAACAATGATAAAAGTCAGTCAGAGAGATCATAAAAGTATTATTTTTCTTTTAAAGAAAAAGAAAAGTAAAGCCAGGAAAGAAAAGGTATTTGTCTCTAGTTGACCACCTATCCCAAAACTTCTACCAGAAATAGTGAAAACGGTAGTAACTTGATGTTGGCTTACAGAGAGGAGACTGTCATGTGAGTTGAGGCTTTTTAGAGGATCTGGGCTAGGCCTGGAAGGAGGTGAAGGGCTGGGTTCAAGAGAGCTGGGGAAAGAGAATTCCAAGCAGGGTTTGAAAGAAGGCATGAAAGTCAGGATGAGCACAGTGGTGGTGATGGAGAACTGGGGAAGGGTCAGAAGGTTCAGGTAGGGAATGCCCTCCCCAAGGGAGGGGCTGCCTCAGAGGAGACAGCTATAAGCCTCCTCTTCTCTGAAAGAGGGGCAGGAACAGGCCTCAGTGCGCCTGGGTAGTGGCCTGCGCTGGTTCTTTCTGGCAGAAAGCCTTCGTTAAGAACTTCTGAACTGCCAAGGAAATTAGTCCCCAATTCAGCTGAGTTAAAATTCAGCTCCCCGTGTCCCTCCACCTGACCTATCCCCATTACCTAATTTCAAGATTCTGTCCTTTCACCATAAGATTTTTAAAACTGCTGAAGTGATGGGGCAGAAAAGAAAATGTGAACTGTTTTTCCTAAGCAATTAATTTGAGCCTGCTATTTGAATAACTACTGTTCTAGTACTCTCTCAACTTGTTTTCCACTTAAATTTCAAAGCTGACTCATATCTACTCCAGACAAGGACCAGTTCTGGGATTCTACCTCCCTCTCTTCCTGTTACACACACTCTCTCTCACACACACACACACACACACACACTCTGCCGGCATTACAACCGATCCCCCTCACCTACGGTTTCTAGTAGGTTCTGACCTGGGATCCATTTAATATAGTACTAGCTGGTGGAGGCAGTGAAGGAAATCCTAGCACTTAACTTTCAACTCATTAAAAAATATATATATATGTCCATGTATACAAGCTGCAAAGGAAAGCACAGAATTATCTTCTCACTTGGAAAAACTCTGCCATTTCCCCCGTGAAAAAGAAAAACATGTTGGCCCAAGAATCTTGCCATCTTTTTTCTTTCTTTCCTCTTTCTCTTCCTCTCCCCACCCTCCATTCTTCTTATTTTTTCTTAGTTCTTGAAACCTACTAACAATATTCCAGGGAATGTTTAAAGGTTTCCAGGTTTGGTTCTCAAGTGTTCTGAAACATTCCTTTTTGGGATGTACATGGGTGTGTGGATCTTTATTAGATACGATCTTTGCCCAAATGCCTAACTCAGTCCATGCTCTGTTATCATCAAGTGAAATCCAAATCTCTGCGAGGAACTTTTTTTTTTTTTTTTTTTTTTTTAAATAACACCTGGCCTGGCACACAAAGCCTTAAGGGCTGAAAGCCATGGCAGATTCTCCAACTATAAGAATCAAACCATTCATCATCGTCTAGCCTTCACGTCTGCCAGCCAAGAAGGAACAGGAAGTTCGCTTGTGAGTTGCAGGAGTACGGAATGCAAAACTCCAAGCAGTTACTTGCTGTGGTTTTAAGTTTTTGTCTTGGAAGTTAAGAACAATGTGAACCTCTCTTCTAAATAGCATTCTAGTCAATAAATACCTACCTGGCTCCTCAAGCCTTTGAACTCGCTGTAGTCTGTACCTTAGCACAACATTTTTAACACGTATTAGTTTTTAAAGCAAATCTAAAATGAGTACTAGTGTACAAATTGCCCACATTGCCTGGCTGATTAGGTTGTTATTTAAGACTGAACAGATTAAATATCCTCTCTAAAAATTCTTAGTAGGCATTTTCAGCCTTTATGTATACCTCAGCAAGCTACCACATAACATTTCTTATGGGTCACACTCAATTTATAGTTTATCAATTTATAGAGGGGTGTGGTGGGGTGGCAGTTTGAGAGGAAGGGTCTGGGCTTAACATGGTTAACATATATGTGCATTTCGACCATACTCTTGCTGGCAATCCAATTTAATAGCTCATTTTCAAATCCTTTCTTGGAAAAGGAATTCAGATTACATAATCATGAAAAACAAACCTGTTGCCATCCAGCATGAGCCAACATGTTACAGTACTTTATGGCCTAAGGTTATTAAGCTAGCACCCAGTTTCATGCGCCAGAGAGAAGATTGGGAAAATTTAAAATCTATCAGCTTTGTTGAAGTTATGCTGCTCAGTAGAAATGACAACAGACAATTCACCTTTCTTGAGTTCATAATACCTTAAGACCTTGGATTGATTAAATAGGTGCTTGTGTACTGCTAATGAGGGCTGTATGATTATTAGCAATCTAGAAGCCTACTGAGTAATTCTTTACATTAGCTCCTCTTAATGGGAAGACTACCTTGGCTATTCCTAGTTATCCTCAAGATTCCCATCAACTGTGTCACTGTGAAGCTTTTTTCTATATTGCACCATGGGCTGACTGAAGTAATGAACTCTGATCTGGTATAACTGCCCACAAACATAAACTGTCTATTATTTCAACTGAAAAATCTCTGTGTTCTAGGTTTTAAAAATTTTTCATTTTGGGTGCACTTGGAAATAAGACTGTGAACTCTATTTTAATCTACATTTCCTGGTTTAAGGGCCATATACAGATACTGTCCTAAAACTCCTGCTTCAAGTTTCCAAAGGAAATCTATTAACATCAGCTGTGGGTCTAGATAGGTGGTGAGACATGAAGAGTGGTTACTTTCTTATTTTAGACAGGTAACCAAAAAAGAATGCTTTTCTGCCTGAAGCAAGACGTTGACCTAAATTTCTATTTTCAACACAGAAGTGAAAAAAAGAAAACAATCTGACTCATCAAATTAGGCAACAATCAACTCACCATATAACCTTTCCTGTGGTTAATATACCTTATGAACTTGCTATGAGGAATTAAAATCGCCTCCATTCTTCCAGCAGAAATCACAGTTGATTAGATGACACAACCTATGCAGAAGAGCTGGAGAGTAAGTACCGATAACTATCTTTTGTGTATTCACCACGTGGCATGGTGCTAAGAGCTTTAAACAAATTATTTCACATAATCCTCAGAACGACCCCCTTAACTGGATAAGGGTGAAGTGAGGTTGAGTAATTTGCCCAACACCTCACAGCTAGCAAGTTGTAGTGCTAGGACCTGTTCTTTGGTTTAATGCCTACACCTCTAGGCCGTGCTACTTCCTGGTTATCAGACTACATAGGGATCTGGAAGGTAAAAAAATCACTCCTCAACTGCTATGGCTAGCAGGTCACCTTTACACATCCTGAATATATATTCTGTTTTATTTGACTTTCACTAAATAACACCTTTTCTCTTGGTAATTGAAGAGTCATTGGGCACAGTGGCTCATGCCTGTAATCCCAGCACTTTGGGAGGTCAAGGCAGGTGGATCACTTGAGGTCAGCAGTTCGAGACCAGCCTGACCAACTGGAGAAACCCCATCTCTACTAAAAATACAAAATTAACTGGGTGTGGTGGCACATGCCTGTAATCCCAGCTACTCGGGAGGCGGAGGCAGGAGAATTGCCTGAACCCAGGAGGCAGAGGTTGCGGTGAGATCGTGCCATTGCTCTCCAGCCTGGGCAACAAGAGTGAAACTCCATCTCAAAACAAACAAACAAACAAACAAACAAAAAAACAGAGAGTCATGCAACTCCAAAAAGTGTTGCTTCACTGTTTTTTAAAAATACTGAAGGCCGGGCGCGGTGGCTCAAGCCTGTAATCCCAGCACTTTGGGAGGCCGAGGCGGGCGGATCACGAGGTCAGGAGATCGAGATCATCCTGGCTGACACGGTGAAACTCCGTCTCTACTAAAAAATACAAAAAAAAAAAACTAGCCGGGCGAGGTGGCAGGCACCTGTAGTCCCAGCTACTGGGGAGGCTGAGGCAGGAGAATTGCGTGAACCCGGGAGGCGGAGCCTGCAGTGAGCTGAGATCCGGCCACTGCACTCCAGCCTGGGCGGCAGAGCGACACTCCGTCTCAAAAAAAAAAAAATAAAAAATAAATAAATAAATAAATAAATAAAAATAAAAATACTGAAGTGTTGTTTTCTGGTTCTAGTATCTCAGAAGCAGTTTCTTCCAGAAGGAACTACAAGGGGTAATTTTATACCCCTTCTATCTCTAGTACCAGCCAAGAGAGAAAAGCTGGGTTCCTTCAGCTGCTTCTCCTTCTCCAACTTTCAGCAAACAAAAGAGATAGAAATATTGCCTCAGTTTATTAGTCGTTCATTTGCATTTCACCTTGTCCACTGAGCTCTAGGGTGGGTGATACAGTTTTTCTCTGTGTCTGCACCCAAATCTCATCTTGAATTGTACTCTCATATTTCCCACATGTTGTGGGAGGGATCCAGTGGGAGATAATTTGAATCATGGAGTGGTTTCCCCCATACTGTTCTTGTGGTAGTGAGTAAATCTCACAAGATCTGATGGTTTTATCAGGAGTTTCCAGTTTCGCATCTTCCTCATTTTCTCTTGCTCTTGCCACCGCCATGTAAGAAGTGCCTTTTGCCTCCTGTCATGATTCTGAGGCCTCCCAGCCATATGAAACTGTAAGTCTAATTAAACCTCTTTTTCTTCCCAGTCTGGGGTATGTCTTTATTAGCAGTGTGAAATGGACTAATACAGTAAATTGGTACCAGGAGTGGGGTGTTGCTGAAAAGATACCCAAAAATGTGGAAGCAACTTTGGACCTGGGTAACAGGCAGAGGTTGGAACAGTTTGGAGGGTTCAGAAGAAGACAGGAAAATGTGGCAAGGTTTTGAACTTCCTAGAGACTTGCTCACTGGCTTTGACAAAAATACTGATAATGATATGATAAATGAAATCCAGGCTGAGGTGATCCCAGATGGAGATGAGGAACTTGTTGAAAACTGGAGCAAAGGTAACTCTTGTTACTTTTTAGCAAAGAGGCTGGCAGCATTTTGCCCCTGCCCTAGAGATTTGTGGAGATTTGAACTTGAGAAAGATGATTTAGGGTATCTAGGGGAAGAAATTTCTAAGCAGCAAATTATTCAAGATGTGACTTGGATGCTGTTAAAGGCATTCAGTTTTAAAGGGGAAGCGGAGCATAAAAGTTAAGAAAATTTGCAGCCTAACAATGTGATAGAAAAGAAAATCTTATTTTCCGAGGAGAAATTTAAGCCAGCTGCAGATATTTGCATAAGTAACGAGGAGCTGAATGGTAATCCTCAAGACAAGGGGAAAATGTCTCCAGGGCATGTCAGAGACCTTTGTGGCAGCCTCTCCCATCACAGACCTAGAGGTCTAGGAGGAGAAAATGGTTTCATGTACAGGGTCCAGGGTCCCCATGCTGCGTGCAATCTAAGGACTTGGTGCCTTGCATCCCAGCCGCTCCAGTTGTGGCTGAAAGAGGCCAACATAGAACTCAGGCTATGGCTTCAGAGGGTGCAAGCCCCAAGCCTTGGCAGCTTCCACATGGTGTGGAGCCTGTGGGTGCACAGAAAGTCAAGAATGGGGGTTTGGGAACCTCCACCCAGATTTCAGAAGATGTGTGGAGATGCCTGGATGCCCAGACAGAAGTTTGTTGCAGGGGTGGCGCTCTCATGGAGACCCTCTGCTAGGGCAGTGCAGAAGGAAAATGTGGAATTGGGGTCCCCACACCTACTGGAGCTGTGAGAAGAGGGCTACCATCCTCCAGACCCCAGAATGGTAGATCCACCTACAGCTTGCACCACTGTGTGCCTGGAAAAGCAGCAGATATTCAATGCCAGCCCATGAGTTGGGAAGGAGGCTGTACCCTGCAAAGCCACAGGGGCAGAGCTGCCCAAGACTATGGGAACCCACCTCTTGCATCAGCATGACCTGGATGTCAGACCTGGAGTCAAAGATCATTTTGGAACTTTAAAACTTGACTGCCCTGCTGGATTTCAGACTTGCATGGGCACCATATTCCCTTTTGTTTTGGCCAATTTCTCCCATTTGGAATGGCTGTATTTACCCAATACCTGTACCCTCATTGTATCTAGGAAGTAACTAGCTTGCTTTTGATTTTACAGGCTCATAGGTGGAAGGGACTTGCCTTGTCTCAGAAGAGACTAAACTGTGGACTTGGGTTAATGCTGAAATGAGTTAAGACTTCAGGGAACTGTTGGGAAGGCATGATTGGTTTTGAAATGTGAGGATATGGGATTTGGAGGGCCAGGGGAGGAATGATATGGTTTGTTTCTGTGTCCCCACCCAAATCTCATCTTGAATTGTACTCCCATAATTCCCATGTGTTGTGGGAGGGACCCGGTGGGAAATAGTTTGATTCATGTGGGCAGTTTCCCCTATACTGTTTTCAGGGTAGTGAATAAGTCTCACAAGATCTGATGGTTTTATCAGGGGTTTTTCCTTTTGCATCTTCCTCATTTTCTCTTGTGGCAGCCATGTAAGAAGGGCCTTTCACCTCCCACCACGATTTTGAGGCCTTCCCAGCCATGTGGAACTGCAAGTTCAATTAAACCTCTTTTTCTTCCCAGTCTCTGGTATGTCTTTATCAGCAGCATGAAAACAGACTAATACAGTGTGATGCATAAAGAAAAATGTTTATTCTCCAACTTTTTATTGCTTCTCATTCCTGACAACTTTCTTTTACCAAATAGCTGAGAGTGTACAGTTACAAGATTTTCAACTATTTGGGGGTTCTTTCATCTGCCATTCACAAATTTCACATGTATTTGTTGTTGCAAACTCACTGTGTGCCTCGCATTGAATGGCTTCAATGCTTAGCTTTTTTTTTTTGAGACAGCATCCCTCTCTGTCACCCAGGTTGAAGTGCAGTGTCATCATCTTGGCTCGCTGCAACCTCCACCTCCCGGGTTCAAGCGATTCTCCTGCCTCAGCCTCCTGAGGAGCTGGGATTATAGACGTGCCCCACCATGCCTGGCTAATTTTTGTATTTTTAGTAGAGACAGGGTCTCACCATGTTGCCCAGGCTGGTCTCGAGCTCCTGAGTTTAGGTGATCCGCCCGCCTCAGCCTCCCAAAGTGCTGGGATCACAGGCATGAGTCACCACACCTGGCCCCTGCACAGATCAAATATTGCATCTACTCTCAAAATTTCCTAAATTTCAATTTTTAACACAGAAGTAAAAACAAAAACAGCCGGGCACGGTGGCTCATGCCTGTAATTCCAGCACTTTGGGAGGCCAAGGCAGGTGGATCACTTGAGGTCAGCAGTTTGAGAGCAGCCTGGCCAACATACCAAAACGCCATCTGTACTAAAAATACAAAAAAAAATTAGTCAAGCATGGTGGTGGGTGCCTGTATCCCAGCTACTTGGGAGGCTGAGGTGGGATAATTGCTTGAACTTGGGAGGCAGAGGTTGCAGTGAGCCAAGATCTCACCACTGCACTCCAGCCTGGGTGACAGAGTGAGATTTCATCCAAAAAAAAAAAAAAAATCACCTCAGTGTATAACCTTTCCTGCGGCTAATATAAGCTTATAAAGTTACTATCAGGTAAGTTTACCTCATAAGATAGGTTACTATTCAAAAGAGGAAGTAGTTTTAGGGTTGGGAGGATAAAGAGACCAGAACCAGGACTCCCCTGGGGACAAAGAGGAATGAAGTGAATCGTTGCAAGATATTTGTCTAGGGTTTTTCTGGTTTGAGAAGTAAGGACTGGAATACCAGGAAGTCACAAAAGTTGCTGTCTGTTCATTTGATGATACACTAACGGTAAGGAGCACCTTCCCTGTAGCTACAGCTCAGAGGATCAGTTCTTGTGACATTCCTTCTCCACAGGCCAACCGGGCCTCTGTCTCAAAAAAAAAAAAAAAAATCAAAAATATAAATCTCTTTTAAAAACATAAAGCTCATGTACATTAAAGTTTTGAAACGTTTATGTTTTTTTTTTTTTTTTTTTTTTTTTTTTTTTTTTTTTTTTTTTTTTGAGACGGAGTCTCGCTCTGTCGCCCAGGCTGGAGTGCAGTGGCCGGATCTCAGCTCACTGCAAGCTCCGCCTCCCGGGTTCAGGCCATTCTCCTGTCTCAGCCTCCTGAGTAGCTGGGACTACAGGCGCCCGCCACCTCGCCCGGCTAGTTTTTTGTATTTTTTAGTAGAGACGGGGTTTCACCGTGTTAGCCAGGATGGTCTCGATCTCCTGACCTAGTGATCCGCCCGTCTCGGCCTCCCAAAGTGCTGGGATTACAGGCTTGAGCCACCGCGCCCGGCCGAAACGTTTATGTTGATTATCTGAATTTAAATATAAGCAGAATAATTATTTGTACATATTCATGTACTCTGTGTGTGTGTGTGTGTGTGTGTGTGTATGTGTGTGTGTGTGTGTTTTGAGATGGAGTCTCACTCTGTTGCCCAGGCTGGAGTGCAGTGGCGTGATCTCAGCTCACTGAAACCTCCGCCTCCTGGGTTCAAGCGATTCTCCTGCCTCAGCCTCTGGAGGAACTGGGATTATAGGCACGTGCCACCATGCCCGGCTAATTTTTGTATTTTTAGTAGAGATGGGGTTTTACCATGTTGGCCAGGCTGGTCTCAAACTCCTGACCTCAGGTGATCTGCCCGCCTCGGACTCCCAAAGTGCTGGGATTACAGGTGTGAGCCACTGCACTCGGCCCATATTCATGTACTTCAAATAAAGTACTTTGAATAGCTGTGTTTTTTTGTGAATACTCTGTTACTGAGATATTTCCACAGAGTGTATTTTTTAAATGTGGTCTTATCATTTTAATTTTTTTTCATAAAATTGCCTACTTTTTTTTTTGAGACAGAGTCTTACTCTGTCTCCCAGGCTGGAGTGCAGTGGCACAATTACAGCTCACTGCAGCCTTGACCTCCTAGGCTCAAGTGATCCTCCTGCCTCAGCCTCCCAAGTAGCTGGTACTACAGTTGCACACCATCACACACAACTAATTTTTGTATTTTTTGTACAGTTGAAGTTTTGTCATGTTGC
Source organism: Macaca nemestrina (assembly GCF_043159975.1). Lineage (NCBI taxonomy): Eukaryota > Metazoa > Chordata > Mammalia > Primates > Cercopithecidae > Macaca > Macaca nemestrina. Next base: position 72,730,502 of record NC_092125.1, read on the forward strand.
CCAGGCTGGTCTCGAACTCCTAGACTCAAGTGATCAGCACACCTCGACCTCCCAAAGTGCTGGGATTATGGGCATAAGCCATCACACCTGGCCTGTTTTACTCTTTTGCAATTGACTCTACCATCTAACCTACAATACTTTCAATTGAGAAATTACTCTTTATTCAGGTGGTGAGGCTTATGGTAAGCTCAGAACAAATCCTGCTAAATGGAAGATTCTCAATATTATTCTTTTTATTTGAAATGTGTAAATATTTCAGCATAAGTATTTTCCCAGATACGATACCTCCTGTTTGCCTCCATTCAGAGTAGATTTCTTTAACTAATAGTTTTACAAGACAAAACTTGTTAGTAAGTTGTCTATATACTTTAAAATATTTTGTATATAGATGCTTCACAATTGTTAGTTTTTGCAGTTTCATTCCATTCTGGCATAGAATATACATTTATGAAATTGTTTTTACAAGAAGCTTCATCAAAAGATTATTCCACAAATGTAGATATTCTAAGGCACAATTACAGAATTTCAAAATTAAACATTGTGAATGGATTAAGCTTTCCTTATGTATTTACTCAAGTCTTCCCTTGCTTTTATAGGATAAATTTTAATATATCTTTATTTCCAAGTTTTTGTTTTGTTTTTAGAGACAGGGTCTATGTTTTCCAGGTTGGACTCGAACTCCTGGGCTCAAGAAATTATTCTTCTTCAGCCTCCTGAATGCCTGGCATTCGAGACACCCTACCATGTCTGGCTTGGTCCCAAGTTTTGCTTTTAATAATTGCATTTCTCTAAAAGCTTTCTAGAACATTTCTGCTTTATAGGTTTCTTATTTATCAACAAACTAATTGACAATAAATATAATGTGTGCATCATCAGAATTTGTATTTATATGATCCTCACAAATTTTGTCACTGAATTTGCAATAGCAGACACAATAAAGTCAGATAAACTTTCAAAAGCTTTGAGTCACTGAATTTCATGAAAAAATTGAACAATTATTGGAATTAATTAAATTTTAATTTGAAGCAGCTGGTGACACATAAATCAGAAATCATGAGCTGTTTGCAGAGTTCTGTTAATTAAACCAAATATATTACCAGCTATTGCTTCATATTTCATGCCTGTGGAAGAAAACCTTAAAATAACATCTAAGGTTTGAAGTAAATTCTGGGGCCTCCTTAACATATTTATGTCTTCTAATTTTCATTACTATAGGCCCCAAGGAGGCTGGCAAATGTTGGCAAATATTTTATGCACGTTATATTTCATCACCATCTTTATTTAGAAATGAGAATTCTGCACTTGAAATTTCATTAAACGTGGCCTTTTTGCTTTGTTTTGTTTTCTCAGCTCTTTGTTGCTGACAGAGTTCATCGCAAAATTTTTGAAAAGTGTTACCAAATGATAGGGTAAATAAATAGTTGAAGATTTACCCTATCTAGTGTATGCCAAAACCATTTTAGCAGGATTGCTCACACTACTTTGTGTAAGCTTTCTGGTAGGCATGCTTAGCCTCCACTTTCTGCATGTATTTCACATTCACCAAGTTTCTAACTTCCCACATTTCACACTGACCCCACTGTCTGGCGGATCGGCAGCCTTGTGCCTTAATCATCTTGCAGGCCCCACCTGGGGCCAAGGCACAACCGACTCATACACCAGATGGGTGCCAGGGACAGCAGCAACAAACATTTCTCCCACATCCTTTGGGATGAAAAGTTAGTTGTCCTAAGTCATCGTATGCAACCACACTTTGTTTTTTCAAGTCAGCATGAGATATGCTGCTGTCCTTAAAATGGAGGAGTTAGCTACCTGTGTTAAGAAAGGTTTAAGAAAAGTGAAAGAAGTTATCACTGATAGCTTAGACTTAACCACTTGTTAAGTGTTGAACTCTGTTTACGGTACATGTATCTTACACACTACTAGGGAAGACTATGCTACGGTCTGGAAGTACAAAGTTGATGCAGGGCAGATGATCCCCAAATTGGGGTTTAGCCAGAGAGGAATTCAAGGGCAAGCCAGTGGTAGATATTGAAGTGGCGGTGTTACAGCTCCAGCAGTCCTGCAGCTCTGTGACGGCTCTTGCAGAGCAGTACCCCACAGGCAGTGTGCTCAGAGTAGCAAGCAGTTCAGGGCAGTTCTGAAGTCAGACTTATACCCACTGTAATTTACATGCAAACTAAGGGGCGATTAATGCAGAAATTCCTAGAGAAAGGGAGGTAACTTCTGGGTGTTGCCATGGCAATGGTAAACTGACATGGCACACTGATGGGCATGTCCTGCAGAAAGGTGTTTCTGCCCCATCTGTTTTAATTAGTCCTCAATTAGGTCAAGTGTCTGAGCCCTGCCTCCAGAGTCAAGTCCTACCTCCTATCTCAAAGTTATCCACTAAACCAGTCCTAGCTTATTTTAATGCAGCTAATAATAATAATAATTATAATAATAATATTTTGTGAAAACAACAACAGCAACAACTCTGGGACACATGTTAAACCAGAGAAGTGCCAGGAAAATAGAAGTCAACCAGGAAATATGTATACGTTATCTGTTGACCACACCCGTGCTTGCTTCATTTATAAAATGGATTTCTGTAATCTACCCCAATACCAGATACGGCCTCAAATTAAACATTAAAAATTTTTTCCATGTTATTCTTAGGTGCACTAAAACTGTATACCTGATTTAGGGAATTCCTTCGCTTTCATTCCAAGATGTGGAAGACACCTGGTCATAGAGGTCAGGAGAATCACACACTTTAGTCCATGGTTAATCTAACACCTTAGGTCAAAACTATTATTGAAAATGAGATAGAGACAAATTGATCCTTAACAGTCACACGATGATAAAAATTGTCATCTCCTTGAGCAAACTTGTCTTGCAAGTCGCAAGGTTTATTTTTGGCTATAACATTGTCTTTTTGGAAACTTGGGCTCGTAAAAGCCACTTTTTTTTGGAGGATCAAGCTTCCAACCAAGAAAGGGAAAATATAACAAACATTGATTTTCACACTTTGGAAGAAATAAGCATTAGATAAGCATCTTTTCTAAGGAGCTCCCGAGATTTTGAAAATACATAAATTATTTTAGTTCATTCGTAAAAATCACTATTGCAAGAGTTATAAGAATGTGTTTTAAATTTCTGTGAATTGATTCCAGAATGATGATGTTTTCTCTTTTTAAAGTTTTTAAATTTGCCTTTCTTCCCTGATTAACTTGTGTGAATTTTTAGAAATACAGTTGACCCTTGAACAACATGGGTTTGAATGGTGTAGGTCCATTTATATGAGGGTTTCCTTTTTTTCCGATAAACATATTGAAAAAATATTTGGAGATTTTTGACAACTTGAAAAAACTTGCAGACAAACCACATACTCCAAAAATATCAAAACATTAAGAAAAAGTTAGATATGTTATGAATGCATAACATATATGTGGCTACTAGTCTATTTTATCATTTATTGCCATAAAATATACCCAAATTTATTATAAAAAGTTAAAATTTATTAAAACTTATGCCTATAAACACAGACTGTACGTGGTACCATTCAGTTGAGAGAAATGTAAACCAATGTAAAAATGCAGTATTAAATCATAACTGCATAAAATTAACTGTAGTACATACTGTACTACTGTGATAACTTCATAACCACCTTCTGTTGCTATTGCATTGAGCTCAAGTGTTGTATCAACTTAAAATGCTGTGTGAGGCTATTCATCTCCACGGGAGTAGTTCATCTCTAGTAAATTTAATATCACAATAAAAAGTTAACTTTCATGCTTGTTGTGTATTTTTCATCACGTTTAGTGTAATATTGTAAACTCTGAATAACACCATGGAACCCATACAAAGTGCTGCTAGTGATACTGGTAGTACTCCCAGGAAGCAGAGAAGGTCATGACATTACAAGAAAAAGCTGAATTGCTTGATATAAAAGTTGAATTGCACAATCTGTAGATTGAGGTCGGCAGCTGCAGTTACCCACCATTTCAGACAGATGATTCATCTTGTAAACTTGTGATATTGATAAATACAGTGCAGGACTATAAGTGTATTTTCTCTATGATTTTCCTAATAACTCTTTTTTTTTTTTTTTTTTTTTTTTTTTTGAGATGGAGTGCTTGCTCTGTCGCCAGGCTGGAGGTCAGTAGCGCGATCTGGGCTCACTGCAATCTCTGTCTCCTGGGTTCAAGCAATTCTCCTGCCTCAGCCTCCCGAGTACCTGGGATTACAGGCACATGCTACCATACTCAGCTAATTATTGTATTTTTAGTACACACAGGGTTTCATCATGTTGGCCAGGATGGTCTTGATCTCTTGACCTCGTGATCTGCCCACCTCAGCCTCCGAAAGTGCTGGGATTACAGGTGTGAGCCACTGTGCCCGGCCAACATTTTTTTCTCTAGCTCATTTTATTACTGTATGAATACAGTATATAATATACATAACATACAAAATATGTGTTAATTGACTGTCTATGTTATTGGTAAGGCTTCCACTCAACAGTAGGTTATTAGTAGTTAAGTTTTTGGAGAGTCAAAAGTTTTGCACAGGGTGGGTTTGGCACCCCTAACCACTCCCCCCACCATTGTGTTGTTCAAGCATTGACTGTATCTCAGTCTTGCTGACTTCAGCTGTAAAATGAGGATCTAGACCAATGGATGTTCAGTGTTCATTCTAGTTTCCCAAACTCATCTTGTATGTCTTTTTTGAATATCTGGAATTTCATATTGTGTATTATTGTATGATTTTGTTAATAAGAAAGATTATTTAAGCTGTAGGATTATGAGCCTTTTTTTTCTTTTTCTTTTTTCTTACTTTAACAACCACATGTTATTCTAAAGAAAGTGTGAGCAAACACAATAGATACACTGAGGGAAAAGACAGAGGAAGATAGAGAATGCAGTGAGTCAGAGTGTGTGGGACAACATAGGTTACTTTCAAAGACCTTTCTTAGGTATAGAGAATCACCTAGTGGTAGGAATAGAAAAAGCTTTTTAAAAGTTTAAGGTCCTTTTTCTTGGGCTTCAGTTCGTATCACTGAGTAGTAGTCATATGGTTTGTGATAAATTTCTTTAAAATGTACCAAGATGCTGAATATTCATCTATTAGTAATTGACTTTATTTAAATTATGGTAATATGTTGAATATTTAATGTTTTTTTCAAGTCTTTCTTCTCTAAAAGGACTCAGAATCTCCTAATGTCAAGCTTTGAAAATTAATTATTGCCCCAAAGAATGTGTTAAATTCATTGTTTTATCATCAAAAGAAGTCTAGAAATGTACAAAACCAGCATGAAAGCATGATTGTTATCTACCAGAGTCCCCTCTTAAATTACCAGTGACAGGCAAATCCCATTATGATTACACTTTTAACTTCACAGGTAAGGTCACTGAGGTTCCATCTACATAATGTAAGTTTTTGCAATATTTGGAGGACCAAGATAGATTTTTCACTTGTCAAAAATAATACATCAAGTGTATGGCACCTTCCATTTACTTTGGGTTCTTTCAGAAGCAGAGACTAAGACAGATTTGGTGGATATAGTTTATTTGGGTGATGATTCCAGGAAGCAAAATGATAGAGGGTTGGGGTCAGGAAGAGTGAGACAGGGAAGAAGGAAAAGTATAAGGATGCAATATCACCATTTGTAGCAGTAAATACCTGGGGTTTGATTCTTCTGGATCTCTTGGAATTGCCCAAGTCAAAGATGGAACACTGGGCCAATTGTTCACTGGCTCCTGATCCCATTGGTTGAGATTTGCCCTTGGAAGCTGTAACTGTCTCCACATTTCCAGGCTATGGTTGTGTGTTGGCTGAGCAGGCTCCTTTATCTTCTGAGAAGGCTCTGGAGTGGAGACACACCAAGAAACTCGTGACTTGCACTTGAGGTGGAAAGTCTGTGCCCACAAAGAACTTCCTAGTACGTCTGTGGCTGAAATCAGAAATGGGCCAAGTAGGTGACATGAAGGTAATTATTAGTCCGCCTCTTACCCTGTTCAGATCTACTTGTCCCTATATGGTGGTCATAATCTCTAAAAAGGACTTAGTACAGAGAATCAATGGAATGAGCTGTGGTCCCTGCTATTACAACAGATCCCGAGCTCCAAATGACAACTGTCAGTTCTCTCATCCACCACCCACTCTCGATTTCCCTATCCTTGATCAGCATTATCTGATCTATTAATAATTTATTTGCCTGATGGGGGATCCCAGAATTTCATCCCAGAGGGTCTGCCCTTGGGTCGCCTTTCCTTTGTTGGGCTGTGATGGCTGCATTTGCTCGCTCACTGTTTTTCACTAGACATAAAAGCATATGGAGGTACCCCAGTGGATGTCCTGAGTTCCAGACATATTCTTCCATGTCCCTTTATTTAGCAGCAAGTCTAGTTTCTCATGATAATCAGGATTGACTAACCTTACCAGTATTATAACTCTTTTCTTTTCCTGCTGGTCCACTCACATAAGGAAAACAAAGACGAGTCACAGCATCGGGGTTTGTGGAACTCTTATGTGTCACTAGGAGTAGTGTTCCCCACTTCCCACTTTACCCAGTAAGGCCTAAGGTAGAAGGAAAGGGAAGAGCAGGTGGATTATTTGTAGTGATAGTGAGAAGAGCCAATTCTTTTTCCATTTCTTGGCTTCTAGATTTGTATATTTTAGCTATTGGGGACATAGCTTGATACACTCGTTCAATGCAGATAGTGCACTATGAAGAATAGTTTTCCCATTCTATGGGATGAACTCATGCTTTAGTGAAGCCACGAATAGGCCACTCCAATACGGTATCTTATTACTATATTAGTTTCCTAGGGCTGCTATAATAGAGTATCAAAAACCTAGTGGCTTACAACAATGGAATTTATTGTCTCATAGTTCTGGAGGCCAGAAGTCTGAGGTGAAGGTATTGGGAAAATTGGTTCCTTCTGAGAGCTGGGAAGGAAATTCTGTCTCAGGCCTCCTTCCCAGCTTCTGGCCATTTGCCAGCAATCGTTGATGTCACTTGGTTTTTGACAGTGTAACGACAGTCTTTATACAGAGCTTTCCCTGTGTCTCTGCCTCTGCGTCCAAACGTCTTCTTTTTCATTTTTTAAGAAAACAGAGTTTCACTCTGTTGCCCTGGCTGAAATGCAGTGGCACAATCATAGCTCACTGTAGTGAACTCCTGGGCTCAAGTGATCCTCCCACATCAGCCTCTCAAGTAGCTAGGACTACAGGCTCATTCCACCACACCCAGCTAATTTTTAAAAAATTTTTGTAGTGATGGGGTCTTGCTATGTTGCTCAGGCTGGTCTGGAACTCCTGGCCTCAAACAATCCTCCCACCTTCGTCTCCCAAGGTGCTGGGATTATGAGTGTAAGGAATAGTTTCCAGTCAAAATGTCCCCTTTTTATAAGGACATAGTCATGTTGGATTAAGGTTCACCTTAATGATCTCATCTTAACAAACTACATCTGCAACTACCTTGTTTCCAATTAAGGTTACATTCTGAAGTACTTGGGGTTAGGATTTCAGAAGCTGAATAACTCAGAATATGAATTTACTGGGGTCACAACTTAACCCATAACAGCATCAGACCACTGACTTTCAAGAAATAGGTAGGACAAGGTAGAACCAGTGAATCTCATGATCGTGTACATATTTCTCAATCAAATGGGTCCCTTGGTCCAAGGCAATCTTATGCAGGATCCCACTGGTGTGAATTAGGTATTCTGTCAATATTCAGAGAGCAGTGCTGGCACAGCTACTGCAGAGAGAGGAGGTATCATTTCCTTCAAGGTGGACGGGATGCAATGCAATTTACTAGCCACCAAGAAGCTGGTTGTTTTTACTTAGGATTGTTCCCTACTGAGAACCTAGTGTCAGTTTGCTACTGACAGGGTGGTTATTTAGCATAAATGACGGCAAGACCTGTTTAGATATGCTGTTGGACCCATCTATAGCCACCAGCCCTGATAGCATGGCTGCTCTGATGATGAGACCATTGTGCAAACACTAGGGTGATGAAGGACACCCACCGGACAATCCACCAGACAACTTGTCCTGTCTACCTGGTTGTTTCCTGTCTTACCTGTGGTGGATGCTCTCTAGTGGGTATTGACAAAAGACACAGGACCCCCACAATTTTTTTTTCCATTCCCAAAAGGTCTATCCACAATCCTCTTCTTTGAATCTCTATGTCTACAATAATTTAATCCTGTTCCTATCAGCTAAATTATTTGCCCAGCAGTATATTCTAAGCTTGGACCACCTTTTCTCCACATGAAGTAGATGATCTGCTGTTCTGCTCACAGCTCTGCCCCCTGAAGTCCCCTGTTGTGGTGTTGTAGGGAGCAGCCATCTATTTTTATGACATACCAACATATGAAGCCAACCTATCTGTGAACCACGATTAGGTGTTTTTCTTCTCCGTGGGCTACTTTTGGGGAACTCACCATAGGGCCATAGATGGGCATTGAGAGAGAAAACCTCTGAGTAGGTGACTTATGGCCTGCTATTTATGTTAAGTTATTTACGTGTTTTCAACCTGCTTGGGCCTCATCCTAGGATGGTTTGCTGCCACATCTGCTAGAACCCATGACTTGGTAGATCTGACAATATTCAGGGAGTGATGGACTGTTCTGGTTACATACCTGATGTTACAAGGTCAGGTGCTCAGTGTCTACTGGCCCGGTAGCACAACAGGAGCTGCTTTTCAAATGATAAGTCATTCTCTAGTGGAGAAAACATGACCTTGTTCCAGAATACCAGGGAGCCTGTGTGATGAATCTCTCATTGAGGCACGCCAGAGGGTTGGCCTAAATTTGCCATGGGTATCTCTAGCATTGTAGATCTGCCAGATGATATGGCCAAGTGCTGGATGCTTGCTTGATGTTGCACTGTAGTTGCTTTCAGCTTTCTGCTGGGCCAATACATGAGTTTTTCTTGTTATAGAAAACAAGCAAAACTCAAGTATGTCAGCCATCTATCTCTTACCTAGAAACATAATAGTCTATTAGTCATAACCACAGATCCCTGGACTCTATTTCTATTCCAGCTGTGTTGTCCATTGTAGCAATTACTTTCACTTTGCCATTGACAAGGTGATTAAGCACTGACCCTGGCCTAGGCCATTCTGGATTTCTATTGATGCCATTCTATAGCAGCATCTTCTACTGTCAGCCCTGGTCTATAGAGGTCGGCCACCACTGGACAGCTTACAGATGTTGGTGTCCTCCTTTCTAGACATTCTTTGTTGTCTTAGTGGAGGCAATATCCTTTGGTCCCTTCTAGAAATAATAATCAGGTGGTGATCTTAGGTAATAAATCCAGTCTAACTTTCCCACCTCCTAAAGATTGCTTTTTTTTTTTTTTGATGGAATTTTGCTCTTGTCGCACAGGCTGGAGTGCAGTGGTAGGATCTTGACTCACTGCAACCTCTGCCTCCCAGGTTCCAGTGATTCTTCTTCCTCAGTCTCCTAAGTAGCTGGGATTACAGGCATATGCCATCACTCCTGGCTGATTTTGTATTTTTAGTAGAGATGGAGTTTCACCATGTTGGTCAGGCTGGTCTCAAACTCCTGACCTCAGGTGATCCGCCTGCCTTGGCTTCTAAAAGTGCTGGGATTACAGGCATAAGCCACCATGCCCGGCCCTAAAGACTGCTATTCCTACCCTTAGTACTGGTAAATATGGTTTTAGCACATCAACCCTACTCGCTAAAGGTCATCATCACGTTCAGACTTCAAGAAGCCATCCAGAATGGCACATTCAGAATTCAGCATTCTTGCCAGAATGTTAAATCCCAAATCATGAGAGTGCTCCCATGTCACTAAGCCCTAGCCTGTCCAACCTTATATTCTGTACTCCCTGTTTTCCCAGCCTCCTCAAGATCTGCTTTCAAGCATGTCCTGATTCCTGCTTGTACTTATTACCCAGGTCCTGCAACTCTTTTGGTGAGGAAACTATTCCCTCCCAGAGTAGGAAGAGGTGCAGAGACAATTGGGGGAGGTGGAAGTGGGGGCAGGAGAGAAGTGACTAGGAAAGTGGTCATGCAAGGATACACCTTAGGTGGACCCATTGGCATATTCTCACCTCAGATCTCAGAATTCTATCCCATCCATATCAAGGCCCTAACTTTAGCAAGGAAAACTCTGCCATGAGACCACCCAGAAGGCCGTTGAGTAATGAAGGCAAGAATTGACAGTCGTCAGGACAAGGTGCTGGGCAGTGAGAATGGAGAGCATGGGACAGACAGGGAATATTTGTGGGAGACAGAATTGATAGGATATATAGAAAGGAGTAGGGGGGTGATTCTAAAGTTTCAAGCTTAGTTAGCTAAGTGAATGGGGATATTATTTACTGAGATGGGGATGTAGTAAAAAGAGCAGGTGTGGAGGAATTCCTTTTTTTTTCTGGAGACAGTCTTACTCTGTCGCCCAGACTGAAGTGCAGTGGTGTGATCCCAGCTTACTGCAGCCTTGATCTCCTAGGCTCAAGTAATCCTCCCACCTGGTGGATGTCCAGTGAATTTTTATTTTGGCCATTGTATGTTTTATCTTTAACAATTTTGCTTCTCTTTTATGTTTTTTCACCTCTCTTCTCAAAATGTAATGTTTTCTGTTAAATTTTCAGCATGTTGAATAGTATTTATAAAAGCTGTTTTAAGATCTGTGTCTGCTAAATTCATCATTACTCTCATTTCACTGGACAGGATTAATAGCAGATTAGATATTACAGAAGAGAGAATCAGTAAACTTGAAGATGAAGCAATAGGTTCTATCAAAAATGAAATACAGAGAGATAAAAGGCTGGGAAAATGGCCTCTAAAATCACATTAAACCATCTTAAGGCCGGGCGTGGTGGTTCACACCTGTAATCTCAGCATTTTGGAAGGCTGAGGCAGGTGGATCACTGAGGTCAGGAGTTTGAGACCAGCCTAGCCAACACAGTGAAACCCTGTCTCTACTAAAAACACAAAAATTAGCTGGGCATGGTGGTGCATACCTATAATCCTAGCTACTCGGGGGGCTGAGGCAGGAGAATTGCTTGATTTTTAAAAAACATGTAATTGAGTACCAGAAGCAGAAGGGAGTGTGGGAGATAACAAATATGTGAATAAATAATATTAAAAATTTTTACAAATTTGACAAAACTAAACTTTTTTACAAATTTGACAAAAACTAAAAATGTATAGCTTCAAGGAGCTCAACTAACTTCAAGCAGAATAAATACAAATAAAATCACATCAAGCCATAATACTAGAAAACCAAAAGGATAAAGAGAAAATCTTACTGTAGCCAGAGTAAAAGGATACAAGGGGAAGAACAAAAAAAAGGAAAATACGGACCTCTTATCAGGAACTACACAAGCCAGAAGACAATGGATGACTCCTGGAAAGCACTTTAAGAACAGAACAGGCTGGACACAGTGGCTCACATCTGTAATCCCAGCACTTTGGAGACTGAGGCGGGTGGATCACTTGAGGTCAGGAATTCGAGACCTGCCTGGACATTATGGTGAAACGGTGTCTCTACTAAAACTACAAAAATTAGCTGGGCATGGTGGCGCGTGCCTGTAATCCCAGCTACTCAAGGTGGAGGCAAGAGAATCACCTGAACCCGGGAGGCGGAGGTTGCAGTGAGCCGAGATTGCAGCCACTGCACTTCAGTCTTGGTGACAGAGTAAGAGTCAAAAAAAAAAAAAAAAAAAAAAAGGAAAAAAGAAAGAAAAAAACAGAACAAAACAAACCACCCATCAACACAGAATTCCTAGCAAAAATATCTTCCAAAAATAAGGATAAATCAAAAATGTTCAGATATGTAAAAGCTGAGGAAATTTACTGCCACAAAAAAAGAATTTCTTCAGGCAAAAGGAAAACGAATAGAAACTTGGAATGAAGTTCATCAGAAATTATAAATAGTTGGGTTAATATAACACTAATTTCCTGTAGTTTTAAAGGTTTCTTTATAAGATAATTAATGGTTTAAATAAAAAAAAGATAGGATTTATAATATATGAAGTAAAATGTATAATAACAATAGTATAAAAGTTGAGAAGGGGAAAATAAAACATATGGTAACATTATATATAAAGTGGTATAATTGTATTTGAAGGTAGACTCTGATAAGTTAAGGATACATATTATCAACCTCAGAGCTACCACTGCAAATAAAAACAAAACCAAAAAGCTATAGCTATAAGCCAATATTGTAGGGAAAATAAATCATAAAAATTCTCATTACTGTATTCCATTAGAAACCTAGAAAAAAACCTTGGGACCAGCCTGGTCAAAAGGGTGAAACCCCACCTCTACTAAAAATACAAAAATTAGCTGGGCATGGTGGCACATGCCTGTAATCCCAGCTACTTAGGAGGCTGAGGCAGGAGAATCGCTTGAACCTGGGAGGCAGAGGTTGCAGTGAGCTGAGACTGTGCCATTGCACTCCAGCCCGGGTGACAGAGCAAAACTCTGTCTCAAAAAAAAAAAAAAAAAAAAAAGAAAGAAAAGAAAAGAAACCTAGAAAAAAATCCAAATAATAGCAAGATTTAAAAGAACCATATCAAACATTGCTTTAAATATAAGTATTCTAAACAGCTCAACTAATATAGCAGAGATTGCAAGACTAAATAAAAAAGAACTCAGCTATGCTGCCCACAAAAACCATACTTGAAATATCGACACAAATGGGTGACCTCTTCATCTTTGATAAAGCACTGACATCTCCATCCTAGTAAGTAGATCTTGAGTTTTAAAAACAAAAAAGTAAATAAGTATATAAATAAAAGTAAAGGGATGAAATAAGATACATTATATAAACAATAAACAAAAGAAAGCTGGAGTAGCTATGTCAGTATCAGAGAAAGTAAATTTCACAACAAGGAATATTTCTAGGGATCAAAAGGATATTGCATAATAATAAATGTGTAATTCAGTAAGAATAACAATTTTCGTATACTGCTAATAACAGCTCCAAATTATATGAAGCAAAATCTGAATTGGCAGGAATAAACAGATAAACTGACAATTATAGTTGGAAATTTCAATACTCTTCTTTCAGTAATTGACAGAGCAAGTAGATGGAAAATTCATAATGATAGAGAATACAAGATTGACATAATTGATATTTATAGAACACTTCATACACAAAATGTAAAATACACATTTTCCCAAGGGCATCGGGAATACGCAGTAAGCTTGACAATATACTGAGACTTGGTTAAGTCTCATCAAATTTAAAATGATTGGGACCATGCAGAGCATGTTCTTTAATCACAACAGAATTAAATTAAGATTTACAATAGAAAAATATCTAGGAAATTTACAAATATTTGGTAATTAAACCTTATACTTAGAAATAATACACAGGCCAAATAAGAAATCATAAGAGAAGTTAGAAAATATTTAAAACTGAATACAAATGAAAATACGAGGGAGTTGTGGCTGACGCCTGTAATCCCAGCACTTTTGGGAGGTTGAGGCATGATGACAGCTTGAGACCTAGAGTTTGAGACCAGCCTGGGCAACACAGTGAGATTCCATCTCTACGAAAAGTAAAAAGCTTAGCTGAGCATGGTGGCATGTGCCTGTAGTCCTAGCTACTCATGAGGCTGAGGTGGAAGGATTGCTTGAGCCAGGAGGTCGAGGCTGTCATGAGCTATGATCACGTCACTACGCAGTGAGACCCGTTTCTAAGGGGGGAAAATGGGGAAAAGACAACAAACAAATTTTGGGGGTCAGATAAAGCTAAAATATTTATATTAGAAAAAAGAGAAAGGTCTAAAATCAATTATTTAAGCTTCCAGCTTAAGCAGCTAATAAAAAAAGAAAAAAAGATAAGCACAGAAATCAATAAAATAGAAAATGGACCATCTTATATACATAAATCAATAAAATTAAAAATACGTTCTTTGAAAAGATCCATGAAGTTAGTAAAATTTAAGCAGACTGATGAGAGGGAAGTGGGTGGAGAAAACACAAATTACCGGCATCAGGGATGAAAGAGAGAACATTACATATTACAAGGCCATTAAAAGGATGATAGAATAATCTAAAAAACAAGGTACCAATAATTTTGACAACACAGATAAAATAGAAAAAAGCTTTGAAGGACAGAACCTACTAAAACTGTGTAAAATAAAATAGAACATTCAAAAAACCTTTTTTCAATTACAAAATTTAATTTATCTCTCTTTCTTTTTGAGACAGGATCTTTCTCTGTTGCCCCAGTGGAGTGCTTTAAAATTACCACAGCTCACTGTAGCCTCGAACTTCTGGGCCCAAGCGATCATCCTGCCTTAGCCTCCCAAGTAGCTGCCACCATGCCCATCTAAGTGTTTTTGATTTTGTAGAGACAGGGTCTTGCTATGTTGCACAGGCTGGTCTTAAACTCCTGGTCCTAACCTGTCCTCATGCCTCGGCCTCCTAAAGTGTTGGCATTATAGGCATGAGCCATTGCTCCTAGCAAAAAATTTAATTTCTAATTAAGACCCCCCCGCAGAGAAAATTCTAGGCTCAAGCACTAAGGAATGAATGATACCAATTCTATACAAACTCTTTCAGAAAAGGCAATGAGGAGGAAACACTTCTCAACTAATTTTATGAGGTCAGATTATACCCGAGCCTGGGTGTGGTGGCTCACACCTGCAATCCCAGTACTTTGGGAGGCCAAGGTGGGTGGATCATTTGAGGTCAGGAGTTCGAGACCAGCCTGGCCAACATGGTGAAACCCTGTCTCTACTAAAAATACAAAAATTAGCCAGGCACACGCCTGTAATCCTGGCTACTCAGGAGGCTGAGGCAGGAGAATCACTTGATCCTGGAGGTGGAGGTTGCAGTGAGCCAATATGGCGCCACTACACTCCAGCCTGGGTGACAGAGCCAGACTCCATCTTAAAAAAAAAAAAAAAAAAAAAAAAAAATATATATATATATATATATATATATATATATACACACACATATATATATATATCTGATACCTAAACCAGAGCAGTTTGTAATCATGCTTAATGACATAATTAGAAGGAAAAATATGAACCAATGTCTTACCTGTACATAGTTGCAAAAATCAACAAATATTACCAAATCAAATCCATCAATATATAAGAAGGGTAATACACTATGACCAAGTCAGACATATAACAGAAACACAAGGTTATTTTAACATTTGACAATCAAACAATGAAATCTTCATATTAATCAAATAAAAAAGAACTACTCTGTGGTTATCTAAATAGATGCAGAAAAGTCATTTGATAAAATCCAACATCTAATTATGATAAGAATTCAACAAACTGGAATGGAAGGAAACTTCCTCAGTCCGATAAAGGGCATCTATAAAAAACTACAGCTATTAGTGCTGAAAGACCAAATGCTTTTCTTTAATAACAGGAGGACAAAAAAGATGGGCACTCTCATGACATTTATTCAACATTATGCTTGAGGTCCTACCCTGTGAAAATAGGGAAGAAAAACAAATAGGAAGCACACAGGTTGGAAAGAAAGAAGTAAAACTGTGTTGATTCACAGATAACATGTAGAAAATACTAATCAATCTGCAAAAAAGCTACTAGAACTATAAAGAGATGTTACGGGTTCAATTGTGCTCCCTTCATTCCCCCAATGTATATATTGAACTCCTAGTCCCCAGTATTTCAGAATGTGACTTTACTTGGAGATAGGGTCTTTACAGAGTTAAAATGAGGTCATTAGGTTGGGCCCTAATCCACTATTTCTGGAGTCCTTACAAAAAGGGGACATTATGAAACAGACATGCATACAGGGAGAATGCCACGTGAATGTGAAGATGGCCATCTGCAAGCCAGAGAGAGAGACCTAGAGCAGATCTTTCCCTCATAGCCCTGATAGGGAACCAGTCCTCCCAAAACCTAGATTCTTTCCCCCGCCCCCACAGAGATGAACTCTTAGTCTGTTAGCCAAGCTGGCATGAGTGCAGTGGCATGATCTCGGCTCACTGCAACCTCCGTCTCCTGGGTTCAAGTGATTCTCATGCCTCAGCCTCCTGAGTAGCTGGGATTACAGGTGCCTGCCACCACACCCGGCTAATTTTTGTATTTTTAGTATAGATGGGGTTTCACCATGTTGGCCAGGCTGGTCTCGAACCCCTGACCTCAGGTGATCTGCCTGCCTTGGCCTCCCAAAGTGCTGGGATTACAGGAGTGAGCCATTGTGCCCAGCCCAAGAACCTAGATTCTGCACTTTTAGCCTCCAGAACTGTGAGACAAGACATTTCTATTGTTTATACAACAACCCTATCAGTTAATACAAGAGAGTTTAGCAAGCTTAAAAGATACAAGGTCATTTTACAAAAATAAATTGATTTCTATTTACAAGCCACAAAATGCTGAAAAGTGAAATTAAAAAACCCACTGACAATGGCAAGCAAAAACATGAAATACTTAGGAATAAATATAACAAAATATATATGTACACTGAAAATTACAAAACACTGCTAAGAGAAGTGTCATTCAGAAGACTTAAATAATGGAAGAGATGTATGATGTCTGGGTCAGAAGGCACAATATTCTTATGTTCTCCAAATTGATCTATAGATTCAAAGTAATCCCTGTCAAAATCCCAGGAGGCTTTTGGGAAAATTAATATTCTCATTTTATTCTGAATTTTTATGAAAAGTAAGGGCTCTAGAATAGACAATACAATTTTGAAGAAGATCATCATTGGAAGACTTACGTTACCCAATTTCTTGACTTATCATCAAGCTACAGGGATGAATACAGTGTGATACAGATGTAAAGATAAGACATATAGATCAGTGGAACAGAACACAAAGGCAAAAGTAGATCTATGTTTATATGGTCAATTAATTTTTAATAAAGGCACTGAGGTAATTCAGTGGGGAAAGGATAATTTTTGTAACAAATGGTGTCAGAACAACTAGATATCTATATGGGAAAATATATAAACTTTAACTTTTATTTCACACCATACACAAAAATGTACTCAAACAGATCACAGACTTAAATGTAAAAGTTCAAATTATAAAACTTCCAGGAGGAAACATGAGAGAAGGTCTTTGCAAATTAGGTAAAAGTGAAGATTTCTAAGATAAGACACACAAAAAGCATGACGCGTGAGAGAGAAAAGTGAATCATGAGAGTCCATCAAAATTAAGTTTGTGTTTAATGAAAGGCATCATTGAGAAATTAAAAAGACAAGCAATAGACTGGAAGAAAATTTTTGTAAAACATATATGTGATATAGGCCTTGTATCCAGATATATGAGAAATCACAGAAGATAACTCAGTAAACATATAGGCAAAAGATTTTAACAGACACTTTACAAAAGAAAATATACAACCAGCCAATAAGCACATCAGAAGATGTTCAACATCATTAGTCATCACAGAAATAAAACTGAGTTCACCGTGAGATAACATTCACATCAATTAGATTGGCATACGTTGAACAGACAGACACACCATGTGCTGGCGAGGATGTGGATCTGCTAGAACATTCATACATTATGGGAATGTAAGACTTGGAAAGGATTTTGGACATTTCTTAAAAAGTTAAATATCTACTTACTATTTGTTGTTTTTGTTTGTTTTGTTTACTTTTTTTTTGTTTTCTTTGAGACACAGTCTCATTCTTTTTTGCACAGGCTAGGGTGCAGTGGCACAATCTTGGCTCACTGCAACCTCCGCCTACCAGGTTCAAGCGATTCTCCTGCCTTAGACTCCCGAGTAGCTGGGATTACAGGCGTGCACGGCCATGCTGGGCTAATTTTTGTATTTTTAGTAGAGACGGGGTTTCACCATATTGGCCAGGTTGGTCTCGAACTCCTGACCTCAAGTGATCTGCCCGCCTCGGCCTCCCAAAGTGTTGGGATTACATGCGTGAGCCACAATGCCCGCTCCCATTTATTTATTTGACCCAGCAATTTCACTTTATGTGTTTCCCAGGATAAATGAAAACCTATGTCAATGCAAAGACTTTTACATGGAAGTCAATAGAAGCTTTCATTCATAAAAGCTTCAAGCTGGAAACAATATGAATACAAATCAACAAGTGAACGGACACACTAATTGTATGTCCATGCAAAGAAACACTACTAAGAAATTAAAAAAAAAACACAGTTATGTGCAACAACAAGGATGTGTCTCTAAAACATTATGCTGAGTAAAAGAAATAGACATAAGGCCGGGCACGGTAGCTCATGCCTGTAATCCCAGCACTTCGGGAGCCCGAGGCGGTTGGATCATGAGGTCAGGAGACCTAGACCATCCTGGCTAACATGGTGAAACCCTGTCCCTACTAAACACACAAAAAAATTAGCTGGCGTGGTGGTGGGTGCCTGTAGTTCCAGCTACTCGGGAGGCTGAGGCAGGAGAATGGCGTGAATCTGGGAGGCAGAGCTTGCAGTGAGCCGAAATCGCACCACAGCACTCCAGCTTGGGCAACAGTGTGAGACTCTGTCTCAGAAGAAAAAAAAAAATAATGAAGAAACTGACATAAAAGAGTATACACTGTAATTCCACTTATATTAAACTCTAGGAAAATATGAATTTATTAGTGACAGAAAACAGATCAATGGTTGCCTGTGTCTGGGAGTTTCTGGGATACATAACTGGGAAGGGGTATAAGATACCTGTAATGTCAAGAAATGTTTATATTCTTATTTTGGTGGTGTTAATAGAGGCGAATACATTTGTCAAAATTTATTGCACTGTGCACTTAAAATGAGTGTATTTTATTTTATGTAACTTATATCTTTTTAAAGTGTTTTTTTTTTTTTTTTAAAAGACAAAATATTTTCGGCCGGGCGTGGTGGCTCACGTCTGTAATCCCAGCACTTTGGGAGGCTGTGGTGGGCAGATCACGAGGTCAGGAGTTCGAGACCAGCCTGGCCAACATGGTGAAACCCCGTCTCTACTAAAAATACAAAAATTAGTTGGGCGTGGTGGTGCGCGCCTGAAGTCCCAGCTACTCAGGAGGCTGAGGCAGGAGAGTCACTTGAAGCCGGGAGGCGGAGGTTGCAGTGAGCCGAGATTGTGCCACTGTACTCCAGCCTGGCGACAGAGCAAGACTCTGTCTCAAAAATAAATAAATAAAGATATAGCTTTTCAGGCCGGGCACGGTGGCTCACACCTGTAATCCCAGCACTTTTGGGGGCTGAGGCGGGTGGATCACTTGAGATCAGGAGTTTGAGACCAGCCTGGCCAACATGGTGGAAGCTCGTTTCTACTAAAAATACAAAAATTAGCTGGGCGTGGTAGTGCCTACCTGTAATCCCAGCTATTCGGGTGGCTGAGGCAGGAGAATCGCTTGAACCCAGGAGAGAGAGGTTGCAGTGGGCGGAGATTGTGCTACTGTACTCCAGCCTGGGCGACAGAGCCAGACTGTGTCTCAAGAAAAAAAAAAGATTTTCAGAAGAGATAAAAACAAAATAAAATTGTGTAATTATAAAATATTTATCATTCTAATAAGCTGAAAAATAATATGAAATGAAAAGTAAACTGGTGCTTAAAATAATAGATTATATCGTCTTCATGATGCAGCTATAGGGACGGCTCTCATTTATTGAAAGTACTCGTGGGTTTTTTTGGAGAAAAATAATTGATGAAAATTAGTATCACAACTTATTTAATCAAATCTAAAAAGGAAATGGAATGTGAGGAGAGATATGATGATTCCTTCAGGGGAGCGTGAGATTGAGAAAATATTTCTTTTGAAAGGGAAATATTTGAGCAGTTTAAGTGCTATTAGGAAGACTAAGGGAAGGTAGAAGCAGTTAAAGATTCTTGTTTACAAGTGCATAATTGGGGGAGTGAAGTTCCTGAGAAGCAAGTTGCCTCAAAACACAGTATGACTGTT
Organism: Macaca nemestrina; assembly: GCF_043159975.1. NCBI lineage: Eukaryota > Metazoa > Chordata > Mammalia > Primates > Cercopithecidae > Macaca > Macaca nemestrina. The sequence goes on from NC_092125.1 coordinate 72,750,336, forward strand.
CAGTTTTGGGAGTAGTCAGAAAGACATTTCCTATGGCTGTAACAGGAAGAAAGGAGGTAAGAATGGGTATAGATTTTCGCACATTTGCAGATTTGGGTGTCAGAAAGTTGAAGGTGTTCCTGTCAGACATCTTATGTTTTCTGTGAACTAGAAAATAAGGTCATCTTCTGAGAGTAAGAACGGAGATGGTTGTTGTAGGAGATTAGAAAAACCCTGGAACTGGCAGAAAGGGCTGTAGAGAAGCATTGAGGCCCAGTTAGACATCCTACATTTAAAGTATTTGCACAGTGCTGGGAATTTTTTCCACCCCATTCTGCAGCAATAGTGTACCATGGGATGATATGGACATTTGCACACACACAAGTTTGGGAGATAGAAAGAACAAGAGGCAAGGGAGTTGAGGACACTGGCAAAAGAGTGATTTCAGTGATGGATCCTGCAGTCTAATCTGTAGAAAAGATGGGAAGACTCAAAGACACTGATCCACAGGCAGAAGATCAAGGTAGTGGATGAACAGTCCAGAGAGAGTAGGCTGGCTCACTGAGGGAAGGGACTTAAAAAGGGAAGAGCAGAGAGCCAAAAATGGACTCTTAGAGGACATCTGTGTTTGGTTGGATGGGATTCTCCCCCTACAAAATGAACAAGCAAACCTGGGGAAAAATAAAGGGAGGGAAGGGAAGCATAAAATTAAAGTCAGAGAAATACCACAGGAGTTACTAGAATGGTATCCATCCTGTATTTCCCTTGTTCAAGAAGTGAATGTATTTCTTTATTGTTCATTGTAGAAAAATGAAGCACAAGGCTTGACTATACAGTGGCCACTCAATAGATATCTGCTGAAGAATGAATGAATGAATAGTAAATGCAAATTTCTCATTCAAACCTTAAAAAAATCCTCTATTATCTTTCTAGCTCTTTATTTTTCCTTAAGCAGCCTATACACAATTGAATAATTACTCTGGGAAGCAATGGAGTTGTAATTTGTGTTGGAGCCAGACAGAATTTGGTTCAAATTCTAAAACTACCAGACACTAGACTGATCATGGCAATGTCTGACAAAAGCTTTCCTCCCCTACCTGCTCTCTCCCCTCCCTTTGGGGATTCGAAGGTAGAAGGCAGTGAGAACAAGGCCTTTCCCCAAATGGCAGTTTGATCTCCCAAGATGATCTGGATTTTAAATTACTATGTGAAAAGTTACTAGGGATGCAAAAATGAATTAAAACAGATTTTACTGTAAAGGAATTTTTGAGTCTGATGGGGGAGTCAGACGTAGACATAAATACAAGACAAGACATAGTGAAAATCTTAAACGTGAAGTTTGCAAGTTCTCGGAAAGGTCTAGGAAATAATTATCTCTAAGGAGTGGGTGGGATTAGGGAGGTTTTATGAAAAAAAAAGTGACACTTGAATTGGGTACTGCAGGAACAACAGTCTAATGAAAGGTAAAGACAGGGTGCTGGAAAGTTTGGTACCTATTGAGGACGACAACAGCATTAGAGATCTATTACTTTAACAATCAATTGTTTTGCTTCTGCCTTTAGAAGCTTATTTATAGTTTAACAGGGAAATAAAACGAGTATATAAAATACATAGAAAACTAGTGGGCTTCACGAAAAGCATTACACCCTGTTTTGAAGATCCTTCTGAATTTTAAATTCTGATGTAGTGTCCTCCCCCCACACCTCAATCCTGGAAAATAGGTGTTCAGAATCACCTCTTAGAAATATGATCCATAAAGTACAGCATTTAAGAGCGACATCCTGCATCGCCTAGATGCAATTTCAAATGACTGTACTTAGCTTCTATGAGCCTGTTAACTTTTTAATAAAATGAGGATAATACTTTCCTCAAAGAATTGTTAAGAACGACACTGGATAAACAACGCATGACAAACACAGCACCTAGTATCTATGTCCTAAATTTACATTTAATAAATAAGTAGATTGGTACGTGCAGTTTAAAAGAGGTTTCACCAGGCAGCACAGTTCCCCTGGCTGTAGGCGATAGACCACGCCTTCCTAATCAGCTGGCGCATTCCCTGACTTTTGCGGAAATAGCGGTCCAAAACCGCTTCTAGCATCAGCAAAAGCACGTGGTCTCTCCCTCCCCGCAACAACAAAAGAGAACAGTAACTCGGCGCAGGCACTTCCAGTAGAGGGCTTGTTTTTAAAATCCATCCGAAAGGGCCAATCAGAGGCGGTAGTCTGAGTGCGCAGGCGCCGATTGGTTCACAGCTACTTACAGTGACCAATAGGCTTGGAGGTAAGTTTGGTTGAGACCAGAAGCGGGCGAATCGGGAACCGGTGGCGGCTGCGGGCAGTTTGAATTAGGCTCTGGGCTCCAGCCTGCGGAAGCCGCACCAGGACTGGACTCTCCGAGAGGTTGTTTTCCCTTCCCGGATAGCAAGGTGAGCGTCCTGACTGGGTCCGGATCCTGGTCCGGGCGGCGGGCGGCGGGCGGCGGGCGGCGGGCGGCGGGCGGCGTGGGGGTGCCGGTGGCTTTTTGCTGGCGGATACTGGGCGGGGAGGCTTCTGGGATCACTTTCCCGGCCCTGTAGGTGCCGGGGACCGCCCCCTCCCACCCGACGGAACTGGAGAATCCGCCCCGGGATGTGGTTCGTAGGGGTGTCGGCGCCCCTCTGCTCGGGTTCAAGCTGGTCTCGGATTAGTGTCCCAGACCCTGCTCGGTCACGAACTCGCACTTTAGGGGATCATTTTCTTCCTCCGTAAAAAAATTGGAGATGACTAGGTATTTCCAAGCTGCCTTCCCAGTCCCGTAACCAACCTTATTGAAATTCGGGCCCCGGTCCTTTGTTTTATTGAGTAGATGATGTAAGCTTGGGTTTTGATCTGGGCGGCGACGTGGGGTGCCTATGGTTAGTTACGGTAGCATTACTCTTTCCCCTCTCGTCCTCCTCCCGTCCACATTTTTTTTTTTTTTTTAAATAGAGGTAGGTCTCCCTGTGTTGCCTAGGCTGGTCTGGAATCCCTGGGCTCAAGGGATCCTCCTGCCTCGGCCTCTCTAAGTTCCAGGATTACAAGCTTGTTAGCCACTACGCCCGGCCTTCCCGTTCACATTTAGTTGGACGCGCCTATGTGCCCGGCTCTGCCGTGTAGTGAGGACCCAGAAATAGAAGGCATGGGTCATGTCCTTGAGGAGCCTGTTCTAGAGGAGAAGGCAGGGTTATCATTCTCAGACCCAGTCTTGGTACACTGCACGCGGCCTCTGGCTTTTTGGAGGAGGTGGGGAATTCTGACGATGGGAAAGCTGTGGTGGAGGTGGGGCAGGAAGAGGTCACACAAGAGCTTCCTTGGGGACTTTAAGGGACTGTGTAGTTCGGGCATGAAGAGTGCCCTCCACGTATTTAAGGTACAAAGATACAGCATTTTCTGGAAAGGACAATAGCCCCGCAAATCATCCATGCAGGAACCTTCAACTAGGGCTTTTCTTCACTCCCCACCTCAATTCCCTGTTCCTCAAAAGTAAACTTGTGAGGTTTATTTTTTTGTTGTTCTTTTGCCCCAGTGGCCCAATACAGGTGGCTGATAGCTGATGCCTTAATGGGCCCAAATCTGCTCTAATAACAGTTAGCTTGGTCTACATCTATATTGCTCTATATCTTAGACTTTGGAATGGAAAAGCATTCAGCTTGCCAATCTTCTTTATGTTTATTCCCCTCACTTTCTAATCATCTTTCTAAATTGCTCCTTTTTATATTCTGTTGGCTATAGAATCTTGATGTAATGACTTCAGTCGCTGGCTGAATTGTTTAGGGCAATTACAGTTGTGTGTCTCTGGGGTGCAGTTCTCTGACTCCTGACAAACTAGATTGGAATGGAGGACGTTGAGACAGGGTCAGTTGTCCTTTGTTGGTTGAGAGGCATGTGACTCCTTTCAGTAGTTTTGGGATAAATGGGAGTGGAGTATAAGATGCTATGTTCCAAGAACTGAGAACTAGGAAAAAAAAAATAATTAAACTGGTAGCAAAACGCAGCCTTTCCAAGGCTTTGATATCCAACTTCTATGTTGTCCAAGACCTTTGCTTCTCCTTCTTAATTTTTTTTTTGATTTTTCTTAGTACTTTCATGAACTGCTTATTGTTTTGATAAAAAGTTTCATTGATAAAATCGATTGAAAAATCAAACCATGAAAATGGCTGTTAACTTTATTTAGTGAAAAAACAAATTCTCAAACTCTTGCCTAAGTAACTGGAAAATGAATGATTTTTCTTTTAGTTATGTTCTGAAGGCTAAAATAAAGGACAGTTGCCATACTTTTCTTCCAGCTGATTTCTATTTTCCTAAGATGTGGCTGAGAAGGAGGTAGGCCACTTCACCCTTTGTACCATAGGCTGAAATATACAAGTGAAAAAGTGTTTTTAAAAAGTATGTAATAGCTAACATATATGGAAAGCTTACCAGGTGATACTGTTTCTAAGGCCTTAGGAAGTCACCATCATTATTATCCTCGTTTTACAAACGAGGGAAACGACATAGAGCAGCTAAATAACTTGCCCAAGGTCATACATCTTGTAAGTGGCTGAGGTAGAATTGAATCCGCTTTGAATCGCTAACGTTGTACTGTATATGTCTTTCCTGGTCAGTGTCTGTCTGTAACATGACTTTACCACCTTTTGGAATGATTCTAGTACAATATGGCATTTGCTCTTCATTCATGTGTGCATTCATTATTAAAAAATGATAACTGCTTGGAAGGAGATGGGCTACCTGTGCTGTGAGTAACTATGATGGGAAACTATGGCTGGGTCAAGGATCTCAGAAAAGTTTCCCAGAGGAAGAGGGACAAAGTGTGAGTGGTAATTAACAATGTGAAGAGGGAAAGAGGAGCATTTGCAGAATACCTTGTCATGCATTTTCTTTGTTTATAGGACCTATTTCACCTGAAAACCTTATGGCAAAATATTATTTTTTTTTCTTAGCTTTTATTTTTGGTTCGGGGGTACCCACGCAGGTTTGTTATATAGGTAGACTCATGTCATGGGGGATTGTTGTACAGATTATTTTGTTGCCCAGGTACTAAGCCTAATACTCAATAGATATTTTTTCTGCTGCTCTTCCTCCTCCAACTCTCCACCCTCAAGGAGGCCTCAGTGTCTGTTGTTCCCTTCTTTGTATTCATTTGGTTTTCTGTTCTTGCATTAGTTTGCTAAGGATAATGGCCTCTAATTCCATCCATGTTCCTGCAAAAAACATGATCTCATTCTTTTTTATGGCTGCATAGTATTCCATGGTATATATGTACCACATTTAGTTTATCCAATCTGTCACTGATGGGCATTTAGGTTGATTCCATGTCTTTGCTATTGTGAACAGTGCTGCAATGAACATTTGTGTGTGCATGTGCCTTTTTTTTTTTAAGTAGATATGGGATTTCGCCATGTTGCCCAGGCTGTTCTCGAACTCCTGAGCTCAAGTTATCCGCCTGCCCAAACTGTTGGGATTACAGGCATGAGACACTGTGTGTCTTTACGGTTGAATGATTTACATTCCTCTGAGTATATACCCAGGAATGAGATCGCTGGGTTGAATGGTAGTTCTGTTTTTAGCTCTTTGAGGAATTGCCATACTGCTTTCCACAATGGTTGAACTAATTTACACTCCCACCGACAGTGTATAAGTGTTCCCTTCGCAACTTGGCCAGCATCTGTTATTTTTTAACTTTTTAATCATAGCCATTCTGACTGGTGTGAGATGGTATTTCATTGTGGTTTTGATTTGCATTTCTCTAATGATCAGTGATACTGAATTTTTTTTCATTTGCTTGTTAGCCACATGTATTTTCTTTTTTAGAAAAGTGTCTGTTCATGTCCTTTGCCCCCTTTTTAATGGGGTTGTTGTTTTTCTCTTGTAAATTTAAGTTCCTTATAGATTCTGGATATTAGACCTTTATCAGATGCATAGTTTGTAAATATTTTCTCCCATTCTGTAGGTTGTCTGTTCACTCTGTTGAGTTTCTTTTGCTGTGCAGAAGCTCTTCAGTTTAATTAGATCCCATTTGTCAGTTTTTGCATTTGTTGTGATTGCTCTTGGTGTCTTTGTCTTGAAATCTTTGCCCATTCCTGTGTCCAGGATGGTATTGCCTAGGTTGTCTTCTGTGGTTTTTATAGTTTGGAGTTTTGCATTTAAGTCTTTAATGTATCTTGAATTAATTTTTGTATATGGTGTAAGGAAGGGGTCCATTTTCATTCTTCTGCATATGGCTAGCCAGCTATCTCATTTATTGAATAGGGAATCCTTTCCCCATTGTTTGTTTTTGTCAGCTTTGTCAAAGATCAGATGGTTGTAGGTGTGTGGCTTATTTCTGGGCTCTTTATTGTGTTCCATTGTTCTATGTGTCTGTTTTTGTATTAGTACCATGCTGTTTTGGTTACTGTAGCCCTGTAGTATAGTTTGAAGTAGAGTAACATGAAGCTCTCAACTTTGTTCTTTTTGCCTAGACTTGCCTTGGCTATTTGGGCTTGTGTTTGGTTCCATATCAGTTTTAAAATAGTTTTTTCTAGTTCTGTGAACAATGTCTTTGGTAGTTTGATATGAATAGCACTGAATCTGTAAATTGCTTTGGGCAGTATGGCCATTTCAATGATATTGATTCTTCATACTCATGAGCATGGGATGTTTTTCCATTTTGTGTCATCTCTGATTTCTTCGAGCAGTGTTTTCTAATTCTTTTCTTTTTGAGATGGAGTTTAGTTCTTTGTTGCCCAGGCTGGAGTGCAGTGGTGCCATCTCAGCTTACTACAACCTCTGCCTCCCAAGTTCAAGCGATCCTCCTGTCTCAGCCTCCCGAGTAGCTGGGTTTACAGGCGCCCGCCACCACACTGGGCTAATTTTTCTATTTTTAGTAGAGATGAGGTTTCACCATGTTGGCCAGGCTGGTCTCTAACTCCTGACCTCAGGTGATCTGCCCACCTTGGCCTCCCAAAGTGCTGGGAGTACAGACGCGAGCCACCGTGTCTAGTCTTCTAATTCTTCTTTTACAGATCTTTCACCTCCCTGGTTAACTGTATTACTAGGTGATTTATTCATATTGTGGCAATTGTGAATGAGATTGCATTTTTGATTTGGATCTTGGCTTGGCTGTTGTTGGTGTATAGGAATGCTCGTGGTTTTTATATATTGATTTTTGTATCCTGAGAGTTGGCTGAAGTTGTTTATCAGCTGAAGGAGCTTTTGGGCCAAGACTATGGGGTTTTCTAGATGTAGGATCACATTGTCTGCAAACAGGGGTAGTTTGACTTCCTGTCTTCCTATTTGGATGCCTTTTATTTCTTCCTCTTGCCTGGTTGCTCTGGCCAGGACTTCCAATATTATATTGAATAGGAGTAGTGGAAGAGGGCATTCTTGCCTTGTGTGCCAGTTTTCAAGGGGAATGCTTTCAGCTTTTGCCGATTCAGTATAATGTTGGCTGTGGGTTTGTCATAGATGGCTTCTTATTATTTTGAGGTATGTTCCTTCAATACCTAATTTATTGAGAGTTTTTAATGTGAAGGGGTGTTGAATTTTTAATGAAAGCTTTTCTGCATGAGGTAATCATGTTATTTTTGTCTTTAGCTATGCTTATGTGATGAATCATATTTATTGATTTGCGTATGTTCAACCGACTGTGAATCCTGGCGAAGAAGCCTGCTTGATCATGGTGGATTAACTTTTTGATGTGTTGCTGGACTCGGTTTGCAAGTATATTGTTGAGGAATTTTGCATCGTTGTTGATCAAGGGTATTGGCTTGAAGTTTTCTTTTTTTGTTGTGTCTCTGCCAGGTTTTGGTATCAGGATGATGCTGGCCTCATAGAATGAGTTGGAGAGGAGTCTCTTCTCCTCAATTTTTTGGAAACCAGGGGTGCAGACAAAGCACCCCGTGTACCCAGCAGTAATCCCACAGGAGAAGGCAGAGGCCCCAGGCCATTTAATCAGCAGCAAGGTGATTATGTGATATGTCTTTTCACAGTTGAGTCACGTGGACTCCACCAGTTAGGATGGGAATCAATTTAAATATACTTTCTTGATCCTAGAAATTCAAATATGTGGACAGGATGTTACACATGGCAGGATGATTTGTTATAGCACAACTAACATATTTCAAATGGACAAAAAATTAGTGTAATTGACAGTATTGTAAGATAAATTTCCTTTGAATGGGAGCTTCCTTTCCAGTCCTTTGGGATCTACAAGACGTATCTAGAAAATTTACTACTGTGGAATATGAAGACTTTAAATTGAATGAGGGATGGGAAGGGGAAGGGCCTATGGTTTTTCTTTTTGATTAACTGCTGTAACCCTGTCCTTCAGGCAGCTGAAGAAGTTTCATATTTTCTTTAGACATCATTAGGCACCAAAGCTCTTGCAGGACAACTTCGATGCTACATGAATTCTGCCATTTTGCTAGCACTGATACAGCTCTTTGGTCCACCACTCCATTAGAACTATTAACCTCATTTATATTAATTTTTGTTACAAATCTTACAAAGGCAGGGTGCTTCTGGCATTTAGGCTACATTCAATTTTAAGGCTGTATATGTGATTTCCCTAAATCATTCTTGGAGGCCCAGTTATCATCCTTGTCCATCTTGTGCTAGATCTTCGTCATCTTTTAAACCCCAGCTAACTATGCCATCTCCTACTCCTTTCTGGCCTTCTTCGAGTTCTTCTAAAAGTTGGAAACTTTGAGAGACTTTTACTTCTGATACTGTGGTGACTGCCATCTTGCATTGCTGTTGCCCCATGTTTTGTATAATGAAAAAACTGAGCAGTAGAAAGCAGGTAGTGATATAAGAAGTCAACACCGAGAAATAAGAAAATCAGAAAGCAAAAGGAAAACAAGCAGGATACTATGTACTTAAGAATCAGTTACTGGTTGCCACCTTTCAGAGGATGGAGAAGATAGATTTTATACTTTGTTATCTTTTGTTATTTTATTTTATTTTTTTTTTTGAGACAGAGTCTGGCTCTGTCGCCCAGGCTGGAGTGCAGTGGCGCGATCTCGGCCCACTGCAAGCTCCGCCTCCCGAGTTCACGCTATTCTCCTGCCTCAGCCTCCTGAGTAGCTGGGACTATAGGCACCCGCGCCTAATTTTAGCGCGCGGCCAATTTTTTTTTTTGTATTTTTAGTAGATACGGGGTTTCACCGTGGTCTCGATCTCCTGACCTTGTGATCCGCCCGCCTCGGCCTCCCAAAGTGCTGGGATTACAGGCGTGAGCCACTGCGCCCACTTTGTTATCTTTTGAAATGTGGTCTTGAAACTTGATTTTTAGGGGTGGTTAGATAGATTAATTAATTTCTGAGTGTTTGTTTCCTTTTACTGTGATTAGACCAACAGTCTGGTTATTCTTTTCAGTTTATTTACGAATGTTGGAGTAATAAAGAAGGGAGAACAAAATGAGCTGGGCTTTGGAAGAATGGAAAGAAGGCCTGCCTACAAGAGCTCTTCAGAAAATTCAAGAGCTTGAAGGACAGCTTGATAAACTGAAGAAGGAAAAGCAGCAAAGGCAGTTTCAGCTTGACAGTCTGGAGGCTGCGCTGCAGAAGCAAAAACAGAAGGTACCCCTGAAGCTCTGGATTTGTAGCTGTTCACTCATTATTATCACAGAAGTGCTGGTATTTAAAACTGTTCACTCATTTTTGGATTAATTATTTCCTCTTCTTTACATTTAGAGAAAAATGATTTTGCTATCTTCAGGTGGTAATTTCACCCCCGCCCTCCCGACGCTGGCCCCAATCCCCTTCTTTTTTTTGAGTGATTTTAATTTTAATTGTTTTTAATTTTCTCTAATTCTGCCCTCATTTCTGCTTACCTGCTAATATTTAGCGCTACTGAATTCCATTTCACCTTCCGTGTGGGACCATGAATTGGGGATTGCTTTTGCACTGCATAGCGACAAGGCAAAAGGTCTCTGCTCCTAATCTGGAGACAGTGTTAGAGCATTTTGCAGTTAAATGGATGTGGCTTTCTTAGACTGGCCTTTTTACCTTGGTGTTCCTCAACCTTTTCAGGTCTAGTAAATGAAAACTAAACAGTACTTTTAAAAAATTACCTCCGTATTAGCCAACTAAATAGTGATACAGTCATTGCTTCTAAAAGGTTTTTGCTTGTGGGAGAATTTTCTGGTTTCTAACAATAATTGGTTTTAGCAGCCAAACTTGAAAATGAATTGTTAAGGGAGATTTATAGGATTTATTTCCTATTTTTTAATTTTTGAAAGGATAGTAAAGCCTCCCTTTCTAGGATGGGTGTGTCTGGCCAAAGAAGATTTAATACATGACTTCATAGAAGTTGCCTATCTATTGGCTTTAAAGTGTGATCGTCTAAAATTTCTGTGTTCATATGGCTTATTGCAGCTGTATCTCAGGATTTTAGTAGTCAATGTTAGACTGAGGTCTACCAATAATACTTGGTAAATTCACAAAATAGGGTAGTTATTGTCTTCTGAACAATTCTTATTAGGTTGAAAATGAAAAAACTGAGGGTACAAACCTGAAAAGGGAGAATCAAAGATTGATGGAAATATGTGAAAGTCTGGAGAAAACTAAGCAGAAGATTTCTCATGAACTTCAAGTCAAGGAGTCACAAGTGAATTTCCAGGAAGGACAACTGAATTCAGGCAAAAAACAAATAGAAAAACTGGAACAGGAACTTAAAAGGTAACATTTTGGGATGGTATTTATAGGGATGATGTTTGTATGTATTAATCAGATGCATTTGTCTTTTCCTTTAACAATATAATTATTATACTTTGCAATTTTTTTTCCCGATGGAAGAAGTAATGATTCGGTCTGTGCCGTAACTTGAATGAGTGGAAGATTAAAAACAACGAACGGTGATTTTGTTTTATCATTGCACAGCTCAGTACGATATAAATCTATCAAATGGTTGCTCCATTACTCATGTATTTATTCAGTATATGTTTATTGAGCTGTCTCATGATTCAGACACTGTTGGTCACTGGGTAATACAATAATAAATAGTACTATCATACTGTCATTCTTTGATGGTATGATAATACCAGTTACATTGCATTATTTAATAGTATGATAGTACTTGTTAAAATAAAACTTGACAATTGTTAGTGAAAAGATGAAAATTAGTTGAAGCTTACTGATGGCTCGTGTTTTCTCTAGGTGGAAAAGCTGTTGGAGAGAATGAGAGGGAGAACTAAGGAATTATAAAAGAATGGAATAGCATGGAGGGCCCAGTTGAGATTGGAGACAGAATATAAGCAGGCCCAATCTGCAGGGTTGCGTGATAATTTAAAAAATATTTCCTTTTGGCTGGGCGAGGTGACTCATGCCTGTAATCCCAGCACTTTAGGAGGCCGAGGCAAGTGGATTTCCTGAGGTCGGGAGTTTGAGACCAGCCTGGCCAACATGGTGAAACCTCCTCTCTACTAAAAATACAAAAATTAGCCAATTAGCCAGGTGTAGTGGCAGGCACCTCTAATCTCAGCTACTCAGGAGGCTGAGGCAGGAGAATCACTTGAACCTGGGAGGCAGAAGTTGCAGTGAGCCGAGTTCGTGCCATATCCTCGTAGCACATTTGGTTTTAAAATATTCTTATTATCTATAGACTACAAACACTCCTGAATATGGTTTTAAAATTTTCACTGCTAACCTTCAAATGCATTGCAGAAACTTATTTTTTCCATCAGTTGCCACTGATTAGGTTTCTGGAAAGTCTCCAAGAAGTGAGGTTGAACCATTTGGAATGTTTGTTAAAACTGTGGTTATTGGCAGTCTCATATAGTTCAACCTAGTAGAAAATGCTTTTAGCTTTGTGCTTTTTTGGTGGTGGTGTTTGTGTTTTTTTTCTTAGGGGGAAGGAGAAAAAAATGGTTTATGAAAATAATGGCAGGTTATACTTTTGTTTAAGTAATAAATAACTTTGTTTAAAATGAAAGGACAGGGAAAAGAGAATCAGATATGAATTTAAAGTGGAAAAGAAGCACTGGTTTTGCAAGGTTCCTCAAAATTCATCTCGAATCAGCAAATTTGTGACACCTTTGCTAATCTGTAGACCTGCAGAGTCCGATATGGTAGCCACTGGCTACATGTGGCAATTATGACGTACTTGAAATGTGGCTGGTGCAAATTAAGATGAGCTGTTAAGTATACAATGGATGCCAATTCTGAAAATTTAGTATGAAAAAATGTAAAATATTTTATTAGTAGCTTTCCTATTAATTACAAGTTGAAATGATAGTATCTTGAAAATAGCAAGTTAAATAAAATATTAATTTTACTTATTTCTTGTTGCTTTTTAAATACTAATGGAACATTTCCATTGGGCCTTGCTGTTTCCTACTGTAAGCTCAGTTGTGGTGGTTTGGTTTGCTGAGAAGTCATTTTTAGCTCATACATTGCCTCTTCTCAGATTGAATTTGGAGCTAGATGGAGCTAAGGGCACTCATTCCCTTCCCTTTCTTTTCTTTTCTTTTTTTTTCCTTTTCTTTCTCTCTCCCTTCCTTCCTTCCTTCCTTCCTTCCTTCCTTCCTTCCTTCCTTCCTTCCTTCCTTCCTTCCTTCCTTCCTTCCTTCCTTCCTCCTTTCTTGCCTGCCTTCCTTCCTTCCCTCCTTCCTTCCCTCCCTCCCTCCCTCCTTCCTTCCTTCTTTCCTTCCTTCTTTTTCTTTCTTTTCTTTCTTTTTGACAAAGTCTTGCTCTGTTGCTGGAGTGCAGTGCAGTGGCACAATTTCAGCTCACTGCAACCTTTGCCTCCTGGGTTCAAGCGATTCTCCCGCCTCAGCCTCCCAAGTAGCTGGGACTACAGGTGCATGCCACCATGCCTGGCTAATTTTTGTATTTTTAGTAGAGAGGGGTTTTCGCCGTGTTGGCCAGGCTGGTCTGAAACTGCTGACCTCAGGTTATCTGCCCGCCTTGGTTTCCCAAAGTGCTGGGATTACAGGCTTGAGCCACTGGGCTCGGCATTACTTTCTTTACTTCCTGTTTTAAGTAATATGCCATGGCAAAGAGACTGCTGCACACCGTTAGCCATTCTAAAAGAGTGTTCATTTTATTTTTTATGTTAAACTAAAGTCAGAGACATTAGAGAGTTGGAAGAATTGAGCCCTATTTTAATGTGGGTTTTTGGTTTTGAAAGGTGTTCAGAGCTTACTTGCATGATAGTTCTGAATACCTTTTTACAGGGTGTACATATATACAATGTGTAACTTATGTTTCCCATTTCTTGTAACTATTTCCAGCCATATCTTTTCTAGATGCATTATATTGATTTAATTTTTATATCTGTATTTTAAAAATGTCATATAATACATGATCTGTATATCAAGTCTATGTTTTTGAAATGATTGAATATCCTAAGTCATGTCATCTGTTCTCATGATTTGAGCCCATGCTCCAATGACACCACTTTCTTCCCGTGTTTCTGAAGTTCTGGGTTCTTTTATGTCCCTGTCTTTGGCTTAGTGTATGAAATTTGCTTGGAATATATTCCAATCCTTCAACTGTTCTTTGCTGTCTATATTAGTCTCTTCTCACACTGCTATAAAGAACTGCCTGAGCCTGGGTAAATTATAAAGGAAAGAGGTTTAATTGACTCACAGTTCCACAGGGCTTTTCTTTTCTGCTGGGAAACTTACAATCATAGCGGAAGGGGAAACAAACACACCCTTCTTCACATGGTGGCAGGAAGGAGAAGAATGAGAACCAAGCATAGGAGGAAGCCCCTTATAAAACCATCAGATCTTATGAGAACTCACTATTACGAGAATAGCATGGGAAAACTGCCCCCATGATTCAATCACCTCTCACTGGGTGCCCCCAACCACACATACGGATTATGAGAACTACAATTCAAGATGAGATTTGGGTGGGAACACAGCTAAACCATATCACTGTCATAGTGGTTATTATAGATCTTCCTTATAGCCTTTATAACGTTTCACTTACTGGTTTATATTTCTGTTTCTTTTTTTTTTTTTTTTTTTTTTTTTTTTTGAGACGGAGTCTCGCTCTGTCGCCCAGGCTGGAGTGCAGTGGCCGCATCTCAGCTCACTGCAAGCTCCGCCTCCCGGGTCTACGCCATTCTCCTGCCTCAGCCTCCCGAGTAGCTGGGACTACAGGCGCCCGCCACCTCACCCGGCTAGTTTTTTGTATTTTTTAGTAGAGACGGGGTTTCACCGTATTAGCCAGGCTGGTCTCGATCTCCTGACCTTGTGATCCGCCCGTCTCGGCCTCCCAAAGTGCTGGGATTACAGGCTTGAGCCACCGCGCCCGGCCGTATTTCTGTTTCTTTTACTAGACTGAGTTCCTTTGAAGACACAGGACTGTGTTTATGTCTGGCACATAAGTTAGACCTTATTAAATGCCTGAAATGAAATGGTTAAGAATTCTTAGTGGATGGGTTTCTTTGTAAGTTTATTACTCTCTGGGAATGTAAGGCATTGGTATTCTGTAGCCTTTGCTCTAACAGATTTGTCTGCCTCTTGGGTCCTTTTCTAACAGGTGTAAATCTGAGCTTGAAAGAAGCCAACAAGCTGCACAGTCTGCAGATGTCTCTCTGAATCCATGCAATACACCACAAAAAATTTTTACAACTCCACTGACACCAAGTCAATATTATAGTGGTAATGCATTTTTTTCTTTAGTATAGACAGCTTTTTGTTTAGCTGGAGATTTTAATTCTGCAAAATAAATGAATTAATTCAACTTTGAATTAAACTTTTAATTTATATGTTTAAAAACTGCAGCCACTTGTTACATACCCATTTGCATATCTGTTGAATTATGTTGAGCTACTGGATTGAGATTTTAAGCTTTGTACTTTATCCTTCTGTGGTATATTTCAATTTCAGAATATTTAAAACACTTATGTTTTTATGTATTTTGATATTTGGTAATTTGATCAATAGTTTCATCTATTTCCCTAACTAAAATGTTGTTTCTCCTTGGTATACTAAGATACTCATTTCTAGACTATCAAAATCATTGTTGATCTGTGAATTCCTTCGTGGAATCAATGATTGAAAGAAAATTGTATTTGATTGTCTGGTTTTAGGTTCCAAGTATGAAGATCTAAAAGAAAAATATAATAAAGAGGTTGAAGAACGAAAAAGATTAGAGGCAGAGGTTAAAGCCTTGCAGGCTAAAGTAAGTTAACTATGGGCCCTATAATAGAGTATGCAGTTATAGAATACTTTGATATAGAATAGAACAAGGTTAGAGAAAAATCTGTTTTACATAGAGCTGGTGTTTTTTCATACTGAGAAAAGGTTTTGGGCTTAGTGGAGGTGATTATTTTTTAGTTTTAAAAATAGGGTGGAGTGAGTGAAAGAGTGGGGAGGTTAGGTTATCCCTAAATATTAAATGTTCATGTAATGTCCACTAAATTATTTCCCTATTAAGACCTAGTGATCAGGGCTATTCTTGGAGACAGTGGGGCCAGAGAATTAGTCATGATGCTCCCTGCCTGGCTTTGTCACCTGGAGGCAATTGCTTCCTATACAGTCCTTTTGATCTATTGAATTTTACCTCTACCATTTTTGTTCACATGTTATTTGCTGGAAAAAATTTCCAGTTTGGCTCTTACGGGTGGCTTTCCACTAAACATAAGGACTTGATGAGATGGCACAATTCAGCAAACCGTTTAAGGCTGACTTCATAAGTAGGTACCGTAAATACTGAGAATGCAGAAGTACCTCTGGCTTAGAGCTTTAATGATTTTTATTCTTTTCATGACTTTAATGCTCATTTTGATGTCATTAGGATTCTGATATGTAGCAAAGGCATTGCTTATCAGACGAATAAAAATTAAGTACTCACTCTCTAGTTTGTCCTAGAAACATCATGTGCTTTGTCATCCAGTTCAGTCATTCGTAGCAATTCTTCCCTTGACATTGATTCCTAGAGATATTTTACGGAAAATTTGAGTATCTAGTAAACATTAACCCTCTTCCTATGGCAAAAAAAGTGCTTACTATAAAAATCTAATGCTGCATTTACCTCCATGTCTTGATATTTGTCAGAATGGAGGCAGAGAGAAGCATAGAAAGAACAATGCAAAGCAGTAGATCATCCACAAATGTATATTACATAATATTAAACACTCGTGATTTTTTTTGGGATAGTGATATGGTGGAATATGAGAGTTTTGAAAGAGTTTTTTAGTCTGTTGTTTAACTTTGATTCTTTTGGGCAAAGCTATAAGGGGAGGTAACCAAGGACAGGCAAAGAAAAGCCAGTTTTGGAATTCAGAATGAAAGTGAATACTCACATATGTTTAATGGATTCTAAGAAGGATGCAGAATAAATACCAAGACTTAGCCTGTTTTAAATAGGTTGGGCATGAGATGGTAGTAGCTTATTCCTTCAATGCTAAGAAGTCGAGCATTAGAACATTCCATCACTGGGTATTAGACTTATGGTTTACTTGACTTGATGAATGTTCTTTCTTGGTGTGCAGTGCAACTGTTAACTTCTTGGGATTATGGCTTTATATCCTATCTGAAAATAAATAGCCTTGAGTATATAAGATCTTTAAAGGGCTCTAAAGAGATTCTATTTCTACAGAAAGCAAGCCAGACTCTTCCACAAACCACCATGAATCACCGCGACATTGCCCGGCATCAGGCTTCATCATCTGTGTTCTCATGGCAGCAAGAGAAGACGCCAAGTCATCTTTCATCTAATTCTCAAAAAACTCCAATTAGGAGAGATTTCTGTGCATCTTACTTTTCTGGGGAACAAGAGGTGACTCCAAGTCGATCAACTTTGCAAATAGGGAAAAGAGATGCTAATAGCAGTTTCTTTGACAATTCTAGCAGTCCTCATCTTTTGGAGCAATTAAAAGTGCAGAATCAAGGTAACATTGAGCTAAGTTAAGTTTAAATTAACTTTGCTTGAGGCAGTTTCACAGGTGATTCCAGATATTTTTAATCCCGTAAAGTGCTTAGGTGTTTTGTTAGGCACGTCGGTGTTCAACATACTGTCTTTTCAATAATGATAAAAGGCATCATAGTGTTGGAATGTACTTTTATTTGTATCGAAAAGCTGGTGCCTGGAAGCCTCTAAAGTAGGTTGAGAGGCTTTGACTTTCCTTTCCAGAAGCAGGGCCAGTGGGTTGGTTACAGTTTACACTCCCCATGCTTCTCATCTGGCTCCTTTTGTGACCCACAGAACCAGCCTGTGATCTGACCAGCTTTGGCCAGAGGTTGTGTGTGTGTCTGCAGAACAGCTTTGCTGTGCTCTGCCAGGTTGTCCATATGGGAGCAAACCTGTAACCTTGGCTGCTGTGCCACGCTGCAGCTGACAGCCAAGGGTACCAGGTGGTGTTTTGGAATCTACTCTGTAGAAGATGATAATTTCCAGTGCTGTGATATATTGAAAATCACTGTCAGTGTTCACTGGTGAGAGCTGTCACATAGCCAATGCCTTTGGAACCAATGTTGTGTGTATGTGGGAAAAAAGTGGAAAAAAAATCATTGTTAATTTTGGCAGTATGGGAGGTTCACACTCTTGATGTTTAGTGGAGGTAAAACTACCAGAGAATATAGGAGGGTGAACTTTTCACTGCCTAGCACTGATTTGCATTGATATGGGCACCAGACAAATATAGTTTGCTGTTGTGTGGTAAAACCAAATGGTAATTTTAACAAAGGGTGTCATATGTGATGTACTTTTCACAGTCTCAATAACGAGATAGCATTCATGATTTTAGAAAAACATTTCCCCCACCAAGTTTCTTTGTTAAAATGTAAGAAAATGTGTTTCTCCTGCTTTCTATACAGTATTTGAATGCAAATGACAGTAGAAACTATTGAAATTAAATCCAATTAAAGTAGCTTCTATGTTTAGTGTAAATATTTGTTTCATCAAAGATTTCAGAGAAGAATAAAACAAATGATAAACTATGAACATTTTGGGCAAGATATATATAAATCAGAGTGTGATTTTTGTTTGTGGTTTAAGAGCTAAGAAGCAAGATTAATGAGTTGGAACTACGTCTGCAAGGACAAGAAAAAGAAATGAAAGGCCAAGTGAATAAGTTTCAAGAACTCCAACTCCAACTGGAGAAAGCGAAAGTGGAATTAATTGAAAAAGAGAAAGTTTTGAACAAATGTAGGGATGAACTAGTGAGAACAACAGCACAGTACGACCAGGCGTCAACCAAGGTACTTGACTTTTCGTGAATTACTGGAGAAATCTACATCTTTTCATACAATTGTTTGGAAAGAGTATTTTATACATAAGTTTGTGAAATAAATGTCAGTAGTGTTCTTTGTTAATATGTACTAGGCACTCTTGATGCAGTTGAACTAGAAAGCTGTTTTAGCGTTGGGTGGATCTGGGATCAAGCCTGGTGCCGCACTTTCCCAGCTGAGTGATGTTGGGCAAGTCACTGATCTCTTTTTATGTTGCAGGGAGTAATAGAGAATAAAGAAAATGTATATACAGCATCTTGTATGATGCGTGCCACATAGAATAAGCACTTAAATTAATGGCACTTTAAAGGAGTTTTAGGACATTTGATAGGATTTAATCTGCTCTTGGGATCTTACATGTATATATAGTTGGTCTATTGTATCCATGAGTTGTGCATTCATGGATTCAACCAACTTGGATCGTAAGTCTTTAGGGGAAAAAAAAAAAAGGCCAGGCACCGTGGTTCACACCCGAATCCCCACACTTTGGGAGGTTGAGGCATGCAGATCACTTGAGGCTAGGAATTCAAGACCAGCCTAGCCCACATGACAAAACCTTGTCTCTACTACAAATACAAACATTAGCCAGATGTGGTGGTGCACACCTGTAATCCCAGCTACTCGGGAGGCTTAGGCATAAGAATCGTGTTAATCTGGGAGGCAAAGGTTGCAGTGAGCAGAGATTGTGCCACTGCACTCCAGCCTGGGTGACAGGGTGAGATTCTTTCTCAAAGAATGGCTTTGTCCATACTGATCATGTACAGACTTTTTTTTTCTTGTCATTATTTCCTAAGCAAATACATTATCACAAATATTTACATAGCATTTACATAGTATTAGGTATTATAAGTAATTTAGAGATGATTTAAAGTATATGGGAAGATGTGCATAGGTTATATGCAAACACTATACCATTTTATATCAGGGACTTGAGCATCCTCAGATTTTGGTATCTGCAGGGAGTCCTAGAACGAGTCCTTCTTGGATACTGAGGGATGACTGTACACCCACCATTGAATCTTCTTAAGACTCCAATGGAGGCCAAGCTTCTTAGCCCGTTATTTTGCCCATTGTTTTGTTGTTGTTCTTGTTGTTGCATTGGTCCCAGCCTACCTCTTTAGCCAGTCTTTTCTTCTCTTTTTTTCTATTACTCATTCATTTCCTGACTCATTTCACAAACATGTATTGATATTGATGCCTGCTATATGTTAGGTACTGTTCCAGACCTGGGACTGGAACAGTGATAAATAGACAAAAATCTCCAGACCTGGGGCTGGAACAGTGATAAATAGACAAAAATCATTGCCTTGTGAAGCTTCATCTTCATAGAGGGAGGCAGAAAATAACAAAAATAAAATAACATAGAGAGTATGGTATGTGGTATTATAAGTATTGTAGAGAAAAATGAATTGTCTTCTAAGACCAACCATGAGGATTTGGTGTTTGCTGAACCTACCCTTTCTCTGGGCCCAATGTTTTCCTTTTATTTGCCTTTCTGCTTGAAATGTCCTTCTTTCCAGGTCTGGTTCTTTATAGCTTTCTCACTCTTGTGAGCTCCTTCCCTTGTCTCTTAATGCAGTAAGATATTTTCTCCTGGCATCCCTCTTATGACTCTTTTATTACTATTATCTGTGTTCTAGCCCTGTGGTTCCCACACTTGGCTAATTGCCAGAATCACAGAGAACCTTGAAAATTTAATTCTGTTAGATTAGATCTATGTTTGGGTGGGGCTAAGGAATTGACTTTTAATAAACTCTTTAGATATTTCTGAGGCTTTAGGTAAAAACCATTGTAGTAGACATATTTCTATTATTTGCTTTCTTGGGGCAGGTTCTTTCATTTGTTTACTTAAAATTTTTATTTTAAGATAATTGTAGATTCATATGCAGTTATACAAAATAATAACTTGTTAATGTGGTGGGTTACACTGATTGATTTTCACACATTTGAATGAACCTTGCATCTTTGGAATAAACCCTAATTTGTTATGGTATATAATTTTAAAAATATATTTCTGAATTTTTTTTGCTAATAACTTATTAAGGATGTTTTGTGTCTATATTCATAAAAGATATTGGTTGGCTTTCTTTTTTTTGCCTGCCATCTTTCTTTGATATTTGTATCAGGGTATCCTAGTTTTACAAATTAGAAAGTGTTCCTTCCTGTTCAGTTGTCTGAAAGAGATTGTGTAGAAAGTTTTTTTCTTTCTTTCTTTATATATTCAGTAGAATTCTCTAATGAAATTATTTGAATCTGGAGATTTCTTTTTTGGGAGTTTTAAAATTACAAATTCAAGTTTTAAAATAGTTATAGAACTATTAGAACTATTAAAATTATCCATTTCATATTGGGGGAATTAGAGTAGTTTGTATTTTCATCTAAGTTGTCAACTTTATATAGAGTTGTTCTCTGTATTATCTTATTCTTTTGATATTTGTAGTGATATTCCTTGTTCATTTCTGATGTTGGTAATTTGTGTCTTCTCTCCATCTTCTTTGTCAGTCTTGCTAGAGATTTGTCAGTTTTGTTGATCTTTATTGATCTTTCCAAAGAATCAGCCCATTGGTTCATTGATTTTTTTTTTCTCTTTTTTCAATTTCATTGATTACTGCTTGCTCTATGTTTATATTGCTCAGAAAAAATGTCATTAGAACTTGTTGGTTGATGCCGGGCGCGGTGGCTCAAGCCTGCAATCCCAGCACTTTGGAAGGCCGAGGCGGGTGGATCACGAGGTCAGGAGATCGAGACTATCCTGGCTAACATGGTGAAACCCCGTCTCTACTAAAAATACAAAAAACTAGCCGGGCGTGGTGGCGGGCGCCTGTAGTCTCAGCTACTTGGGAGGCTGAGGTGGGAGAATGGCGTGAACCCGGGAGGCGGAGCTTGCAGTGAGCCGAGATCACGCCACTGCACTTCAGCCTGGGAGACACAGCGAGACTCCGTCTCAAAAAAAAAAAAAAAAAAAAAAAGAACTTGTTGGTTGATGATGTTGTTGAGTTTGTTAATATACTTGCTGATTTTCTGTTTAGTTGTTCAGTTCATTGTTGAGAGAGGGATGTTCAAGTCTCCACCTATTACTGTGATTTGTCTACTTTTCCTTTGATTTCTTTCAGTTTTTGCTTCACATATTTTGCAGCTCTGTCGGTTGATGCATATACATTTGGGATTGCTATATCTTGGTGGATTGACCCTTTTATCACTATTTAGTGTTCATGGTAATTTTCTTCATTCTGAAGTCTACTTTGTCTGTTATTAATATAGCCACTCCAGCTTTCCTTTGATTGTTAGTATGATATATTTCTTCGTCTTTACTTCAACCTATTTTGTTATATTGAGGTGACTTTCATGTAGACAGCATATAATTGGGCCATGTTTTTAAATATACTCTTTCACTATCTGTCTTTTTTTTTGAGATGGGGTCTGGCTCTGTCACCTAGGCTGGAGTGCAGTGGTGTGATCTCAGCTCACTGCAATCTCTGCCTCCCGGGTTCAAGTTATTCTCCTGCCTCAGCCTCCTGAATAGGAGTAGCTGGGACTGCAGGTGTCTGCCACTACGCCTGGCTAATTTTTGTATTTTTAGTAGAGACAGGGTTTCACCATGTTGGCCAGGCTGGTTTTGAACTCCTGACCTCAGGTGATCCACCTGCCTCAGCTTCTCAAAGTGCTGGGATTACAGGTGTGAGCCACCACGTCCATCCTCCACTGTTTATCTTTAATGGGTATATTTAGACCAGTTACACTTAATGTAATTATTGATATATTATGACCTAAGTCTGCCATTTTATTTTTTGTTTTCCTTTTTTTTTCTGCTTTTTCATTTGTTTTCTGGTTTTTCCTGCCTTTGTGGGTTGCTTGAACATTTTTTAAAAATCCATTTTGATTTGTTTATATATCTTTCTAGAGCTTCTATAGTGATCGTTCTAGATACTACATTATTTATACACATTTTATCACAGTGTATTGGTGACTTCATTTCACTAGTTCTAGTGAATTTTACAGACTGTTTTCTCCCTTTTCATCCTTTTACCCTCCCTCATTTATAGTTTAATTGTTTTAGATGTTTTCTGTACATACATTTAGAACTACATTTTGCTTCAACTCTTAAACATATTTTAAAAAGCTGAGGAAGAGAAGGAAAGCTTATTATATTTGTGTGTGTGTATGTGTATATATGTGTGTGTGTGTGTATGTGTGTGTGTGTGTATGTATATATATAAAATCATTGCTCACCTTGTTCTTCCTTCCCTCCTAGATTTCCTTCCAGTTTCCTTTATTTCCTTTCTGTTTAGGGAACCTCCTTTAGCCATGCTTTTAGGGTAAGTCTGTTGGCCACAAATCCTTAGTTTTCCTTTTTTTGAGAATGTCTTCATTTTCTTTTCATTCCTGAAGGATATTCTGTTGGGTATAGGATTCTGTGTTGACAGTCCTTTTTTCCCAGTGCCATAGTGTTTTTCTTCAGGTCCTGAGCTCCTTAGTCAGTCTCCTTCTTCTCTCCACCTTTCAAACTTTTGTTTGTTTTACTATAATGCCCAGGGTTTTTATTTGTACTAGTTAGGAGGAATAGCGAAAAGTGTGATTATTCCATTTGTAAAAGTCAGGTTCATTTTTTTATATTCTCCTAGTGCAGTGCCTTATACAGAGAAATTCTGGAAAAATATTGATTAGATATATAAAGGAACAATGGCTCTTCAGTGGAACTATGACCTGCTTTGATCCATACATTTAATATCTTCATGCAGTCTCAGTATGTAATAATCATTTGGTCTTTCAAGTTACAAGGGCTTGGATTTGAACCTGGCTCTGCCCCATCTCAGTTTTACTGCTTTTTGAGTTATTTAATGAACTTCTGAGCCCCAGTTATCTAATCAATAAAATTATGTTAATAATGCCTGTGTCATAGGGTTGTTGTAAAGATTGAGATAATTTTTGTAAAGGCTTTAGCATAGTACCTGGCACATGGTGAACTTATAATAATATTAGCTGTTATTATCATGGCTTATTTTCAAGTTCCTAGTTAATTAAGCTAATTTTCAGTTGCGTTTCAGCCAAGCTAGGCCTTCCTGTGTGTAAGAATTACATTTCTCCTTTTACATTTTACTTTGGTTTTGGAGTGACAAGTTCACCAAATCCTTGTTCTGTGGGACACATATAATGAAGTTTCTTCTCATCAAATCATGAATTAATATTTTTGACTAGGATAGTGCTGAGAATACAGCTCTGGCTTTCTATTAGAGTCTTCCCTCCAGGTTCTTGTTTTTTTTTTTGAGACAGAGTCTCAGTCTGTCATCCAGGCTGGAGTCCAGTGGTGCGATCTTGGCTTACTGCAACCTCCGTTTCCTGGGCTCCTTCCACCTCAGCCTCCCTAGTAGCTGGGGCTATAGGTGCCTGCCACCACACCTGGCTAATTTTTGTATATTTAGTAGAGATAGGCTTCACCATGTGGCCCAAGTTGGTATTGAATTCCTGGGCTCGAGCAATTTGCCCACCTCAGCCTCCCAAAGTGCCGGGATTACAGGTGTGAGCCATTGCACCCAACCCCTCCACCTCCAAATTCTTTTTTTTTTTTTTTTGAGATGGAGTTTTGCTCTTGTTGCCCAGGTTGGAGTGCAATGGCACAATCTCGGCTCACTGCAACCTCGGCCTCCTGGGTTCAAGCGATTCTCTTGTCTCAGCCTCGTGGGTAGCTGGGATTACAGGTGCATGCCACCCGCCTGGCTAATTTTTTTGTATTTTTAGTGGAGATGGGGTTTCACCATGCTGGCCAGGCTGGTCTCGAACTCCTGACCTCAGGTGATCCGCCCGACTTGGCCTCCCAAAGTGCTGGGATAACAGGTGTGAGCCACTGCGTCCAGCCCCTCCAGGTTCTTAATACTTGTTTGTTCTGTGCTTTTTGGATTCCTTTTTTCCATTGAGGTAGAAATCCACTTAACTGAAAATGCAGTTTGCTCTTTTCTGTCTTGTCCCTGAGGATAATATGACCTTGTCATATGTGTAACTGAAATAAAATAAAATTATGCTATGTTTATGCTGTTTCCAGATCTAACATTAGACTTACCTATTAAATAAAATGGAATTGCTGTAACAAAAGTCAATATCGTGTTCTTAAGTGAACATATGCTGTTTGTAGTGTGCCTTTTCCAAGTATTTGCAAATTTTGAGATACAAGGCTTGAATGCATGGAGAAACAGAGTGTTGAGCTGGCAGCAGACCTGGAGTTCAGCACCCACAGTTTACAGATAAAAAGGTCCGGAGTAAGTGCCCAGGGCCATGTGCTACGTTGTTTCAAGGACTTGAGCTCTGGGCACTATTTTAGAGTATTATGGAGCATTCATGACACCTAGTGGTCAGATACTCTTATATGAATTAGGTATCATTGATAATAGAATGTTGTTTAAAAAATTTTAAATAAAATACAAGTACCTTCTAAAGACTCTTTTAACCTGCTATGTTTAGTAGAAAAGGATTCTTGATTCCAGGACCCTTTAGTGGAATGTATTGCAGTTTGAAGGAGTGCCAGTAGAGGGCGCCACGGGTTCATTCATGTTCTCTGTGGTGCAAAGGTGTTTTTCTTTTTTTTTTCCCCCTGAGATTTGTCAACCATCAAAATTTTGAACCGTCATTTGAGTAGTGACTTTTTTGTTTGTTTGTTTTGAGACCGAATTTCGCTCTAATTGCCCAGGCTGGAGTTCAGTGGCACAATCTTGGCTCACCACAACCGCCGCCTCCTGGGGTTCAAGCAATTCTCCTGCCTCAGCTTCCCGAGTAACTGGGATTACAGGCATGCACCACCATGCCCAGCTAATTTTTGTATTTTTAGTAGAGACGGGGTTTCACCTTGTTGCCTAGGCTGGTCTCGAACTCCTGACCTCAAGTGATCTGTCCACGTTGGCCTCTCACAGTGCTGGGATAACAAGCGTGAGCTACCACGCCCGGCCTGAGCAGTGACTTTTGTCTGAGTTGTTTGCTCTTGTATCCCCAATGCCCAGAACAGTACGTGACATGTATAGTGGGCTCTCAATCAATATTTGTTTATTTTTATTATAAATAATCTCCGTAATGCTTTTCTTTGGGCCTTTGAAAAAATTTAAGGGCAATAAAGATAATGACAAGAGTGTCATTGAACATCTGGCTCAAAATTTTAACCTTTTCAGTTTCGTATTTTTAAAGTTCTGATATTTGCAAAGTCATTTAGTCAGGAATGACCAGCTTGGCCCCTTTCTTCTTTGGTTAGTTAATAGTTGGTGATTGACTGGTCACCAGGATTTTTGAGTGAATTCTTTGTAGCGATTGAGTATTACAGTGTTTTCTTTTCCTCTGAATTCTTAGCTACATTTCTAATATTTCTCATAATTTTAAATCAGACTTCGGAGAATCTACATTACTAGAGAGATCTGCCAACTTGGAGCACGTTTCTTTTGTAGTGGAGAATTCTACCCCACCAAGATGAAGTTGTCTTTTTATTCCCTGGTCTTTATAGAGTTGTTTTGTAGGGCAGTTTAAGGATTCGAGCCCATGGGGAATGTAGAGAAGAATGGCTTTCAACACTTGAAGAGTTAAAACCATTTTGTTCCAATCTAATTTTAGAAGAGCATCCTAAATTTTCATGTAATTCATGTCTTAAAAATTATTTTAGGGATATCTGGCTTTGTGAAAAGGCAATGGAATGTTCTTTGTGTTGCTTATGGCAACATGATTAAAAACCTCTGGTTTTTAATGATACTCTGGTTTTTAGCGATACTCTCTGGAGTCCTGTGAACCTCCTGAAATTTAAAGTGGCATAGTGGGAACATTGTGGAAAGAAACGTTTTAATATTTAAAATTTACCACAAAATCCATTATGCTTGAAAGAGACTATCATATGAGGGTAATGGGCACCCTCTGATGATTTTACAGCTTTTAAATTACATGGGCTAACACCATTGCTTTTTAACCTCTCATTTCCCTGCAACAAAATGTTAGATGAATCGTTAGACATATACTGATCTTTTTTTTCATGGCACAAATTAGGAAGTATTTAAGTGAGATAATGCTTTACATCCTTGCTAATAGTTCCTAAACATAAATTGTTTGCTAAAATGATTATAGCAGTTTTTCTAAAGCACAAAATATTTGTTTGTTTACCTGAGTCATATTTATTTTGTCTTGAACATTTTTATTCGTTATTAGTGTACTGCATTGGAACAAAAACTGAAAAAATTGTCGGAAGATTTGAGTTGTCAGCGACAAAACGCGGAAAGTGCCAGATGTTCTCTGGAGCAGAAAATTAAGGAAAAAGAAAAGGAGTTTCAAGAGGTAAGTAAGGCCAATGGATTCATGAGGTGTTTGTCTGAAAGGCTTTTTATGAACTTCTCATAGTTTGATCACTTGGAAGGGGGAGTTGTTATCACGATTTGGGAAATTCTATTAGAGGGGAAATGCTTTGTGAGCTAAAGGTCACCTTATTTTCCTTCACATCTTCAATTTTGTGCTTTTTTTTTTTTAATCTTTCAGTTTTTGATTAGAGAAGGGAATTAGTATTCAGAATTCATCCTGTTTTCTGATTTGTTTGAGATTTGATATTCAGTAGGAAAGGGTCACATTTGTTCTTTTGGACATTTTCTCTGCTGTGAAGGAAATTGTATTACATTTTCCAGTAGGTTAAAAAATTTTTTTTTCTTTCACTCTGTTTCCTTTGTAACTCCAGTTTTTTTTTTTTTTTTGTGAGATAGAGTCTCGCTCTGTTACCCAGGCTGGAGTGCAGCGGCACAATCTTGGCTCCCTGCAACCTCTGCCTCCCGGGTTCCAGCAATTTTCCTGCCTTAGCCTCCTGAGGAGCTGGGATTACAGGCACGTACCACCACACCTGGCTGATTTTTGTATTTTTAGTAGAGACGGGGTTTCACCATGTTGGCCAGGCTGATCTCAAACTACTGACCTCAGGTGATCCACCCACCTCAGCCTCCCAAAGTGTTGGGATTACAGGCGTGAGCCACCGCGCCTGGGCAACTCTAGTTGTTTTTAAACCTGTGGGTTGGCAAATAAATTAGGAGGGTATTTGATGAGGTGGGGAAAGCGGTTAGCAGGAGTGAGGGTGGAAGGTGCCCTTCCGTAAGTATCTGCCAGTTTGGTTCTTTCAGGTGAGTTAGCCTGAAAGTGCCATATGGATTAAGAGTCTATAGATTTTAAATAAGAGTGCCTGGAAATGTTAGCTAGTATCCTTCTGTGGTTACTAAAGTTAATAGGTAGCATATACTTCCTGTCCTTCTAAATTTGAGCCCATTTAAAGTGGTATACAGTTTTTCATGTTTTAAACGCCGTTTTTGAGTATGTTTGGTTTCTTAGTTGAGCTTTGACTGTTGTAGCTCAGTTCTCTCTTGCCCCTGATCCTTCAAAGTAGAGGTAATTAATTTAAGACTGAAGATGAGGTGGAAACAGGCTAGTTTCCATGTGGTCAACTGATAGAGTCCTTCCCCTTTCCCTCAGAGACCTGGATTGGATGCTTGGGCCCAGCATGGAGCACTGAGGCTGATAATATTCATTGTTAAGCGGACAGTTGGCTCAGCTCCCTGCTGTCTTCTGTGCTCTCTGTGCAGTTGCCCATTAGGATGCTCATGCCTCACCCTGGAGTCTCCCTAGCAAACCATCATCTGGCTGATGCACCTGCCCTTTTTTTCCAGGAGCTCTCCCGTCAACAGCGTTCTTTCCAAACACTGGACCAAGAGTGCATCCAGGTGAAGGCCAGACTCACCCAGGAGTTACAGCAAGCCAAGAATATGCACAACGTCCTGCAGGCTGAACTGGATAAAGTAGGAACTGTGTCTCTCTCTCTCTCCTCAGTCTTCCCCTCTTGTTCCTTGTACCTGTTACTTCTCTACCATAACTGACATATGATACTTTCAAAGAAAAAGCGCTCCACCTTCACTTACCCTATCAAAGTGGAGAATGTGCAGAACCATTCTGGCTCCAGGTTTCCTCATCTAGAGAAACAGTGGGGGTGAGTTAGGATTTCAGATCCAGAAGTCTGTGGAGGTCTCTGATATTCTGTTGGTTCTTGGATCTGTGACCAGGTGGGAGCTATGCCAAGTAATTTATGCTCCCAAGTAGTTAAAGCACTGAAAATTATAATCACTTTACTTATTTAAGACTCACTCCCAAAATGGTCTCATCCATTTTTGTGACTTTACATATCGTCTATGTGATGATGACTCTGCCCAGCCTGGATGTCTATTCTGGACTTCAGATGTGTGGGTGTGTGCTTGACAGTCCACTCACGTGTCTAAAGGCACTTCACAGCAACATGCTAAGAATTGAACTCTAGGTATTTCTTTTCCAAAACTGCTCTTCCCTTAGTCTTCCTCACCCAGCTAACTTGCACTTCCATTCTCCACATTGCTGGGACCAAATGTCCCAGTCATGGGACAAAACCTCCATGTCACCTTCTATTCTTCTTTTTCTCTTACACCTGAAACTGCTGACTCTACTGATGGATACTTACATTATCAACATTTTCTTGTTCCCTGTGGCACTGTTTGTAATATCACGGGGCAGGTATCTTTGTGTATGTGTGCTGATGTTTCTGTAGGGCAGATTTCTGCATGCAAAATCGATAGCCTAAAGAACATATGCATCCCAATATTTGTGTGTGGTTGTTTTGTCGTTTGTTTGTTTTTTTGAGACAGAATCTCCCTCTGTCATCCAGGCTGGAGTGCAGTGGCGCGATCTCAGCTCACTGCAACCTCATCCTCCCGGGTTTGAGTGATTCTCCTGCCTCAGCCTCCCGAGTGGCTGGGATTACAGGTGCCTGCCACCATGCCTAAAAATTTTTGTATTTTTAGTAGAGACGAGGTTTCAGCAGGTTGGCCAGGCTGGTCTCAAACTTCTAACCTCAGGTGATCTGTCCACTTCAACCTCCCAAAGTGCTGGGGTTACAGGCGTGAGCCGCCCTGCCTGGCCAGCATCCTAACGTTTGATAGTTACTGCCAAATTGCCCACCATAAAAGCTGTAGCAGTTACTCTCCTACCAGGTACAAAAAAGAGGGCCTGTTTCCTCTCATCCTTGCTGATTGGAGATAGTCTTGGTTTTTAAAATTTTTGCCAATTGAGGAGTGAAAAATATTGCCATATCATTTTTAAAATTCACACTTCCTTGATTACCATCGAAGCTATCTCTTTCAGTAGCCATTTGTATTTTTTGTATAGTTTTCTGTTTCTACCCATTGCCCTTTTGTTCAATCATAGGGGCGCTTTGTATGTTGTATTACAGATATAATATCTTTTATTCTGTTATATATATTGAAAGTGTGTTCTCTTATCCTGTTTCTTATCGCAACTTTTTTTCCTTTTGGTTATTTATCACCACCTAGCTGTTTTATTTTTTGTGGTTAAATCTTTTTCCTTTGTGGTCTCCTTGCCACACCCAGCCTCTTTCATCTCTTCTATGCTGCTGCTGAGTGACGTTGCAGGTTCACACTATGGTATTTTAAGATATATGTAGCTGTGACGTATGTTGTATCTCAACCAAAATAGATAGCATCCGTTTTTATATTCCATGACTGTTTTATTGTTTAAGAATACATGATTAATGAAAAAGTAAAGAACATAAAAATGAAACTTGTCCTCTTTTTCTTTTTGTAGGTCACAGCAGTAAAGCAACAGCTAGAAAAAAATTTGGAAGAATTTAAGCAGAAGTTGTGCAGAGCTGAACAGGCATCCCAGGCGAGTCAGATCAAGGAGGATGAGCTGAGGAGAAGCGTGGAGGTAAGGGAGGAAGATGCTGAGTTTTCTCCACTTATTTATAGGACCAAGTAAAAGGGGAAAAGAAAATTTCTATTCCATTTGTCAGTAGCTTATTGTGACTATGTGCCTTTTTCTTTTCTATTTGCCAGAAGTAAGTATTACAGAATGTTCTGTATATAACCCATGACAGACTATGATTGCTTATTTTTCTACTCTCTATTCTGTATATAATTACTAATATGAATCTAGCAGTTATAGCATATCTAGTAATATGCATCTACAACATGACTTGTGTTAAGAATATGTACTCCTTCCTTAAAGATTGTTTTAGACCCCCTGGGAGGTGGAAAGATGGAAGAAAGGAAGGAAAGGATTTTTTAAATGGAAAGAAACAAAATTGTGGATGGGATGTATCATCTAAATCCCTTTTCTAAGTGTTGGCATTTGTGTCTTTCAATATTAAAAACACGTGGAAAGTCATAGATTTAAATAAACAAAAGTAGTGACAGATAAAGAGTTTCTAGATTGAAAATTCTTACAAAAACATCAACTAATTGTCAATTATATGACTCTGGCTTCAAAAGTGAACACTGACCTTAATGTTCAGCCTGTGCACGCCCTGGTTGACGGTGTCTTTGGAGACTTTGTTTCGTCCACAAAGTGGTGGATGAGGGTTCCGGAATGGCATGGATATCCTGATGGGATTTTATGCATACATACTTCAATTTGGCTTCTCTCTGAATTTATTTAGTGGCCTGGAGTTTATTTTAAAGGGCTTAATTAAGAACCATTCAGTGACAGTTAATAGACTGAAACAATTTGAAGAGAGCCGTAAATCAACATTGTAATTTTAAGAAGAGGAACAACAAAAGAATTGTAGAAATTTCTTCTCTATCAAACCCCACAGGAAAGAATGTTTTTCTGTTTATTCTTTAAATGTTCTATGATCACTTTTTAGGCTGTAAAGATTAAAAAAACTTTCTCTATAAAGAACAGTTATTTGTTCAGTTGAGGAAAGTCTAAATGTATTTATCCCCACTGCTTTGCAGAGTGTATCACGATGGTAAAATCAGAACATCTGTCGGTAGCAGACAGGCGATTGTTAAATCAGCTAACCCCAAAGGGGCAATACTGCTGGAGACAGGGGGCCACAGCTCCAGCCACCAAAGTGGAAGAAAACTTCAAATCAGATGATGGTTTCATCAGCAAACGTTTTCAAATGGAAGTGTTTGTTTCAGCAAAACAAATGTTTGCCTTTTGGCCAGTGGGGACCAACCAACAGATGCTTCTGCTAACATTTCCACAGGCAGACTGGCATCGAACTCTTCCCTCTGTGAGCTTCCCTTTCAGCCAGGAACTCTCCCGCGACTCCACTGGCTGCCTGGTGGAAACATTTTGTAAAAGCAATCATCTGGTTAAGAGAGTCCAAACACTTTTAAAACTGCTTGCTTGGCCAAGTCGCAGTAGTGGGCTGGACATTGTCTTGCAGGTGTTTCTGAAGACTCGTTCATCCCCACAAGGTCTGGTCCATGAGCTGTAGCGCTGTCCTCAGTTAACCCTAGCCTGTACCGAGGTGCATGCATCACGTTTCATTGGCATTTCATTGATGTCTGTGTCAAATGAGGGCATCGATGTGAAAGTGCCTAGCACAGGGCCTGGGGATGAAGTTAGTATTTGTCTTCATTTATGGTTATGTTTATGTCTGTGTCATCTTTTGAGGGTGATAGCAAGATTTTAAAGAGTTTGGCTGGCTCTTGTGTTTTGCATTGGGATTGGGACCAGATAAGTGATGAACCCAGTTAGAGTGGTGGTGTAACTTAGAGGGAAAATGGTTGTGGCTTTAGAGTGAGCGAGATCTGAAATTGCATTGCTTCTCTGCCACCTACCGCGATGTGACCTTGAGACAATGGCTTACCCTTTCTCAGTCTGACTTTCCTCATCTGCACATAGGGACAAATCATTCTTCTCCCTTTTCAAGGCTGTATTCTTGGTTAACTTAAATGTTGTATGTAAAGTGCTTAGCCCAGTGCCCGGCACATAAGTGCTCGGTCAGTTATTGCAGTCCACCACCTGCTCATTGCTTTGGTCTTCACCACTGCCATGAACTTTTGACATTAGCATTGTTTGCTGTCACCTACAGGCACAGAAAGTGTGATCAGGGGACAGTGCACTTGATTTTTCTCATATTAAAATTTTGCCTGTTCTATTATTGTGTCACTCTGGGTATCTTTCTGTGTCTAATTATAAGTAAGCACTAACAAATTTAGGACGCTTACAGGTTTTGGATGCCGAAATAATGTGACAGTTGTACTGAAATTTTGCTTGTCCATGTTTAGTAAACATGCTGCTCACAATGAGAAATTATCAGTACTGGAAATGTGATTTAATGGCCCAATCAAGGGTAAAGTTAACATTTAGCATCAAAGTGAATGGAGGGTTTAGATAAGCTGCTCATCCAGTATCCAGTGCCAGCCCATAGCATTGGGGTTAGGCAATAAAATACCATCGTTTGACAGTCAAGATGAGGGAACACTTGCCTAGGGACCTTTCCAAGCATAGGGATCTGTATTACACTACGTCCTCTAAGGAGCTGGCTCTGGCAAGCAAGAGAGATGGGGAGGAAAGGGAAAAAACACATTCTTTGCATCCATCCCTTATCCAAGTATATAGGCCTCACCCAGCAGGGGACATATTAAGCTATATTCGTGGATGGGATCATGAAATGCCACACAGTAGCTGAAATTTGTTTTGTCTGGCCCTAGGAAATGATGCCTCCCTTGCTGCCGCTAAAGCGAAGTTGATCTGGGTGGAATTGCTTGCTAAGCTCTAATGCTGGCTTGTGGTTATAGGGATTTTTGTTGTGTTTTTCCAGCATAGTACCCAATTTTGCAAATCATGTGAGGATGCAAGAGATGCCTAGGAAAATGTATCTTTGTATGCTTAACTCATTGTTGATAATGAGATACCCAATCAAGTCTTAAGTGGCTGTAGCCCCGTGGAAAACTCATTGCTGATGGATGGCAGCTTGCACATCCATTTTCAGATGTTCATTTTCTAAATTCTGGCCTTTTAAAATTCTTGGGTTGGTCATAGCCATAGCATTATAAGCCTGCTGGGTCCCAGGATTGGCTGAACATTTCTTTGTTAGAAACAAATATTTACGGAGCTAATGCCAGAATAGAGAAAGTCATGTTAATCTTTCCATTGAGCTTACTATTCATTTAAATGTCTCCAGTTATGGACAGACATGGATCGAGACCAACAAACACATAAACATAAAATTCCCCCTGTTTCCCTGGTGCCCTCTCTCTCTTCTTTTTTCCTTCCTTCCTATTGGGATGCACCCTGTTTTGCACAGTGTCTTTCCAGCTCTCTTGTCAAGCCTCCAGATGCAGGTGTCATTTGATTTGATTAATTTTTTTTTTTTTAGAGTAAGAAAATATTTTTTCATTTGCAAAGTAAAAATGCTAAGTCAACCCAGGTAGTTACATTCTAGTTCCTCTTCTATGTTGACCTCATTCAGCTGATCTTAGCATTGATTACAGAAATCTGGCTACTGTTAAATTTTGGGAAGAAATACTACTAATAATGCTACATTGCCCCTGTCGAAGTGCTTTAAGGTGTTTGTCCTTTCACATCTGTGATCTCATTTGAGGGGTGATTATTCTGAGTCTGAAGAACAAACCAGTCATTATGGGTTCCATAGTTTAATGATGCTAATTTAAATCAATAACATTGTTGCACCTTAATGATCATGCTTTGCAAAATTTAACACTGACTAGTGTGAATGTTAACCTATCAATCTTGAGCTCGGTTGGAGCTGCCCTTTAGTTCTGATTGATATCTTAATTTGATAGAATGTCAGTTTAGCGGCATGGAAGCAGGATCAGGACACAGTAGATGGGAGTATAATAACTACAACAGGTTCTGTCTTATTTTAATGATGAAATGAACGCGTATACATGAACAGAGCAGCTGCCAGCAAGTTTTCAAGTACTTTCTACTAGCCAGATTCTCCCTCTTCTTGAATTTGGCTTTGCTACATCGGTACCCATCTGCTGGTAGTAACCAGACTGATAATTGAAGGCAGCCTTCCAACACAGTATTGCCACGGCCATCTGTTTTCTAACAGTGCAGTAGGGTTTTGGAAGATGGGTCTTAATTGTTTCTTTAAGATTCAGAATTTTTCCTCTACTTCATAAAGGGGTAATTTTGGTAGTTTTGAAATGCAGTTTAGAAAAAAGTTAGCTTTATGTGATTTTTTCCCCCCTTAAGGCTGTGAAGTGCTTGGTTCTCTCAGTTTGTAATGATGTATGCCAATTCCCTGTGGTCCAAAGGATGGCATACAGTATAGGCTGAGATACTTGTTTGTTGTGTAAGTATTATGTGGTTAATAAGCAATAGAATTTTTCTTTGGCATGTAAACATTGCTTGCTTTTAAGATTCAGAACATGTAGGCCTCCCTAGATAGTAGAATGGAACTACACATGTACCTATACTACTTCATTGCATGTTGTTGCATGGCTATCTCT
Organism: Macaca nemestrina; assembly: GCF_043159975.1. Lineage (NCBI taxonomy): Eukaryota > Metazoa > Chordata > Mammalia > Primates > Cercopithecidae > Macaca > Macaca nemestrina. The sequence goes on from NC_092125.1 coordinate 72,784,748, forward strand.
TCAATCAGGTGCCCAAAGAGCCTGTTTTCGCCGTGAAAGATCAGAAGCTAGAATTAATTCTTCCTCTGTGTTCCAGCCCTCTGATTTTCCACAGCACACTCAATGTCTCTTTAGTATTTAGCGCATCCTATTGTGTATTAAATGATTAGTATCACATCTTCCCCCACTGGAGGATGTCTGCCCCACGGGCAGAGACTCTGTCTTATTTATATTTGCATTTTTCATGATGCACATTCCAGCATCTTGAACATTGTCGGTTTTCTTGGTAAGCATTTATTGAAGGTAATTTTTCCCACAAAATCATTCCTGTAACAGCAAACCTTAAGTTGGTTTTGCAATGAAAAGTAAACATTTGTGCTTTGATTTTTTTTTTTTTTTTTTTTGGTTTATTAACAAGTTAAATGTTTGCAAAGGTATATTTGGCCATTCAGGTGTGATAGGAACTTGGAGGTTTTGTCTTGAGGATCTTATAGATAGGATTTTCCTTTTGAGCTGACTCTTTAATGGGCATGTGAACAATGAGAAAGTTCAATGAAACTTCTTGAAATAAATAATTATCTTCAGATTTGGGTTTGACGCTGTTGTCTTCTTTTCATAACATTATTTAAGTAGGAATGTCTGACTTCATTAGGTACTCAAACGGGGAAAATGTGATTCTTTCCCTAGTGAGATACACAAACAGTTCTGCTAGAGACCTTTATTAAGGCAGAAGTCATAACTTACTTGAGCATTCATTTCGGTTATAACCAATTAAATGTGTGTTTTAGGAAATGAAGAAGGAAAACAACCTCCTTAAGAGTCAGTCTGAGCAAAAGGCCAGAGAAGTCTGCCACCTGGAGGCAGAACTCAAGAACGTCAAACAGTATTTAAATCAGAGCCAGAATTTTGCAGAAGAAATGAAAGGTAAGTAAACTTAGTGTTTTAGAGTTCACTTTCTAAGCTATTATTCCCACGAGAGAGGATGGATGGCATTAACATATTAGAGAAACTCTTTGGGGTTTTTTTTCCCATATATTCCCTTAAAAAGATGTGTGCAGTTGATGTGGAAGAGTTTTCTCTCTTCCATTTTTTAGTTTCCAGAGTGAGAGTGGGACTTTTTAAAATTGGAACATATTGAGTCCCAAATGCCTGATGCTCAGCACTTTGAAACCAGAAGGGTAAATATTTTCCACACAAAGCTAAATTTTCAGTGTTGTTTCTCACCCCCGAGTACTATTCTCTGTGTCTCAAGTGTGCTTGTTAGTTATATCCAGACAGCTCATCTCCTGACTCATTAACATTTCCGTTATAATGGAAAAACCCTATATTAAATGATGTTTTCCAAACTCCTAATGACCATTGTTTTTTGATGACTTAGTGGACTAAATGATTTTATTTTCTTATTTTAAAGCCAAAGAATTCTGCTCTACACATCAAATGAATCTACTCTTGGTTTCATATTTGTATGTTTGTGCTGGATGTCTTCTCCATACCCTTATTTTCTCACCTGGGGTGTTTGCATGTCTAGGATTTCTTTGAACTCTGTCCTGTGGAATGTGTGTCACACTTCTCTGTTTCTTTTTAAAACCCCAATCTCCCCAAGACAGCTTTCAGTTTTTCCACAGCAGCAGGTAGAAATGTCAGTCTTCGGCTTTCTTGAAGGGAAACTGTAAGAAAAGGAACAGTTGGGGCATTTTTCAATGTTGATCACTCAGGTGATTGTTTGAGATGCTGACAGCAAAGTGGGTTGCAGCCCTTATGGTGCTGTCTACCCAAGCCCTCAACTGTCAGTAGGTAGATTGAGATTGGCAGATTAGAAGTACTTACTGCTTTCCACTTGATGTGATGTCTGAGATTGTAATACATGTTAACCTTTATCATCTACTGTGGAGGTTCTCAGCTTTCAATCTCCCCCAACATACTTGAGCAACATGAAGCCTTCTCATCACTATTTAATGAAAACATCGTGGTTATTCCCAACCAGGAGGGGCCAGTATGTATAGATGAGTCATTGGGCAGAAAATGGAGTGGTAACGGAGTTCGAAGAAACTTCCAGATGACTGTGACATTCATAATCACTGCCACCCTTACTATGAGGGGTTGGGATGGGAGTGATAATGTTCCTTAAGAATATTCACATATAGGCCTTGAGAATTACTGATATATGGCATCATTTACTCTTTTCTACTTAAGTCTAATCCTATGGATGTTTTGGCTAAAATGGTGGAGTACTTAATTTACTTTTCTGAGACATCAGAATTACTCTACAATAAAGTGGGATGTTCCCATTTCAGTGCTGTTCTTGTCCCAGTTTTCTCTCTTGGAATAAATATTTGAAAAGATGGTAAAAATACCCACATATATAAACACATACAAAGAAAAGAAACAGTGCTTAGGAAAATCATCCCTTGGTATTTTATTCAATAACACTTCCTTAAGCTGTTAGAAAGAAGATGAACAAATGTGTTACTCTCCTTAAGATGACCATTTTTCTCATTTTTTTTTTATAAGATAATTACCAAGTGGTCCACTTTCTAGAAAGTACCCAGGCAATAATGCCAGTTTTCCAGGGCTTGAGTAATTGTTTGTTTGGATTTTTTGGGGGGTGGGGGCGTGGGGGCGTGGGGGGAGGGGTTAGCATTTCTGTAGAATAAATATTTATTACAAACGTTGACATCTTTTATTTATTTTTAAATAGTGAAGAATACCTCTCAGGAAACCATGTTAAGAGATCTTCAAGAAAAAATAAATCAGCAAGAAAACTCCCTGACTTTAGAGAAACTGAAGCTTGCTGTGGCTGAGCTGGAAAAGCAGCGAGATTGTTCTCAAGACCTTTTGAAGAAAAGAGAACATCACATTGAACAACTGAATGATAAGTTAAGCAAGACAGAGAAAGAGTCCAAAGCTTTGCTGAGTGCTTTGGAGTTAAAAAAGAAAGAATATGAAGAATTGAAAGAAGAGAAAACTCTGTTTTCTTGTTGGAAAAGTGAAAACGAAAAACTTTTAACTCAGATGGAATCAGAAAAGGAAAACTTGCAGAGTAAAATTAATCACTTGGAAACTTGTCTCAAGACACAACAAATAAAAAGTCATGAATACAACGAGAGAGTAAGAACGCTGGAGATGGACAGAGAAAACCTAAGTGTCGAGATCAGAAACCTTCACAACGTGATAGACAGCAAGTCTGTGGAGGTAGAGACCCAGAAACTAGCTTATGTAGAGCTACAGCAGAAAGCGGAGTTCTCAGATCAGAAACATCAGAAGGAAATAGAAAATATGTGTTTGAAGACTTCTCAGCTTACTGGGCAAGTTGAAGATCTAGAACACAAGCTTCAGTTACTGTCAAATGAAATAATGGACAAAGACCGGTGTTACCAAGACTTGCATGCTGAATATGAGAGCCTCAGGGATCTGCTAAAATCTAAAGATGCTTCTCTGGTGACAAATGAAGATCATCAGAGAAGTCTTTTGGCTTTTGATGAGCAGCCTGCCATGCATAATTCCTTTGCAAATATAATTGAAGAACAAGGAAGCATGCTTTCAGAGAGGAGTGAATGTCATTTAGAAGCAGACCAAAGTCCAAAAAATTCTGCCATCCTACAAAATAGAGTTGATTCACTTGAATTTTCATTAGAATCTCAAAAACAGATGAACTCAGACCTGCAAAAGCAGTGTGAAGAGTTAGTGCAGATCAAAGGAGAAATAGAAGAAAATCTTATGAGAGCAGAACAGATGCATCAAAGTTTTGTGGCTGAAACAAGTCAGCGCATTAGTAAGTTACAGGAAGACACTTCTGCTCACCAGAATGTTGTTGCTGAAACTTTAAGTGCCCTTGAGAACAAGGAAAAAGAGTTGCAACTTTTAAATGATAAGTTAGCAACTGAGCAGGCAGAGATTCAGGAATTAAAACAGAGCAACCATCTACTTGAAGACTCTCTAAAGGAGCTACAACTTTTATCTGAAACCCTAAGCTTGGAGAAGAAAGAAATGAGTTCCATCATTTCTTTAAATAAAAGAGAAATTGAAGAGCTGACCCAAGAGAATGAGACTCTCAAGGAAATTAATGCATCCTTAAATCAAGAGAAGATGAACTTAATCCAGAAAAGTGAGAGTTTTGCAAACTATATAGATGAAAGAGAGAAAAGCATTTCAGAGTTATCTGATCAGTACAAGCAAGAAAACCTTATTTTACTACAAAGATGTGAAGAAACCGGAAATGCATATGAAGATCTTAGTCAAAAATACAAAGCAGCACAAGAAAAGAACTCTAAATTAGAATGCTTGCTAAATGAATGCACTAGTCTTTGTGAAAATAGAAAAAATGAGTTGGAACAGCTAAAGGAAGCATTTGCAAAAGAACACCAAGAATTCTTAACAAAATTAGCATTTGCTGAAGAAAGAAATCAGAATCTGATGCTAGAGTTGGAGACAGTGCAGCAAGATCTGAGATCTGAGATGACAGATACCCGAAACAATTCTAAGAGCGAGACTGATGGTTTAAAGCAAGAAATCATGACTTTAAAGGAAGAACAAAACAAGATGCAAAAGGAAGTTAATGACTTATTACAAGAGAATGAACAGCTGATGAAGGTAATGAAGACTAAACATGAATGTCAAAATCTAGAATCGGAACCAATTAGGAACTGTGTGAAAGAAAGAGAGAGTGAGAGAAATCAATGTAATTTTAAACCTCAGATGGATCTTGAAGTTAAAGAAATTTCTCTAGATAGTTATAATGTGCAGTTGGTGCAATTAGAAGCTATGCTAAGAAATATGGAATTAAAACTTCAGGAAAGTGAGAAGGAGAAGGAGTGCCTGCAGCATGAATTACAGATAATTAGAGGAGATCTTGAAACCAGAAATTTGCAAGACATGCAGTCACAAGAAATTAGTGGCCTTAAAGACTGTGAAGTAGATGCAGAAGAAAGGTATATCTCAGTGCTTCATGGGTTGTCAACAAGTCAAAACGACAATGCACACCTTGAGTGCTCTCTGCAAACAGCAATGAACAAGCTGAATGAGCTAGAGAAAATATGTGAAATACTGCAGGCTGAGAAGTGCGAACTAGTAACTGAGCTGAATGATTCAAGGTCAGAATGTATCACAGCAACCAGGAAAATGGCAGAAGAGGTAGGGAAACTAGTAAATGAAGTGAAAATATTAAATGATGACAGTGGTCTTCTCCATGGTGAGTTAGTGGAAGACATACCAGGAGGTGAACTTGGTGAACAAGCAAATGAACAACACCCCATGTGTTTGGCTCCATTGGATGAGAGCAATTCCTACGAGCACTTGACATTGTCAAACAAAGAAGTTCAAATGCACTTTGCCGAATTGCAAGAGAAATTCTCATCTTTACAAAGTGAACACAAAATTTTACATGATCAGCACTGTCAAATGAGCTCTAAAATGTCAGAGCTACAGACCTATATTGACTCATTAAAGGCCGAAAATTTGGTCTTGTCAACGAATCTGAGAAACTTTCAAGGTGACCTGGTGAAGGAGATGCAGCCGGGCTTGGAGGAGGGGCTCGTTCCATCCCTGTCATCTTGTGTGCCTGACAGCCCTAGTCTTAGCAGTTTGGGAGATTCCTCCTTTTACAAAGCTCTTTTAGAACAGACAGGAGAAATGTCTCTTTTGAATAATTTAGAAGGGACTGTTTCAGCAAACCAGTGCAGTGTAGATGAAGTATTCTGCAGCAGTCTGCTGGAAGAGAATCTGACCAAGAAAGAAATGCCTTCAGCCCCAGCGAAGGGTGTGGAAGAGCTTGAGTCCCTCTGTGAGGCATACCGGCAGTCCCTCGAGAAGCTAGAAGAGAAAATGGAAAGTCAAGGGATTATGAAAAATAAGGAAATTCAAGAGCTCCAACAGTTATTAAGTTCTGAAAGGCAAGAGCTTGACTGCCTTAGGAAGCAGTATTTGTCAGAAAATGAACAGTGGCAACAGAAGCTGACAAGCGTGACTCTGGAGATGGAGTCCAAGTTGGCGGCAGAAAAGAAACAGACGGAACAACTGTCACTTGAGCTGGAAGTAGCACGACTACAGCTACAAGGTCTGGACTTAAGTTCTCGGTCTTTGCTTGGCATCGACACAGAAGATGTAAGTACCTGGGATTTAAATGCCGTTTCTTGGTTTACATGACTAGTAGACACTCCGTAAGTGTTTGTCTAATTGAAATGTACATTAAACGTTAAGTTCAAATATTTTTAGGGCTTAAGGAAATAAAATACACCAAAATGTTTTCAAAATAAACCAGAACTTGAGGAAAATGAGTAAACTTTATTTGAGGAATAAATCTCTATAGTGATTAGATTTACCTAGCGTTATACAGAATATTACTAAAGATGTTTTTAAAGTCTGGAGAAAATTATGGAGTCAGAAAGTCTTTAGAATGTGTGTTTCCACCCTTTGTGCATTAATAAAGTATACTTAATTAAGAACTTGCGAATGGTAATATGATGTAAATTTTTAATCTCTAGCACTTTTCAGAATATTTTTGATGTTACAGCATTATCGTCATGGAACTAAATACAGGAGATTGTTTATGTATTACTAAACAGTTTTCTCTCTAACAATTTACTATAGTACAAAAATATGATTTGGTGTAAGTCATTTAAAAGGACTTTTAAAAAATTGAATACGTATTTGTTTAATTGCTTGTAACTTTGTCCTTTCTAGCCTGCTAGCTGAATTAGTAATGCTATGTAGTGTATGCATGTCACTTGATTCCCTCTGTCTATCTCTGTGAGGTAGAGAAGGCAGGTCATGGTGAGGTGATGGCAGGAGTAGGCACAACGGCAGATCCCCAGTTTACAGGTGAGAGGAAAGTGAGGCTCAAATATGTAATTTATCCAATAATATATAGTAAGTGCTGGACTGGGGATTAAGTCCTTGGACTAGGAATCTGATTATGAAACTTTACTGCCTTATTAAAGAATATCATAAATACTGAAGGTGGAAACAGCATTTTGTTAGCCTCTTACTTAATAATTACAAAGAGATTTCATATTTAGGCTACCTGAATATTCTTAGCAAGGAAGAAAATATGAAATTTAAATACATTACAAATTATAATTGAGCTGAACGGTTTGTCTTCAAGATAAATGCCTAACCCCAGTGTCTTGCCCATAGGGGCCACCTACTGAATGTTTATTTATATTGAACATTTGAATGAAGAGAGGAAGATGTAGTGGGAAATACACCACTTGAAGAGATGTGTTTAGCAGAGGCCATGCATCAGTTTCTAAAAAGTAATAACTAAGTCTATTGTATTTTGAGTCTTTTTGAAAAATAAAATGCATGCTTGTTATAATAATTACAGGCTATTCAAGGCCGAAATGAGAACTGTGACATATCAAAAGAACATACTTCAGAAACTACAGAAAGAACACCAAAGCATGATGTTCATCAGATTTGTGATAAAGATGTTCAGCAGGACCTCCGTCTAGACATTGAGAAAATAACTGAGACTGGTGCAGTGAAACTCACGGGAGAATGCTCTGGGGAACAGTCCCAAGATACCAATTGTAAGACTCCAGGAGAAGACAAATCCCAGGGCTCTTCAGAATGCATTTCTGAATTGTCATTTTCTGGTGCTAATGCTTCGGTACCTATGGATATCCTGGGGGATCAGGAAAATATCCAAAATCTTCAACTGCGGGTAAAAGAGACATCAAATGAGAATTTGAGATTACTTCATGTGATAGAGGAACGTGACAGAAAAGTTGAAAATTTGCTAAATGAAATGAAAGAATTAGACTCAAAGCTCCATTTACAGGAGGTACAACTAATGACCAAAATTGAAGCATGCATAGAATTAGAAAAACTAGTTGGGGAACTTAAGAAAGAAAACTCAGATTTAAGTGAAAAATTGGAATATTTTTCTTGTGATAACCAGGAGTTACTCCAGAGAGTAGAAAGTTCTGAAGGCCTCAATTCTAACTTAGAAATGCATGCAGATAAATCATCACATGAAGATATCGAAGATAATGTAGCCAAGGTGAATGACAGCTGGAAAGAGAGATTTCTTGATGTAGAAAATGAGCTGAGTAGCATCAGATCTGAGAAAGCTAACATTGAGCATCAAGCCCTCTCCCTGGAGGCTGACTTAGAGATAGTTCAAACAGAGAAGCTATGTTTAGAAAAAGACAATGAAAATAATCAGAAGGTTATTGTCTGCCTTGAAGAAGAACTCTCAGTGGTCACAAGTGAGAGAAACCAGCTTCGTGGAGAATTAGATACTATGTCAAAAAAAACCATGGAACTGGATCAGTTGTCTGAAAAAATGAAGGAGAAAACACAAGAGCTTGAGTCTCATCGAAGTGAGTATCTCCATTGCATTCAGGTGGCAGAGGCAAAGGTGAAGGAAAAGACAGAACTCCTTCAGACTTTGTCCTCTGATGTGAGTGAGCTGTTAAAAGATAAAACTCATCTCCAGGAAAAGCTGCAGAGTTTGGAAAAGGACTCACAGGCACTGTCTTTGACAAAATGTGAGCTGGAAAACCAAATTGCACAACTGAATAAAGAGAAAGAATTGCTTGTCGAGGAATCTGAAAGCCTGCAGGCCAGACTGAATGAATCAGATTATGAAAAGCTGAACGTCTCCAAGGCCTTGGAGGCCGCACTGGTGGAGAAAGGTGAGTTCGCGTTGAGGCTGAGCTCAACACAGGAGGAAGTGCATCAGCTGAGAAGAGGCATCGAGAAACTGAGAGTTCGCATTGAGGCCGATGAAAGGAAGCAGCTGCATGTCGCAGAGAAACTGAAAGAACGCGAGCGGGAGAATGATTCACTTAAGGATAAAGTTGAGAACCTTGAAAGGGAATTGCAGATGTCAGAAGAAAACCAGGAGCTAGTGATTCTTGATGCCGAGAATTCCAAAGCAGAAGTAGAGACTCTAAAAACACAAATAGAAGAGATGGCCAGAAGCCTGAAAGTTTTCGAATTAGACCTTGTCACATTAAGGTCTGAAAAAGAAAATCTGACAAAACAAATACAAGACAAACAAGGTCAAGTGTCAGAACTAGACAAGTTACTCTCTTCAGTTAAAAGTCTATTAGAAGAAAAGGAGCAAGCGGAGATACAGATCAAAGAAGAATCTAAAACTGCAGTGGAGATGCTTCAGAATCAGTTAAAAGAGCTAAATGAGGCAGTAGCAGCCTTGTGTGGTGACCAAGAAACTATGAAGGCCACAGAACAGAGTCTAGACCCGTCAGTAGAGGAAGCACATCAGCTGAGAAATAGCATTGAAAAGCTGAGAGCCCGCCTAGAAACTGATGAAAAGAAGCAGCTCCGTGTCTTAGAACAACTGAAGGAAAGTGAGCATCATGCAGATTTACTTAAGAGTAGAGTGGAGAATCTTGAAAGAGAGCTAGAGATAGCTGGGAAAAACCAAGAGCATGCAGCTCTTGAGGCAGAGAATTCCAAAGGAGAGGTAGAGACCCTAAAAGCAAAAATAGAAGGGATGACCCAAAGTCTGAGAGATCTGGAATTAGATCTTGCTACTGTAAGGTCAGAAAAAGAAAACCTGACAAACAAATTACAAAAAGAACAAGAACGAATATCTGAATTAGAAATAATAAATTCGTCATTTGAAAATATTTTGCGAGAAAAAGAGCAAGAGAAAGTACAGATGAAAGAAAAATCAAACACTGCCATGGAGATGCTTCAAACACAATTAAAAGAGCTCCATGAGAGAGTGACAGCCCTGCATAATGACCAAGAGGCCTGTAAGGCCAAAGAGCAGAATCTTAGTAGTCAAGTAGATTGTCTTGAACTTGAGAAGGCTCAGTTGCTACAAGGTCTTGATGAGGCCAAAAATAATAATATTGTTTTGCAGTCTTCGGTGAATGGCCTCATTCAAGAAGTAGAAGATGGCAAGCAGAAACTAGAGAAGAAGGATGAAGAAATCAGTAGACTTAAAAATCAAATTCAAGACCAAGAGCAGCTCGTCTCTAAACTGTCCCAGGTGGAAGGAGAGCACCAATTTTGGAAGAAGCAAAACTTAGAACTGGGAAATCTGACAGTGGAATTGGAGCAGAAGATCCAAGTGCTACAATCCAAAAATACCTCTTTGCAGGACACATTAGAAGTGCTGCAGAGTTCTTACAAGAATCTAGAGAATGAGCTTGAATTGACAAAAATGGACAAAATATCCTTTGTTGAAAAAGTAAGTGGCTCTATCTGTTTATGTTTAAATATGTAGTCATGAGGGAGGAAACCATATTTACTTCTAGACACTGTGAATTATATTTACTTCTAGACAGTGTCTACTATATTGGGCCAAACTTTGTAAAGGCTTTATGTTGACTGGGTCTTGAATTGCAGAAACATTGACTGGGCTCTGGCAGTAGTGACTATTCTGGCTGATTCTTTGGGACATGTTCATGGATTGGACCAGGTTTTTAATGTGGCACCTACATATGGGCAAAGCTTTGGTTTATACACAGTTTCTTGTTCTAATTATATTTCCCTTTCTTAGAGTACATCAGAATACTGGCCTCCCCCTACCCAGTTGAGACTCACTGCTATAGAGAGTGTAACAGACATTATCTAGGATCAGAAAGGATCTGCCTGCCTTACTGTGTCTTTTTTGCCTTTGGGACAAAGCACTTTTAAAGATACTGATAGATTTATAACCAACAGAGCACTCATGGCTTCTGGAGTGCATCTTGGGGATTTCGTGCTTTCAGTCCCTCTTTTATACCTTCTCTTTGTGCAGCCTTCTATTGTGTTAGTTGGTGATTAAAGGGAAGATCTACCATCAAGAGGCTCAATTATTAAAGAAAAATTAAGTTTTGGCCCAGTGAGCTTACTTAGTGATCTAGGAAAGTGATTTTGTCACATTTAATTTTTGCTGAACAAATATTAAAGGAAAAAAAGGAGTATCTAGAAAATGCAATTCATCTCCACCCTGTATTTTCTGAGAATTTCGGGGTTTTGTATACCTTGCAAGAGATGGCGATTAGTATAGAGATGATGAGACAAACCATACCACGCTATTTCACTTCAAGGGGCAAATGCAAACGGTAGGTTTTTTAACTGTTTTTCACTAATCATAAGCATGTTTCTCGCAGATTAGTATGACACTGGGGGATTAGTAGAGATCCAAGAACTGATAAACCAAGATACTGCCTGGTATGATAATCTCTGATGTTTAAGTTTGATTCAAATTAATACCTTTGTGAAAGATTTTAAGACTTAGCAACATTATCTTTCCTTGTCATTCCTTCCCTTATTGCTATTCTTCTATTAAATCTTTTCTGGGAAGAAAAGGTAAACTTACCAGTAGGTTTTGAGCATGTTGAGTTGAGTGGATTAGTAAAGGGGGCATTAGCCAACTTCCATTTTATGATTGAAGGCTAATAAATGGCACAGATATGTTGTATCAGAGTGATTAATCTGATCAAAACACACCACCAAAAAGCAGATTCTAATGAAAGATGAAATTTCAGGTAAACACAATGACTGCAAAGGAAACTGAGCTGCAGAGGGAAATGCATGAGATGGCACAGAAAACAGCAGAGCTGCAAGAAGAACTCAGTGGAGAGAAAAATAGGCTAACTGGAGAGTTACAGTTACTGTTGGAAGAAATAAAGAGCAGCAAAGTAAGTTTTTTGTGACAAATGTTATGATGTGTTAATTCGTTGTGCGCACTCTCCTTGTTGGTTTCTGTAAGACCTTCTGTAGTTTACCTATTTTTAGCTCTTGAAAAAAATAACCCTGTGCTTATGTCATAATCAGATTTGTAGTAATCTCTACCATCCAGCACTATCATGAGCCCACAAGGAGTCATGAGAAGCCTCTGAACACATGAAAATATCTGTCTCAGAGCCCAAATACGTTTTCATAGAAGAGGACCCTTGTACCACATTAATGCACATCAGAAGTAGATCTCATGCTGCTTTCAACAAGTTTATCTGCTCTCCTAGCTTGCTACAGATTACAGGCTAGAATGTTGCTAGAAACACATTCATTGATCTGCTAAGAACTAGCAGAGTAACAGAACTAAAGTCACAGTTTTAGGCAGGGTTAATGTGGCACATCTATAGCACTTGGGCTGCCACTGCCCAATGCCATTTCCATAGCAGATATTGCTAATTCATACCCTCCCTTTCTCCTGAGTCTCCTAACACTGTGTCCTGGGTAGCTGCTACCATGCAGGGAGAGCTGGCAGATGAAATGAAACCTGTTTGTCATACCTGATTAAATTATAAACTTCCCTATAGCTGTTTAGTCCTCATGCAGCTTCATTCCTGAGTAGTAAAGAACAGCAAAATAAGATAGTCATGATTGCGACCCTGAAGAATGACAGAAATTTGAAATGATATATGTAATATTCTGTATAAAGAGTTGGAGAAATTTGTTGTTTTCTTTAAATATAGTATTTATGAAAAAAGGTTTTGGCATTGAATCTCAGGAATGGACTTAGAGAATATTCTGGCCATACTGCATGGAAGGAGTTCCTCCGAATGCTATTTGTGTATTGCGTCTGCTGAAATCTCTTTTGGTGTTGAGTAGCTTGGGAGTCTCCCAAGTGCGTCATTATTGTATTTCATGTGTAAGCACTACTGAGAGGAGTAGTTTGGCCTCAGGCCCATACATATGAGTGTGTTAGTTTGCATTGGCTTTATTCATTCATTTATTCATTCTGTAAATAATAAGTGCTAGTAAGGTCAGGGGATAGACTGCTGAACCATAACTATCCTGTATTTCCTGCACTGGTATAGCTTAGAGTCTAGACACATATTAAATCATGAAATAGGCAACATGTAACAATCATAAGCGGATAAATACTATAAATGAAACAAATAAGATTCTTTGCTGTGGAATAATTGGGATGTGGGGATCAGGGTAGGAAACAACTTAATTTAGATAGGGTGGTCAGCAGATTTAGATAGGGTGGTCAGCAGATGTCACCTGCAAGATGACGAGTCAGCTAGGCAACAAACAGGCAGAGTGGGGAGCCTTCTAGGTCTAGAGAGCAGTGTGGTCAAAGCTCTGAGACTAGAACGATCTTTGTATGTTTTTTAGAAATTGAAAGTAAACCATTGTGGCTGGAGCCAGATGGAAAATAACATGCACAAAGATTGGAGGGGTAGGAAGGATATGGAGAGGGTAGGAAAGATTTGGGGTGGGAATATTCACTTGGCTAGTTCAACATATAGGGAGTGTTTAGAAATTACGGGAATGGTAGAAAATGATGGAGAAGAGAAGGTGGCTTAAGGGCCTAGCCTGAAGGAACTCTAGCACACAAGGTGAGATGGAGGAAGAAGAGCCAGCAAAGAAAACAGAGAGAAGGCTTGATGAGGCAAACCAGGGAGGTGTCATGTTCTGGAAATCAAGAGGAAGGAGTGTCTCAAGAGGGAGGGAGTGTCTGGGTATAGTGGGTCATGCCTGTAATCCCAGCATTTTGGGAGGCTGAGGTGGGCTAATAGCTTGAGTCCAGAAGTTCAAGACCAGTCTGGGCAACGTGGCAAAACTCTGTCTATACAAAAAATACAAAAAAATTAGCCAGACGTGGTGGTGCATTCTTGGGAGGCTGAGGTGGGGGATCACCTGAGCCCTGGAGACTGAGGCTGCAGCGAGCCATGATTGTGCCACTGCACTCCAGCTTGGGCAACAGAGTGAGACCCTGTCTCAAGAAAACTAAGCCAAACTAACCAACCAAACAACAACAACAGCAACAGCAACAATCACAACAACAACAACAACAACAAAAGGAAGGAGTGGTCAGCAGCCCCAGATACTACTTAGAGGTTGATTGAGATGAGCTCAGAAGAGTGAGCCTTTAATTTACAGCATGGAGGTTGATGATGCCATGAAAAGCATTTTTAGGAAAAGCTGGGACGAATCGATTGGAGCAGGTTGAATAATTGAAGATGAGGAAGTAGACACCACACATACAGAAACATACAGAGACAGCTGCTCGGGGTCAGGCATGGAGAAGACAAATGCTTCCAGGGTTGGAATCTGGCCAGTTCTTCACAGTGAAGGGATGGGGCAAAAGATTGGAGGATATTTGGCAGGAAATTCTTACAGTGACAGAACTGGGGTCTGAGCTGGTCAAGGAAGAAAATGCAAGGCCAGAGGGGATTTGGTATGAAGATGGTAGTGGTTCTGTTGATGAGGTCAGGAATTATTGCAATGGAAGTACTTTAATAAACAAGGCTGGAAGCATTGGAAGATGTGATCCCAGAGTGGTTTATTTGAATTCAAGGTTTCAGGGTTTCTGTGGTCTCTGGATATGACTTAGCGAGGTGGTTGGGCTGGAGCAGAGGAAAGTGCCATTGGAGGTGAAGTCACAATTAAAAGTGAATACATTGCTAAGAATTATAACACTATTCTGTACAGATTTTTTTTTTTTTTTTTTTTTTTTGAGACGGAGTCTCGCTCTGTAGCCCAGGCTGGAGTGCAGTGGCCGGATCTCAGCTCACTGCAAGCTCCGCCTCCCGGGTTCACGCCATTCTCCGGCCTCAGCCTCCCGAGTAGCTGGGACTACAGGCGCCCGCCACCTCGCCCGGCTAGTTTTTTGTATTTCTTAGTAGAGACGGGGTTTCACCGTGTTATCCAGGATGGTCTCGATCTCCTGACCTCGTGATCCACCCGTCTCGGCCTCCCAAAGTGCTGGGATTACAGGCTTGAGCCACCGCGCCCGGCCCTGTACAGATTTTATCTTGCCCATAAACAATTTTTTTTCCACACAGTACTCGTTATTTCCTAAAAATATTTCCAGGTTCTTAATTGTGAGGAAGTGCTATTATGATTTCATTATTATTTTTCTGTTTAGGATCAATTGAAGGAGCTCACACTGGAAAATAGTGAATTGAAGAAGAGCCTGGATTGCATGCAGAAGGACCAGGTGGAAAAGGAAGGGAAAGTGAGAGAGGAAATAGCTGAATATCAGCTACTGCTTCATGAAGCTGAAAAGAAACATCAGGCTTTGCTTTTGGACACAAACAAACAGGTGAAATGTGGGGTTTGGTTACTGGGGGAGCTGGAGAGTGTATTGATCATGGTAAGGCTTTTTTTTTCCCCCAAAAAAGTAAATATTCTGGGTTATTACTGTGCTATATAATTTTATAAAAGGTGTCATATTAACTTCACAATCTTTTCCCCAGGTCCCTCTTTTATCAGTTGATTTTTTTTTTTTTTTTTGAGATGGAGTCTCGCTCTGTTGCCTAGGCTGGAGTGCAGTGGCACGATCTCGGCTCACTGCAAACTCCGCCTCCCGGGTTCACACCATTCTCCTGCCTCAGCCTCCTGAGTAGCTGGGACTACAGGCGCCCACCTCCATGCCCGGCTAATTTTTTGTATTTTTAGTAAAGATGGGGTTTCACCGTGTTAGCCAGGATGGTCTTGATCTCTTGACCTCGTGATCCGCCCACCTCGGCCTCCCAAAGTGCTGGGATTACAGGTGTGAGCCACAGTGCCCGGCCCAGTTGATTTTTTAAAAAGGTATTATTTCCATTTTGGAGTAGAATAATAGGAGAGTTGCAAAGTCAAAATAGTCCTTGGAAAGGCAGGGGTTTTTTGTTTGTTTTTCTTTTTTTTTTTTTTTTTTTTGAGACTGAGTCTCGCTCTGTCGCCCAGGCTACAGTGCAGTGGCACAATCTTGGCTCACTGTAGCCTCCGCCTCCTGGGTTCAAGCAATTCTCCTGTCTTAGCCTCCTGAGTAGCTGGGATTACAGGCGCCCACCACCACGCCCAGCTAATTTCTGTATTTTTAGTAGAGACGGGGTTTCACCGTGTTGGCCAGGCTAGTCTTGAACTCCTGACCTCGTGATCTGCCCACCTTGGCCTCCCAAAGTGCTAGGATTACAGGCGTGAGCCACAGTGCCCGGCCGTTTTTTGTTTTTCTTACAATTTTGTTTTTTTGGCTGTGCCTACTGGCTAAAGTAACGTTTTTTGTTGTTGTTGTTGTTCATTTGTTTTGCTCTAGTATGAAATAGAAATCCATACATATCGAGAGAAATTGACTTCTAAAGAAGAATGTCTCAGTTCACAGAAGTTGGAGATGGACCTTTTAAAGTCTAGTAAAGAAGAGCTCAATAATTCATTGAAAGCTACTACTGAGGCTTTGGAGGAATTGAAGAAAACCAAGGTGTGTTCACTTTTCTTTGCTTTATGATTTCGAATGGTTTATACAGGTGGTGGTGATTTTAATGGTATTGCATTAAATATTTTCATTTTCATTTTATGAAAATTTTTGGTAGTCAAAAATAATGTCATTCATCAGTTCCCTGCTGAGTTATCTTAAAAAAAAATCAGTGGGTGATCTACAGTCTCATAGCTTGAATAAGCTATCCGTTGCCTCATGCATCCTCTCAAACTAGAGGATGTTAAAGACTTCTTGAGATAGATTTGAAGATGCAGCCACACAGCAGATGAGGGCAGGCCTCTTAAGCTATAGAAAACAGTCCGATGGGCAATTCCAAAGTCTTGAACGAGCTGTCTTCCAACTTCACTGTCACCATATTCACCCTCCTGTGGCTTATCGTGAGATCGAAGTGTGGCAGAGCACCTTGGTCAGGCAGACATGTGTGGATATTTTTCTCTTCCTCTTCATGCAAGGATCATAGAGCTTTTTTTTTTTAAGGAAGAGTGAAGGTGAACCCTAATCTCAGGATTGCTAGTCTCAAGATGGTACCACTATAATTCTACCTGGAAAAGGAGGTGTTTTGATTCCTACAGATATTTTTTGTAAGATGAATACCCACAGTGTGTAATAGTGAACCTGGGTAATAAATATCTTCCAGCAAAGGTTTTACTTAGAAGACGATTATATTTTTAAAATTTTGACATTAATTGAATATATACAAACAGAAAACTAGGTATAAATTTATTATGTTTATGGCTCTCATACAACTATCAAGGTAAAGGAAATTTATCAATTAAATACAAAGTAGTGAAATTCAAAATCACATTAATAATTAATGATGTTCTTCTGGTACAAAATGAGATGCTGGGCTTAATAATAGAAATAAGTAGCACTGTTGAAATAGAATTAAATGGGTCTTTAATTCATTTGTGATTGGAATCAGAAGTAGCGAGTTCTGAAAGGGTAAGGTTTACTGCATCGTTACTAATAAATAATTTCAAGATGAAATATAAAGATGAGATCCAAGCTCTAACAACTACTTGCAATACGATTATGGTACTGGGTTCTTCTCCATCCCCCATCCCCATTCCCTTTCCTCCTCCTACTGCTGTTTGGTCGTTCTTAGGAAATTCATGATGCCATATCAGATGGTTTTAGAATTCTGCATTTTAAAATATATTACATAATATAATGCATATGCCATATATAATATCCCAGTGGGATCTGCTATAATATTGCATAATCAAATTCATATTTCTGCAGCAAAATGTGTGGATAGTCTCACAAGGCAGGATAAATAGAGGCTATACATACTGGGCCAGGTGTGATGACTCATGCCTAGAATCCCAGCACTTTGGGGGGCCAGGGCAGGAGGATCACTTGAGGCCAGGAATTTGAGACCAGCCTGGGCAACATAGTGAGACCCCATCTCTAAAAGAAAAAAAAAATGGTTGTGATAGCATATACCTATAGTCCCAGATACGTGGGAGACTGAAGTGGGAGGATTGCTTGAGCCCAGGAGGTCATGCAGTGAGCCATGATGGTGCCACTGCACTCCAGTCTAGGTGACAGAGGGAGATCTTGTCTTAAAAATAAATAAATAAATTAATTAATAAAGACTGTAAACACCTTTAATATCTGTTCAGGTTGGGTTTTGCCTCTAAATCATTTTCATAGCTCTTTTTTTGATTTGGGAATTATGAATAAGAATGTGAACTTGTACCACTGAGAAGTATATGAGGACACAATTCTCCCACCATTCTATTGTCTTTCTACTCAAGCCATAATACAATCTAAATTTGTATAGTGAGCTCTAATATCATTTGGCCTTCACGTGGTATAGCTAAAACAAATACCAAGGCAGGTATTGAAACTGTAACAGTGCGATTACAAATGGGAACACAATTGTCTCATTGAGAATTTTGGACCCACCAAGAATGTGTTCCTTGTCTCCCCTGCCCAGTAATCCAGTGTGATTCCCACTGGATAAATATAGACATAATGGGCACTTAGTATAGACATCTCAGGAACCATAGTTTATACTTGTGATACTAAGAAAGAGAATGACAAAACCACATTCTCAGCTGGGGAGACTTAGGAAACTGAGTAGAGAAGGTGAATGGTTTTGTGCATCTTTAGATGTTTTGTATTGAATCTAATAATTCTTAAATTTACAATATATGAATCTTATATCTCATAATTATTTTTCCATATACTTATAAAAAGAAATTCAAGTTTTTAAATGGAATTACTTTCATTTTGTAGATGGACAATCTGAAATATGTAAATCAGTTGAAGAAGGAAAATGAACGTGCCCAGGGGAAAATAAAGTTGTTGATCAAATCCTGTAAACAACTGGAAGAGGAAAAGGAGATATTGCAGAAAGAACTATCTAAACTTCAAGCTGCACAGGAGAAGCAGAAAACAGGTGGGTGTTAACTGGGGCACATCAACTAGCCAGCACTCTTTTCCAATAGTGGAATAACACATGGTGTGCGTGCTTAGGAACTATTTTTAGTGCTGTGTTCTATTACTGAGTGCTGATTTTTTACCATTAATTCATTTTCCAATTTCTGAATTTTGTGCTTATCTTGGGATCATTATAGAACTCAGAATGAAGCCTTTTTTTGTTTTGGTTTTGAGACAGGATCTTGCTGTGTCACCCAGACGGGAGTGCAGTGGTGCCATTATGGCTCATGGCGCCTCGACCTCCAAGGGATCCTCTCACCTCAGCCTCCCGAGTAGCTGGAGATATGTAGGCAGGCGCCACCACGCCCGACTAATTTTTGTATTTTTTTGTAGAGACAAGGTTTTTCCATGTTGCCCAGGCTGGTCTTGAATTTCTAGGCTCAAGCAATCTGCCCACCTCGGCCTCCCAAAGTGCTGGGATTACAGGCAGGAGCCACCATGCTTGACCTGAATGAAGCCATTTTGAAATAGAATTATCGCATCTTCTGTTCTATAAAACATGCAAAAAAACCCTGGTGGTACTTTTTCCTCATGAGCCATTCTAAGAAGAGTTTTTCATGTTGATGTTCAGCTGCGTGGTTTCTTTGTCAAAAGATTGGCATCAGAGTTGGCTTTGGTAATTTATAAATAGCTGATTCTGGTTATCCTCAGTCCATTGTATGGGTCAACTAAAGGGAACAGGTGAGGGTGGGAGGCATATTTTTAGTTGTGTGGGAAAATAGAAAAGGAAAGAAATGATAACTCTCATTGTCACTTTTATCCACTTATGCCCCTGGAGTGCCATGTGCTTACTGTGTGGATAGATGATGACAAGCATAATCTGACTGGCTTCCCTGGTCTGTAGCATGGTAGGGTGTGGGTCAACAGTCTTCCCTGTTGGAAACAGTGCTCAGGGTAGATTGGGGCTTCAGGGGATTTTTCTAATGGATTTAATAACACCCACGGCAGCTACAAGTTGACCAAGATTCCCACCTTTATAGTGTTCCCCTAAACCCTTCTTCGTCAGACCCTGCCTTGTCTTCAAATACTTTCAGAGGTTTTTTGGAATTTGCCTGATCATTTGTTAGAATCTTGTCTCCCAAAGCCATACAACAGAAGCTCCATAATCTTTACTGACTTCTGTTCATCCACTTATGGTAGACAGAATGGACTGGGGAAAATAAGGATGTAAAAAATGGATTTATTTGATTGCACATAACTGGCGTTACAAGAAAGTTTAGTGAGTTGACTGAAATACGAGTTTGAGATTTTGGTGGGTTTTATTTAAGCTGTCCCAAGGAATGTCACAGGCCTAGAATACATTGATGTGATATGATACCTCCCAAACAAGAGTTGTTTGAACTATAAGAACATATACTGATATATCTCCCCTACCTCTTCAAAAAAATCAAAGAAAGAACACGTCTAAGATTATCTGCTTCACGATGCCCATTGTTAACTAGAGAAGCATCAAGTCACACATGATGTGTTGCTTTACTTTGGACAGGTACTGTTATGGATATCAAGGTCGACGAATTAACTACTGAGATCAAAGAACTAAAAGAGGCTCTTGAAGAAAAAACCAAGGAGGCAGACGAATACTTGGATAAGTACTGTTCCTTGCTTATAAGCCACGAAAAGTTAGAGAAAGCTAAAGAGATGTTAGAGACACAAGTGGCCCATCTCTGTTCACAGCAATCTAAACCAGATTCCCGAGGGTCTCCTTTGCTAGATCCAGTTGTTCCAGGACCATCTCCAATCCTTTCTGCTGCTGAAAAGAGGTTATCATCTGGCCAGAAAAAAGCTTCAGGCAAGAGGCAAAGGTCCAGTGGGATATGGGAGAATGGTAGAGGACCAACACCTTCTACTCCAGAGACCTTTTCTAAAAAAAGCAAGAAAGCAGTCATGAGTGGTATTCACCCTGCAGAAGACACAGAAGGTACTCAGTTTGAGCCAGAGGGACTTCCAGAAGTTGTAAAGAAAGGTATGCCTAATTTTAAAACAAAATTATTTGTGTTCTTTTGAAATTCCATGTAATGGTTCACATATAAAAAGACAAAAGTATTTGCTCTTTTACATTATTGTGCAATAATCTCATTGATGTTCATAAACAACAGTCTGCTTTTAAATGGATGAGGCATATATTTTCCTCTGGGATCTCATTATTTGTGTCATATTAACAAAAGAGCTGGTAGATTGGTAAAATGACTGTCTAAAATCTGTTTAGAATTTGTTATTTGAATGCTGAAAAAAATGGTTAAATCAAGGACGCCCTTCAGGGTTTCCTACCCTTTGGTCATGTCTGACCTAGCTAGCAGGTGAGCTGGAGGGTCCATCCTGTGATGCTGGCCTCCTGGCTGGAGCCACTGACTATACTTTGTTTTGTTTTTTTAAACTTGGTTTTCTCCCAAGTCTGGCCCAAGGACTGGTGCCAGTCTAGGAACTGTTTGTTATTGGTTCCTGATTGAAACAATGTATTGTAATTAAGTAGGACTTTAGAAATTTTCATAGCAACTTGATATTTTTGTAACATCCAAGCACATATCATTTTTTCTATTGATTTGTTCTCATTATATTATACAAAAATATTATTCCACAGCAGATTGGAAATTCTTTGACCCCCTTCCGCCCCCAAATATCTAAACTGATTCTGTGCCATAGATGGTTTGAAAAGCATTGTTCTGAGTAACTCTAGCCCCAAAGTAGTTATCTATCTTTCACTGGTAATTTTTATATGTAGTGTGTGAAAAACAAAAACAAATGCTGCTTTAGTTAGCCCTGAATGCAGTTCTGGAGTGTGTGTTGATACATTAACTCTTAGTGTCCCTGGGATTGACTTTCTTTCCTGGGTCATCAAAAGTCATGTCACTTTCTTTTGTGGAAAGAGACAACGCGAGTGAGGGTGAAGTCACCTTTAGGAAGGTCAGTTTCTCTCCTCCCACCTACATTAGAGTGCTCGCCTGAAGTAGCTGTTACCATTTTACATTTTCCCCCTTTAAACAAGCACTTGCCCTTCTTTTATATATATATTTTATTTTTGCATTGTACTCTCCTTTTTCCCCCAACCCAATTTTACGATAAGGCCTGCTGGCATTCTTTAGATCTTAGAAAAATGCAAAGTAAAACATCCATGTAGAAGATAGAAGCAGAAAAAACTTTTTCTGGGTAGTATTATTTTCCCCTTCTTTTCCCATTGTTATTTTCTATGTTTCTAATAAGAAAAAACCTGTTTGTTACTTGATTCAATTTGGTGACTCCCAGAGCAACTGTGAAGTGTAATCCATTGACCAAAGTGGCTAGGACAAAGTATTTTTTGGAGTTTACATTATCCTTGTTAAAACCACCTAATGAATATCTTTTCCATTGTAGATAGAATTGGACCTAGCAGTGCTGACAGTTAGCTTTTTTGCCCTTAGGGTTTGCTGACATCCCGACAGGAAAGACTAGCCCATATATCCTGCGGAGAACAACCATGGCAACCCGGACCAGCCCCCGCCTGGCTGCACAGAAGTTAGCGCTATCCCCACTGAGTCTCGGCAAAGAAAATCTTGCAGAGTCCTCCAAACCAACAGCTGGTGGCAGCAGATCACAAAAGGTAAACTACCGTCAACATCCATCTACTGTTTGAGATCCAGAAAATTGCAGTATTACCTGGGTGAGGATTGGACACTGCACCCCCTGATTCAGGAGCCCTTTCAAAAAGTCTGACCTTCTTGGTGTGGTGTCAGTCAGTCAGTAGTGAGCAAGTGACCGGGTGAGCATTACAGTATCAGGGTACATGATCTCATGCTTGAGTCAACAGGCCATTTATACGTAGTTTGACGGAAAATGGCATTGTTACATTAAAAACTCGGTGGATTTCTAAGAAAGTTTCAGGTGTTACTGATGAAGGATTTGAAGAGGTAATTTTCCTTTTTGCCACTGGTATTAGTTTCAAACTTTACTCTCACTTACCTGCCTCCAGCTGCGAATTTTTTATTGTTTTTATTAATCCTTTACTTTCTTTTAAAAAAGGAAGCACATATTTCAATAGATATCTAACGAAAGGAACTCTGTTTATGGATTTCTTTCTCTATTTTGATTGTTGAGGATCAAAAGGATCTTAGTGACCTCTGTGCACCCTACAACGTCCCAGAAGATGTTATGTAGAGCATAGAGAATATTTGCTTAACAGATCTTTATTCCTGTTACTATGATCCATACCAGCAGCTACCATTTAAGTATGCATAGTATATGCATTTTATTTATCTTTCTCATTTTATTGAAGTCTCACAGTAAGTGGTATTATAAAAGAGTGAAAATCGTGAGACTCATAAAGATTTAACCTCCCAGTGTGAACCCCTGCTTCCTCTTCCTCTCACCTCCACAGTCTTGATCTTTCTACGATACCAGTGTTTGTCAGACTGGGGACTAGGGGAATATTTTTGGAAGTTGCTGGAATAACTTCAAAGAGTTTGAACAGTCTGTGATTTTACCTTGATTGCTCACTTGTCAGAGTTTGATCAAGTATGCGATCTGATAACCTTGAACCAGAAAACAAAGCTTTGAAAGTGTAATAACCCCTATTTGTGTAATGTGATAATTCATAAGTGAGCAAACACGTTCTTAGGATTTGGGATACCAAATGTGAACACATTGGTGGTTACACGTGGGCGATCTCAAGAGTACAATATATTTAGATTTCTTAATCTGAACATCACAACAACAGGTTTGCAAATTTGTTTTTGTTGATGTATAAGAGCTATAAGCATTAAGGAGTTATACTTAGTAATGAATAATATGATTATAATAAATACATTATAATAAAATTTTTATTCAAGTATGAAGAAGAATGATCTGAGATTTTCTTTCACTGAAGTGGACCCATTTGTTACTCTTATTAGAAATATTCTACCATTTTGTGCAAT